>NC_067479.1:63143354-63443354 GCF_947179515.1 Apodemus sylvaticus
CCTATGTTAAAAAGAAAATTTAATTTCTAACTATCTTAGCATTTTAATTTGCATGTGAAATGTCCCCACAGGCTGCTGTGTTTGAACACTTGATCCTCAGCTGGCGGCGCTGTTTTGGGGTTGTGGGCCCTTAGGAGGTGAGGGCTAGCAGGAGGAAGTGGCTCACTGCGGGGCAGGTCTTGAGGCTTAAGTGAGATCCTGCTTCTTGCTCTGTCTCTGCTCCCTGATCTCTAGTGAGCTAAGCAAGCAGAATTGAATGTTCTGCTGCTGTGCCTTTCTCCACGTCAAGGCACCGTCTCCCCTCAAACCATTAGTCAAAATAAAGCCCCTTAAAGTTGCTTCTCATTGTAATGACAAGAAAAATCACTCGCAAACCTAGTTATTAAGGATAGACCATGAACAAAATTAGAAAATATTTTAATTAGGCAATGATTTGGGTGCTATATATCCAAGTTCACAGGGCATGGCTAGATCGATCTTAAATCCATCTGTGAGAAGACAGAAGGACATCCATCTCAAGATGCAAGAAAACCAACCACAAAATAATCTCAAACGGTAGGAAAGAGATCATTAAGAACATAAACCAATGATGTGAAGTTCAAACCACAGCAGAGAAGACCATGAAAGTCAAGACTTTCCAAATGTATATTCAACTGCTAAACTGTTAGAATAGTTGTTGGTCAACAACAACAGAACAAACAAAAACATAAAACTGGGCAGAGAATCTGAGTATAAAGTATAGAAAAATGGAATCTCACTGCAAACACTGGACACCTTGCCAGACTCAGAGGACATCTGCAGCAATGAACTTGAGACAAAAGTTACATTGAAAATAAACTCCTTAAAACACAGAGCCCAAGAGAATGAGACAAGCCGGGGATTCTTAGGAAGACCGAATCCATACTTGAGAAGATCATATGCTTCAGTGAGTTTTACCAACATTTATGAGAGAAATGGTTGCTGTCTTGTGGGATGCCTTCCAAGGGATGAAGAGAATGGAAGACTGTTCCGGGCCTCCCTGTAATCTTGATACCCAAACCTGAGCACAAGAGAAAGCAAAATCACAGTGCAGTCTTACCTAGGAACATGTAGGCAGAAATCCCCAGTGGGCTGTTAGCTAACTGAAATTGGTGGCATCTTGAGACAATGTCCATGATCAAGTGGATTCCAGAGCACATGGTTTCAGTTCAGCATTAACTGAGAAACCGGAACAGGGTGTTTCCTGGACAGATTAAAAGAAAAACATGACTGCCAGAGTGGATACAACAAGGCATTCAACACAATTTAGTATTCATAAGTGAGAAAAGCATGGAAAAGAGTCTATACAAAGATCTACTGTGTGCACACAGGCTACTTAACAGAAACTGCAGCAAGCTGGGGCAACTACTATAGTTTTGTTTGTTTTTATGCATTTTGCTTGTTTTTTCATTTATTACTCCCTATGTAGCCCAGGGCAGCCTGTAGCTCACACTGGCGTCAAACTCACAAGTGTTGCCATTAGGGATGGGCACTCCCTTACAACCTCTGCTCTACCTTGTAGTGGGGTGGGTAGGGTCCTCCTTCAGACCTAAGTAAGGAGAGAAGCGAAGAGAGTGACTGAGTAATGCTCACTTCCCCTCAGCTCGCTGGCATTTCCTCTTCTTCTAGTGGTCATGTGACTGAGTTCTGACCAATGGAATATGGCAAAATGACATCTACCACTTCCAGTCTTAACTCCTAAAACTCCCGCCTAGCCCCTGAGCTCTAAAAGTGGGAAGCAACTTGGGTAAGGAAGCAACCTACCAAAGATACACCAGCCTGCCCCCGGCTGGGCCCCCTCAGCACTCGGGAGGCAGCAGGGGTTAGCAACCCTTTTTACTACATCAACTTTGTGTGAGCAAAAGATGAACTATTAGGTTCAGCCGGGAGAACTTCAGATAGAGGTTCCTTGAAGGTGAATGTCCTCTCACAGTGTTCACTTAGCCCTGGGGCAGCTGGAAGATGCAGTAACAAACTGAACAGGCTTCGCTTAGACTTCCTCTTAGACTATTTTGTAAATTTAGTATAAACCCCAGCGAAAACCTACAGTTCTGCTGCTGTGCTCCTGCTATTCTTGCTCTCTCCTCCTCCGCCCCCTTCTCCTTCAGACTTAAAAAGAAAAAAAGATTCCCAGTATTTATAAAAGCAAATGTTTTCTTATGTAACAACAAGAGCACAGGAACTTTTTCATCTGTGAGTCTTGAGCCATTGTGGACTGCATCAGTCAGGCTGCTGTGTGATGTGGGTTAAGATAGACAGTGCAGAGGACGTAAAGATGGGCGTGCCTGAGGACAGAGCTACTGACACCATCCTATTCAAAGTACGGGTGAGGGGACTTTTTAATTAATAAAGACGTTGTGCTTGTTTGTTTGCTTGTTGGTTGTTTTGTTTTTCCAGATCCTTAGGAGGGAAAATCTGCATTATACATGCACTAAAACCAATACCTTGTACGTTTAAGACCTAAGAGCCAAAGGTGAAATGTACAGGACTTTGGGTGAATGACTTCATTATGGTGTGGGGTCTGGAAGTGTTTCCTATAAAAGGCACTAAAAGTGATAACCAAAAAGGCAAAATAAGTTTCATAAATTCATCCATCTCAAAATTTTGGCTTGTTATAAAGCATTGTGGGGGCTGTAGCTATTACTCAGCAGTTTAGAGCAGTGACTGTTCTTACAAAGGACCCAGGTTCAATTCCAGGTATATTATGGTGGCTAACAACCACCTGTAACTCTAGTGCAAAGGATCTGCACCTTCTGGCTGCTGAAGGCACCATGCAGGCACCAGGTGTACATAAAGGCAAACACATAAATTAAATATAAATAAAAATTAAGCAAACTAAACCATTGTAAAAAATATGCCAAGAGTAATGAGATTATATCTGATAGTGGATTTATATCTGGAATATTTAAAATATACAAAATAGTTTTTTTAGAAACACAGATTGCTGCAAAGTAATGTGGCCAAGGTATTTAAATAGCAGTGGATAAGCATAAAATTAAAAACATTATTAATTAGGAAAATACAAATTAAGATCAAGTGAGACCGAATCATGGACCAAGCTGACTGACAAATCGTGGACTGTCAGACATGAGCAGAGGAGTGAACTGGTCAGTTCTCAAACCTTCCAGACTCTGGGTAGAGCAACATGGACTGTGTAAATCAGGGCCACTGCTCCAGAAAAGGACTTACATGTAATTACATGCAAAGACATGCAACCCTCAACCAACAGCTCCTACTGTAGATATGTACCCATAAGAACATCATGTATGTGCACAGCAGAGAGCATGTTAAACATGTCCTTGGCAGTCTCAGGCTGATCACAGGCTCATCACAGGATGAATGCATCCATGGTAGGTGGGTGCTCACTCAAGAGATCTTCCAAAGCCATAAAATGAAGAAAATACGAGATTGGAACCACTGTATAGCTTTGTTCTGCATAAATTTCATAAACAGGCCAAACTAATAGAAGGCATTGTCATTAGAAGGGACACACAGGGCTCAGTGGCACTCCATTTCTTTATGTTGGAGGTCTTTGAGCATCCAATTCTTGCTAATAAATAATGATATGGTCATGTAGCTGTAACATTGAGGTGTACACTTGGATAAACCATGTGCGGTGTTTTATGTTCTTTTGGTACATGTGTATACATGCATTATATACTTTTCTGTATGGAGTCTTAATTTCGATTTCTGTTGTTGTATTAAAATATTCAGACAAAAGCAACTTAAGGAAGAAAGAGCTTCTTTTTGTCACAGTCAAGGTACAGTCCATCATGGCAGAGAATCAAATCAGTGGGATAGCTTGAAGGAGCTGTCAGACTCCATGTATAGTCAGCAATAGAGCGTGTGGATTCATGGCTGCTCATGCACAGCTCACTTTCTCCATTTTATGCCTCCTGTTTATGTTTGTTTATGTTTGGTGTTTATTCTGTAAACATCCTAAAAGGTCTCACTGGTGGTCCGTGCTGGTCTATGGTAGTCGATGATGGTCTGGGTTAGTCTGCAGCGATCACTGGTGGTCTGTGCTTGTATTACACTTATCCACCACTGTGCCCAGTTTATTGGGTGAGCCACCTTTCCAGAGTTTGTTAGCTATTTTGATGCCCTCTCTACCTCCCTCTTAATGAAACAAGGGCTATCCGTTCATTTTCTCATTTTAAATTTAGAATGAGCTGTCAGCTAAAACTGACGAAATTAATTTTCCAGTCAGGTAAAGTGAGACTGTTCAGTATTCATGGGGTTCATCTCAGACACCTGAGAGAAAGGCCAGGTGTGCCCAGAAGAGCTCTTGGGTTGCAGTGAGAAGCTGTGTGTTACCGTGAGGGAGAGAGGCTCATGACCTGGTGGAGAAGGCTGGAGCACTAGGAAGATCCTGTTTTCCAGCCCCAGAAAGGAGGCAATGCTAGAATAAGCTGTGCTTTTCTGGGCCAAGGTGATGTGCAGGCTTTCGGTGCCATTCTGTGGAGACAAACAGTGGGCCAGCTCATAAGCGAAGAGAAGACCAGCTTCCCCTTTGTGTGAAATGACTGCAGTTCTGGGGCGTTTATCAGCAGTTTTACTTTTCATTGAGCTAGATTTTGGATAAGCAACTGTGGGTGTTCAGAATTTTGTAGATAGAACCATAGCTTCTTTGGAGGTTAGAATATACTTGGCCCAGGGAATGGCACTATTAGGAGGTATGGCCTTGTTGGAGTAGGTGTGGCCTTGTTGGGGGAAGTGTGCCCCAGTGAGGCTGGGTTTTGAGACCTTCTTCCTAGCTGACTGGAGGTCAGGTTTCTCCTAATTGCCTTCAGAACAAGATGTAGAACTCTCAGCTCCTCCACTGCCATTCCTGCCTGGATGCTGCCATGCTTTCTGCCATGATGAAAATAGACTGAACCTCTGAACCTGTAAGCCAGCCCCAATTAAATGTTGTCCTTTATAAGAGTTGCCTTGGTCATGGTGTGTCTTCAATGTAATGGAAACCCTAAGTAAGGCAGAAGTTGGTAGGTAACAGGAGTGAAGTATTGCTGTGATAGGCCTAACCAGGCTTTTGTTAGGAGAAATGTGGATTTGGGGACTCTGGAAATTAGTAGACTGCTTTAATTTTGGGGCTGGCTTATAAGTTCAAAGGGTCAGTCCATTATCATCAAGGCAGGAAACATGGGAGCATCCAGGCAGGCATGATGCTGGAGGTGCTGAGAGTTCTTCATCTTGATCTGACTGTAGCCAAGGAAAAAACTAGCTCCTGCACAGGTAGGAAGAGGGTCTCAAAGCCCACCCCCACAGTATACACTTTCTCCAACAAGGCCACACCTCCTAATAGTACCACTCCCTGGACCAAGCATATTCAAATGACAACAGCTTCTGAGCTCCTTCGTATGATAAGAGTCAACCACAGAACATATATGCACCATCCTAAGTGGGACCAGGTGGTATATAGGACTATGCGCATTCTCTGAGAGTGGCGGAATGCAAGAAGCAATAGTATTCAAAGGTGGTCAGTAAATCAGTTTGAATGAGAGCAGAATTAATGACTAGCATAGAGTCTATTAGCTTCCCTGATGCAGAGCCCGAGGCAGGGGTTAAGTTACTGGTGCCTGTGACTGGGGGAGGATAGGCAGGTGGAGGGGAGAACCTGTAAGCAAACGAAAGAAGTAGAGAGGGGAGGAGAAGCTGAGGATGTAGTCTTAGGAGAGATCTTGGCCCCTTAAATGGAGGAGTTGAAGGAGTTCAGGAGGTACAGCTATGTGACCAGGTTCTGACCACCGAGATATAACTAATGGTACAGAGCACATCTTCCAGGAAGGCTGTTTAAAGACAGAAGAAGTCAGAGAAGGCTGGAGGCTCAGTGGGTGAAGGAATCCACCATGTAAGCCTGGAGACCTGAGTTTGATACCTGAAGCCCACATAAAGGTGGAAGGAGAGAACTGACTCCTAAAAGCTGTCCTCTGCCTTTCACACATGCACCATGGCATGCACCTACCCACCCACACACATCATTCCCACACACATGCAGTAGTAATAACAAATAAATAATGATAAAGAGGTAGTAAGTGAGAGATCTTGTCCATCCACTTTTCTCTCCCCCACCCCTTTATCTTGGTCTACACTTTGGCTGTGGTAGTTACAGGACCAGAAGATGATGTTTGTTTTTGAGCTTGGAGATATGTGCTAAAAAAAAAAAATGTGTGAAAAGAAACCTAAGTCCCCAGTGACCATGGAGCCACCAATTGCCTGTGTTGGTAAATCTTCACTTCTTTAACTGAAAAAAGAAGCACGAGTCTACCTCACCATCATCTTTGTCGTCATCCCTGGTAGCATGCATGCTGTCCCCCTGGGCACCAAGAGACAGGACAGACTCAGAGATTCCTGGGCAGTGTGATAGCCACCTCCCCCCCACCCCATCACCAGCAAGGACAGGGAGATACCTCAGTGCTCCTCCTTTCTCCTGCCCAGATTTTTAAATAAGAAGCAAAAATACCTTTTATGATTTTCTTTATACAGTTGAAAGCCTTATATCTAAACTGTATACATAATCATTTTAATTTTTACTTACTACAAGTCTGTTGTTTGATATTTTAAATGTCACTTGAAATGCTGCCCTGGAACATTAAGTCCCGAAGGGATGTCTTCTTCAGCCCCTCCCCTCAGGGCTCAGGGAACGTTCGGAAAAGGAGGCAGAAGGATCGAAAGGGCCAGAGCAATGGATGGTAGCAGAGGAACAGTGTTTTCCAGACACAATAGGACAGACACGCTTATGAATACACAGAGACGTGCACAGGGCCTGCACAAGTTCAAGCCAGATGGGGATCCATTGCTAAGAGGAGAAAGTGGACATGCGGTCCCATTCATAGCCAGGAAATCACCTCCGATTGGCAACCACTTGCCGAGGAGACATTATTGTCCTACAATGGAATCTCACTGAGTATACAAGCCACACTTAAGGGCAGCCCATGCCCGGCAGTAGACGCTGACAGAAAATGAGCTCAGTGATATTTTTGTAGATTTTTTTTTTTTGGTCCTCTTTTGCTTTGAGCATTTTTTTTTTAAATCTGACTTGTCTTCTGCTTGTATATTATGGTTTTATAATGTGTGTTTCTTATGGGTCTTCGTTTTGCACATCTGTATTAGTGTGTTTCTGGTGCCTTTTCTTTGTTTTATTATTCTTTTTTTTAAATTCACCTGTTAGTTTTCAAAAGTCAGAGATAGAACGCACAGAGTTGAGTGTGTGGAGAGGCGAGGATCTGGAAGGAAATGAGGGAGAGGGAAGCTACATCAGAATATATCGTCTGAAAAAAATATTTTCAGTTAAAAAATGCTGTTTAACAAAAACAAATTTTAAAAAAACCTGTGTTCTCTTGAATTCAGAGGAAGTCAGCATGCAAAGTGTATGTATGTAAGTTCTTAAAATAGTGATTAAAAAGTATAAATTAAGACAAAGCCACACTGGTGACCATGGAACTTAGTGAATACAAAGGAAAATATGAGCATGGAGGACTTCCATGTTTCCTCTGGTCTCCGCCCTCCTAAGGCCTGCTTCTTCCCTCTCATCCCCTCAGCTGCCCGGGACATGAAGACCGTGTATCGAATGATATCGGAAGTCATGCTCCACTCTATAAAGGAATACGTCTCAACCAGAGGCAGTTTTGCTGCCCAGGGGATATATAGTAGTACGTAGAGATCTGCTTGTGTGTCACTACTGGGTGGGCACGGATGGGTAGGGCCTGAGACTGCTACTACGTGTCCAAGAGTGCATAGGGTAGCCCAAGGACCAAAGGCCATCTAGCTCAGGATGTGAGCAGTGCAGAGGCTGGGGGGGGCACCCATTGTTTGTTAGTCCTTCAGTTGTCTGACAGCATCATTCAAAAAACACCTAGGGTTTACTTTAAGGATACTAATTGATTTCATCACTTTCCCTCCATCTTGAAAATAGCCCAAGGGAACTTTGCTCTGCCCCCAGTGACCTAGTTAGCACTACCCCTAGCTAACAGCTCATTAGCTCCTGGTGGACAAGAGCTAACAGAAAGTTGATGCTTAAGCACGATGTGCCTTTTGATGCTATCTCCTGGGGTGCTGTGCCTTAGTGCTCGGGAGCTGGACATGTGTATAGTCTAAACGCAATGAATTGTTTGAAGGCTTTGATTCATATTTTGAAAGCCTTTTTAAAGGAATCACATGTGTAGAGGAGCTGGTCGATGTATTTGTGTCAGCCCTTGTAAAACTCAAAGATAGACTCAACAAGTTGAAACTTTTAGTCTAGCATAAAAAACTATGAACATGGGCATGTTTTATAGGCATGAGTTACAGAGCGTGCTCATTTTCTTCATCCTGTTTTGCTCTGATAATGAGGAATATTAAAGTCATGTCCCTGGGGAGAGGAGTGACATGTGGAGGAGCTTGGAGGCGGAGATGGGGTCACATGGTGGGACAACCCACTAGGGATACACGGTAAGAGAACCTGCAGCTTACTCAGTACGTCGGCACACTCTGTTAGTTACTTTCTTGTTGCTGTGACCACAGATTTGACAGAAACAACGAAGGAAGAAAGGCTTGTTTTTAGCTTGGGTTACAGAGGGTTCTGTCCATGGTTGTTTGGCTCTGTTGACTCTGAGCCCCATGGTGCAGACAGAGCATAAGACAGAGTATGCGCACCCGGTGACATCAAACAAGGCACAAAAAGCTCAGGAATAAACAGCCCCCCAGCTACCTACTTCCTCCAGCTAGGCCTCCCTGCTACAATTCCCAGAACCTTCCACAACAGTGCCATCGGCTGGGAACCAAGTGTTCAACATGTGAGTCTGTGAGGGTGTTTCATATTCACACCACAGCTGCAGTCTCCAACGAGAGGCTTCTTGGATCCAGCTCCGGACCGTGTCCTGCAGCAGATCCATTTACTCGGGTTTTATCACCACATCCCCTGATCATCTCCCTAGGGTGAGAGGCATTGGGGAAGGGCTGCAGGAGACAAAGGGAAGGCTGGGAGGTGCCTGTAAAGCAGGTATTACTCCAGGGTTGGAAGGGGGGATGTTCATGCCAGAGATGAAGGCAGAAAGGCCACCGAGAGGGAAGCTGTGGGGTTGAGAACGTCCAGGATTCTAGTCATGTGACCGCTGGTGGGACTGTGGCTCCATATGACTGAAGCCTGGAAGGGGTGAGGACCAAAGATTCAGCCGTGCAGACTGTCAAAGGGAATGAAGGGTCCAGGGCAGGAAAGGAGCAGCTGAGTTCAGCAGTGAGTAGGATGAGGGGAAGGCAAATAGCGGCAGGGTGGTCAGGATGTAGTGAAGGACTTATATCGGAGCACTGCTGCTGTGGGGATAGTCAAGGAAGAAGCAGAGAATTGTGGGAGAACAACAACAAACGATTAAAACCAGCCTGCCTTCCTGCCTGTCCGCTAGCCAGCTTAGCTGACTCTCCTTTTTCTTCGGTCTTGGGAGTGGGCAGCCAATGAAATGGTGCCATCCACATTCAGGGTAGGTCTTTCCACGTCAATTAACCCAGTTAAGAACTTTCCTCACACTCAAGTCCACAGGCCCATCAACCAAGGCAACTCCTCACTGAGATTCCTTTTCCAGGCAACCCTAGGTTGTGTCAAGTTAGAAATTAAAACTGTCACAGCACATGTGTGAGCATGTGAGTGAGGCATATGTGTGCAGGATATGTGCACATGTGTGTGCTAGTGTGCACTTCGAGTGCACATTTGTGCCCACGTGTGTGTGGGTCAAATGACATCAGGTGTCCTGTTGTGTCTGTCACTCTCCATCTTGAGACAAAGTCTCTCACTAAACCTAGAGGTAGGCTGGTAGCCAGCAAGACCCAATAATTGTCTTGTCTTCCCACCTCTTGACCACACACAGCTACACATGGCTGTGTGTGTGTGTGTGTGTGTGTGTGTGTTCTGGGAATTTTAACTCAGGTCCTCACACTTGGGCAACAAGCATTCTTACCCACTAAGCCATCTCCCCAACCTCAGAGGCCATTCTTAACAGCATGTCCGGGGTGGGGGACCAAAGCAATGTATTATAAACATCTCTCTTGTCTGACAAATATATAAATGAGTAAGCTTCAGCTTACCTGTGACCCTGAGCCCTTGCTCTTAACTGTACTGATTATGAAACATACATTAAAATACCACTTATGCAAAGACTCCTGCTTATCCTAAAAAAGCACTGGAGGGGCTGGCTGGGCCCTTCTCTACTGTTTGTGTAAACGTCCTCAGATGTCTGTGTATAGGCACACTGCCCCATTCATGGTGCTATTGAGAAGCGGTGGGACTTCCCAGAGGTGGGACCTTGCAGAAGTTAGGTCATTGGGGGTGTACTCTTAAGAGGATATTGGGACCTCAGCCCCTCTTCTTCCTCTTGGTTGTGAGGTGAGCATCTCCCTCTACCATGTGCTCCTGGTGCTGTGATCACCATAGGCTCTGGCACTCAGCAGCCATGTTCTGAAAACCCTGCAACTGAGAGCCAAACCCCTTTTCCTCCTTGGGTTTCTCTCTGGTGTTTGCTGCAGTGACTGAGAACTGACTCTTTTAGAGCGTTCCACCTAACACAGTATACGTCATAGTGAAATATAAGTAAATCATTCATTAAATGCTTTAATATAAAATATTTCTTTCTTTCTTTTTTTTTTAATGTATGTGAGTACACTGTCACTCTCTTTAGATACATCAGAAGAGCGTATTGGATTCTACTAAAGATGGTTGTGAGCCACCATGTGGTTGCTGGGATTTGAACTCAGAACCTTCGGAAGAGCAGTCAGTGCTCTTCCACTGAGCCATCTCTCCAGCCCCTAAAACATTTCTTATGGAGTATCTAGGGTAACCTGGGACTGTGATAAGTTTACCCAAGCTTAGAGATATTTTTTATAATTAAAAATTTTTGTTTTTAATTACATGCACATATGGACATGCAGAGTGCAAGTTGAGGGCATTGAAGCCCCTGGAGCTGAAGTTACAGGTTGTAAGCCATCCTACATGGGTGAAGGGAACTGAGTTCAGGTCCCCTGTAAAATCAAGAGACTCACTTAACCACTGAGCCACCTCCCTAGCCTTCTTCATTAGAATTAAAACATAGTTCATCCTCATTTCAAGAATCTGGTGTTGAGATAAAATTAAGATAAGCACGTGGTGAAACTGGGCACAACAAGCACGTCCACTGGTGCCAGCATTATTGTCCCAGCATCTCCAATCCTCTCTGTTCTCACCCTCAGGCATGCGCCAAGGCAACGACTACGGCACACAGTACCGGTCAGCAGTCTATCCCACCTCCGCTGCGCAGATGGAAGCAGCCCTGAGATCCAAGGAGGAATACCAGAAGGTAGGGTCCCCTAATTTTGTCCTCCCCAGGCCAGTGTGACCTGAACCAGCTCAGTGTTAAAGGGAAGTTTGGCTCTGTCCACCTGTGACCATCTCCCCAGGCCATTTCTGTCACCTCCTAGCAGGGCCATTGTGCCAAAGAAATGTGCATAGCAAGTGTCTAAGGGTAGGCCCGTGTGTATGTCTCTTGAAAAATCAACTCATCCTGGTGAATGAGGTGCTGTCAGAATCTGCCTCACCCAAAAACATTGCATGTTTCTGTTCTGCAGCTAGAGTCTAGAATTACGGCAGTGGCGGGAGGTAGGGGGTTGCGGGGCTTCTTCTGGGACTGACAGAAGGAAGGGCCCGGATGCTTTCCCTGTGAATGTCACACATTCTTCCCTCTCCGTGTGTCTTCTCACTCCTGCATTCCTAAGAACACTGGTCCTACTCCATTCAGCCTAACCCTGGTAACTTCATGTAACTTGATGACTTCTATGAAGACTCAACTCCAAATAAGGTTATGGCCTAACAGCTTAAGGCTCCAACAGATCCTTTCTGGAAGATGTAAATAGACCTGTGATATACTTTCCATTGCCAGCTGTAGTAAACTTAATTATAATAAAACCATTTATCAGAAATATAAGCATTACATCATGAAATAATTGTTCTCACTATTAATTCTATAATCCTTTAGTAAAAAAATCTCAAGTAGAGATTTGGGTCTTTTACAAACAACTTGAATTCCTTTAATTTTTAGAGTTCAGTGATGATACTTAAATTTTAATTATGATATTCTCTGCATTAACAACAGAGCTAGTAGCTACTCTGGAGCTGGAAAGCGTAGGACAGCCACCACAGTGGTAGAGTAGGTAATGAGGAGCAGGCTGGGATGCAGCTTGTCTGCTGTTGAGGTGTGTGGCCTGGTCAGATCCACTGTGATAGGCTATGGGGCTGAGGGAGATCCTGAGAGGGTCCCCTCCACCCACCATATATCTCAGGCTATGATGTCAGCTTAACTGACACAGTAGGCAGTCTGGGGCACAGTCCCTGCAGCTGCTACCCAACATGATTCCCTCTGTGAGTCTGAGGGGAATTTTGTGACATTTCTTCTATTCCTTTCTGGAGACTGTAACATCAAGAGATCTTTATATTGAACCAGGAATCAAAGTGTCTGATGAACCTGTGGGTTCAGGATGGGAATAATAAGGTTACATACTTAAGTATCTAGGAGACCATTATGATGTCTGTCTTAGCGCTAGTACCACAGGAGGCAGAGCTCAAGATAAGGGGCTTGTGTGTGAGGACTTTCTATGATGGTGGTACCAGGATGGTTGGTCAGCTGGCCATATTATAGCAGGCAGTAGAAAGAGATATAAACGCGTACATAGATGCTGCCTCCCCGCTAGTACTTAGCTAGCTTTGTCCTCTTTTATACAGTGCAGGAGTCCCTGCCTAGGGTATGGTGCTACCCACAGTGAACTTGGTCTTCCCATATCAATGAACTTAAGACAACCTCCCACAGGCCAACCCACTGTAGATAAACCCTCACTGAAACTCTCATTTAAGGTGATTAAATGTTGTATCAAATTGGCAAAGCTAACCATCACAGTGTGTAAGCAGCATCAAAAGAGGGAAAGACTGCTAGTTCCAAAGGCTGGTCCCACCATGAGGCTCTCTGAGGTTGTGTCAGGGCTGTGGAAGAAAAGCTTGAGGTGACTTCCCAGGAGGATCTCCTGCTGTGATCATATAGTCATGTGAGAGACAGCTTTAGATACAGAAGTTATGAGCAGATTTATGTGCAGTATATAAACAGCCTTCTAATGACAGAGGTAGTCATAGTAGGATTACAACCACAGAAATGGGTATTTACCAAATGCCAATCACTCTTCTTACTTTTGTATATAAATGAAATATTTTACAAACCTTTGGTTATTCATCCATCAATTACCTATGTATCTGCCACTTAGCTATCATTTATCTATGTCATTTATCATCAGTCACCCATTTATCAGTTATCAGTCTATCATCAATCTATCAATTGATGTATGATGTAATAGATACACTTAGATGTAGTTCTGTGTATCTTTCTGTATCTGTTTTAAATTGTATGTAGTGGTGTAATTCTGAGGCTTTGTTTCTACCTTGAGAGTCCCTGTGGATTTCTGCCCACTCTCTTTGTATAACTACCTCCAAATAAGTCAATAATTTGCCTATGAAAGGTGACACAATTGGCTTTTATTCAATGAATAAACCATCTTTTCTTTTTGCGTTTACCTTAAAAGCATTCTGGCTTCCAAATGGCTTCACATCATCAAGGTTAGTCCTAGATGCTGCCTTTTGTCCCCACAGCTGTCCAGAGAGCAGTCCTGAATGGCCTTGTCCATGCCTTATGTCAAGGCTGACCTAGGGCAAATTTCTGAGAATAAAGACATTTACTCTTAGGGGCATGTTTCTTCACAATACCAGTTAGATTCTTGCCTTCCATAATCTTGCCCCAAGCATCCAGGCTTATGCTAAGAGTAGATACTCCTTTAGTTCATTCCACATGCCCTCCTTTCCCTTCAGAGGTCGCCATTACAGGCCTTCCGCCTGGCCATTGATCTTTCTCTGAGTCTACAGGGACCCTTGCATACTCACTATACTGTTGACTTAGGTTACTAATTTGATAGTCTCTACTAGTTTGTCCCCCAGTGACCTGCAGGAACCGGCTTCTTCAGCAGCTTCTTTATATGTGGCTTTGGAGTGACTGCACTGCTTACCCCAAAGCAGTCATTTGAACATAAAATTAGCTGATTTTATCACAGGGACCAATTGTTGAGCTAATTAGATGTGTAGGAGTGCTGAGGAGCCAGAAACCAAAAGTGATTTTTTCCCCCTCCGGAAGTGTGGTTTTCTGCATAGTTGGCTGGGCTGTCAATCCCAGGCCCACCAGCAACCTGAAGAATTCTTCTCACTTCTGATCTCCTGATAGGGGGTAGAGGCAGGAAGGTCCAATCAGGAGGGTCAAACCTTCAGGAGTGAAACCCCAAACTTTATGCTGGATTTCATCACCTTAGCAGGGATGAGCTCTGCTAATGGAACATGCTAACTACCTCACGATTTGGTGAGTTGAGGACATTTGTGAAAATGTGGGAAATAGCCTCATCTTTTGAGGATGGTTTTTGATACTTTCCTAATCTTGTCTTTATGTTTAAACCCCTTTTCATAAAGAGTTTTGTGGTGGGATTATTTGTAAACAAATACTTGAGGGGGATAACCATTGTTCGTGGATTATCATACACTGTGGACAATTCTCCCGAGTGAGTCTGTCCTAAACTGACATCTTCCCAACCTCTGGAGTGAATCAGGGGGAATGGTATGGTGCGATCTATGTGGGATTCACTCATACTCAAAGTGGGACTCTTCTTCACTTACAAATTTAGTATTTTAACCTCTGTTGATGGATTTTGAGACAGAGAGAATAGATGTGGTGATCGTTGTGGCCAATCACATGACCTATCTTCCTAACTACTCAATACTCATG
The DNA here is from genome assembly GCF_947179515.1 of Apodemus sylvaticus. Lineage (NCBI taxonomy): Eukaryota > Metazoa > Chordata > Mammalia > Rodentia > Muridae > Apodemus > Apodemus sylvaticus. The sequence continues at coordinate 63,158,177 of NC_067479.1, forward strand.
AATGGAAAACATGATTTCTTTGACTATTTTTCTTGTCGGGAGAGAAGAAAAGTCAGGGATTTCCCCCCCTGAGTGTGTTTTAGAGTATATTGTGATCTGATAAGCACAACACCTTTCTGAAGTATATTCTTAATTTTTATGTTTCAAATATAAAACTGTGTTTAAAATCTTTTTAGTCTATCTGTTCATCTATCTACCCACCCACCCACCCATCCACCTATACTTTCTTCTACCACCTGGTCTACCCAACCATCTACCCATCCATCCATTTACACAGCCTCTCTCCCAGCAGCCTAATCACTTTCCCATCCACTCATTCTTCCATCTATCCAGCCATCTAGGTCTTTTCTATACCAACATAATCTTTAACAATTTCTATAATTTTATCTTAATTTTCAATTATTTTTCAACTTATCATCTACCATCTATTCATTTGATTATATGCAATATATGTGTAATTTAAAGAAAAGCACCCCAAAAGAAATATACAAAACAGCATGTAATGATTGCTTTCAAACAGTCAGCAATTTTTAAAATAAAGGCTTGTCTTTAATTATTTGATTCTCCTCTCACTTAGATTGCAGTCAGAGATTTACTAATGCCACATCTTCCTAGCAAGGCCCTGACATGCATGCGTGCATGTGTGTGTGTGTGTGTGTGTGTGTGTGTGTGTGTGTGTTGTGAATATACAGAAAGAGACAGAGATGGAGAGATGGAAAGATTGTGTTCTCAAATAACCTCCCCACCTGTGCCACCAATGAAGTTTCTGCCACCTTGTTCTTTGTGTAGTGTAAATGCTAACTCTATACAATGATACACAGGTTCATGGACCTAAAAAGCTCCATGGCTTCCAGATCTCTGTGTAGAAGTGTACCCACTTGTTTATTTCCATATCCTTGTCCACAAAACAAGTCATAGACTGAAGACTCTTTAGTAAGTGAGGGCCTGGCTTCTTCTGCCCACCACTGATGGCACCCTGGAGCCGCTGTGGACCCATTCCTGTCCCGTACCCCTCACTGCTTTACCAGGTGCCCAGCTGCATTAGTCTCTGTCCTCAATGCTCATGGCTCAAAAGGACTTGAGCAGAAGCAACATCAGGGGGAAAGGATTTATTTTGACTTGAAGTAGAAGATGGACATTGCCCATCATAGTGAAAAGGGCATGGTGGTAGGACCCTGAGGTGGCCAGTCACACTGCCTTCACAGTCAAGAAACAGACAGAGTGGAATGGACTGAGGAACCTCAAGACCTGCCCCTACTAACTCACTTCTCAAAGCTGTGCTTTACCTTAGAGCCCAGGCACCAAGCATTCAAATACACGAGCCTTTGAGATGCATTTCACATTCAAGCCACAACCTCTGGATTCTGCCCGTGGGTGCAGCTCCCATGTTCCTGCTTCTCTCTCAGCCACAGCCACTACCCTCACTCAGGTACCACCATCAGTTTCCAGATCAATGAGCTTTGTATTTCTCTGTTACTAGAGCTGCCTACACAGAGCAGCCAGAGTGGCCATCATAAATATCATCCAGCCCATTTCCCTCTCTGGTGTCTGACACTGCCATGGCCTCCCTAGTGCATGTCTGAGACCCAGGCATCGGTCTCCCAGACTCCATGCAAGCATCACGCTATCTTCTGGAAACAGTCCCTCTCATCATGTGTCTGCAGTGTAACATGCCATTCCCTACCAAGGCCTGGGGCATTGAAGTGAAGCCGTGGGAGGTCTGGATACCTAAGAAGCACAGATTCTTGCAGGGATGACTGTCTGCGGCCTTTATCTGGCTTTTCAAGGAGGTTGGAATCTACATGTTTATTCCCTCTACCTTCAAAAAAGATCTTAACTCCTAAAATAAGTTGGCACACCAGAAAACAGTGTGCAAAAGTAATCCTCGGAGCTGGAAGAATGTTTGTGAAAAAGATCTCTCTCCCCTCTCTTTCTCTTTCTTCTTCCCTCCCTCCCTTCTCCCCTTCCTTCCTTTCCCCTCCTCCTCCCCACCTCTCTCCTTCCTGTCTCTTTTTAAAATAACATTTGGATCATTGGCAAGAATGTTCTAGTACTGTCATAGTTACTATGTTTGAGCTGGAGTTAATTTCTCTATGTAACAAATTTTCCTGAAGATTTGCTATAAGAGTTGAATGACATTTTATATATTTCTATTTTCCTCCCTTTCTTTTATCCAGCACACACACACACACACACACACACACACACACGCACACCTTATAGTGGCATTTATACATAAGTTGAAGCTGAGTCCTTTTAGTTTCTAGACCCCAAAAATAGTTTAAATTATTCCAGACAAACTCAGAAATCCATTATATACAATATTTATTCCCTAATGCCAATACTAGCAGAATACAAGCAGACTGGTGACATCTCCACCCCAGGAGGCACATGCAGATCTTATGTGACTCCTTCCAGGCTTCTATAGGCTGAAGATGACTTATCTTTTTCCCTTCCCCAGCAAATTAATAAATTAATTACCCTATCAAATATTAATTATGTACTGATTAGCGTCCAGACTCATGCTGTAGCTGTTTTGAGCAGAGCAATCTGAAGAAAGATCTTGGGAAGGTTGTAACCAGTCAGTCCCTGTAGAGTCTCCTAGTGCTCCCAAGTCACACAGACCCTTCCCTGAGAGGGGAAGAGAATTCCCTAGAGAATTTCCTAGGACCTATTCTGACATTCTCTGTTCTAAGCCATCCTTCTGGGGGCTCCCATTCATCTTAGTGTCTACAGTGCCTGCAACTGTGCTTGGTTCCTACCTAATTCATGGCCTATGAATATTTGTTGACCTAAGTTAAAGAGATGAAGAGATGAACAAGTCCGACATATTGTCTTTTATTATAGGCTGAATATTTCTGTGTTTTCTCCCTTAAAACTCCTCTGCTAAAGCTTTCCCCTCCCCTAGTTTGCTGGGTTTTGATCTGGGTAATTTGGGTTAGATGAGGGCATACAGATAGAGCTCCCATGGAGGGATTCGTGTCCTTAGAAGAAAGGACCATAGGCACCAGGGGGCTACTCTCTTTCTGTTTTTTACCCCTGTATTCAGGGAAGATGTGTAAACACAACCTAACCATCTACAAGGCAGGAGAAGGGGCCTTGGAATACACACTGCTTTGCTATACCTCACCCTTTACCAAAGTCCACAGTCCTGCTGTCTGCCTCCAGTCTGAGGTATTTTTCCAGGGCAGACTGAGACAGCTGTGTTGTGTGTGCTCAGCTCCGAGGAGGGACAGGAGGAGTCATAGCCTTGGATGAGAACAGCCAGCTGGGGCCCTGGCTCTGCCTTCACCCACATGACCTTGGATTAGTCTCTGCAGCTTCGGTTCCTCCTGTGAACTGGAGAGAAGACACACACTGAGAGGCTTCATAAATCTCAAAGGTTCTTAGCATTTTTCCCTCCCATTATGCCGAATGACCTTCACACCACACAAGGGCACAGGGCAAGATCTGTTCTCCCACCTCTGTTGCTAGGGAACTGAAGCCCAGAGGGGTACACTTTCATTCCCAGAACAACCCCAATAGAAAATGTAGAGGGTTATGGTCACTTGACTCAGAATTCCACGTGCGTTTCAGCCATGTTACGTGGATAATAGCTGTGTAATCTGTCTAGTAGGTTATGAATATTGGGATGTAATGTGGTGACTCCAGAGACAAGGCTGGCTGCTAGCCGTGGTCTTGTCCCCTTTTCCTCAAATTCCAAACAACTTAAAAGAAAGGACTGCATAATCTCCCCTTTGTCACAAAAATGGCAGGACCATTCCGGATTCTTTGTTCCCAGGGAAGAAGTAGGTTCCACGTTATTATGTTCTCTCTGCAGCTCTGTTTAAAACCTGTAAGCACGCCAAAGGATTCCTATGGAAATCCACCACAACCATTAGAGACTGTGGGTGTCAGTAGCTGTTTTATGGTTTGGGATTAGACAGCTCTTCATCTTTTACCTTTTTTCTTTTTTTTTACCGTGTGCTATTGTTTACAGCACGAAGTTATGATTTAAAATGCCTGTGGAAGTTCTTGAATAATTCATGCATCTACCTTAGGCTGAGAGACCCATCCCTCTCTGTGTTGCACACTAGATATGGGATTTCTGCTAGACCCCTCTTACAGCTTGGAGGTTGTAATTACGGATAGTATTATGAACTCTAAATAGGAACTTGTGAAATAAATATTTTTAAAATGCCTGTTTCTGCGAGCCAGGCATCTGCATTTCTGTGTTTGCAGCCAGACAGAGGGCTAGCTCTTTAGCCTAATGGCTCACTCGCATCTTGATGATTTTCATTTCCACTTATTACTGCATGTTAGACTCCCTGTGTATGAGTACAGATTGCCCTTTCTTGCACTGTATTTAGAAATCTCTGCATTACCCCTGGGCATTTGTTCATTAATAGGGGGTGGGGAGAGGAAAAGCTCGTAATAATGGGCTTTACGCATTAAACTGGGCACATCCACGTTCAGGCCTGAAGGAAACTAATCTGGTTTGTGTTACTGCCCCCTGGTGGTTGTAGACTTTCACTGCAGTATCAAGGAAGCTTGTCTTCTGTGGGGGGACTTGGGCTTGCAGTGGCAGCTTCCTAGAGCTATGCAGACCTGGGCACTGTCAGGCAATCTTTCACACTTGATCATTGCTTTTCATTCAGGTGAGTCACAAACGCCTGAGGATCTCAGGTGCAGGCCCGATTGTTGATAAAATATAGCAGTCTTGGCAGGGCTGGGGATATGTGTCATTTTAATGAAGGTATAGACACACAAAAAAACCCCTAGTAACAGGGTGATGCTTAAGTGAATGAATACAGTTTGCAGGGACCACCCCACTCATCTTTCAAGGGCATGGAACAGTCCCAGTAGCATCCATTGTGATCCATGTGAAGATTCTAGGCTACATCCAGATGGATGACTCTTTTTATTTTAATTGTTGTGTGTGTTTGAGTGTGTTAGGAAAGCTGCAGGGACTGTTCGAGACCCATAATCATTGAACCTTGTTGCTTAGGTGAAGACCAGAGAACGACAGATATGCTTGCAGCTGCATTCTGTGCTGGGCTGCGTCTTCTGTCAGTCTGTAGGCGGCAACACAGGGCAGCATGGCTGTGTCCTTGGCGAGTGACCTTGTGCTGTAAACCACTCTAAGCATGGGTTTCCTGACTTTTTTTTAAAAAGACATAAAAACAGTGACTGCCTCTTAGGGAGTTCTATGATCCATCCGGTGTGCTGTGTATATAACATGTCTGTCACAGCACAGGTGCTCTGTCAATTCCAGATTCGTCTCTTCACACCCCAGGACACCTCTCTCAGAGCCTGCCTCTCTCCACATTCCCATAATGCTTTGCTTGCGACACTCACTCCATCAGACCCATTATAAGAGTTTCTTTGCTGTTTCTGCCTCTTGGTGATGAATGAGATCTTCTTGGCTTTGCTTGCTTCCCTTCCCCCTCCTCCTCCCCCCTGTGGCATTCCTTGGCACAAAGCAGCGCTCTGAGCATGCTGGTCTTGTGAATTAAACCCCAGTGCAAAATAACTATATGTAGCATTTCCCCACACAGACAACGACTGCCGTGCATCTGATTAAGATAGCACCTATACCTTCTCCCCCTGGTCTCCAAGTTCCCATGGTCTGAGGTTGGAGTCTCAGCACAAGGCTAGAAGCAGAGAGGAAAATAGGCCACAGATGCCTGGCATCTTCCTAGTATTCACATAATATCTTATCTTACCAATGAATATGGATTTGTCATATTAATGTACACATACATATCAGTTCTGTGTAGGAGAAATGGAAAGTAGTGGAAATTTTTTAATGCAGCAGTTGGGCTAGGATAGATCTATTTCAGGGACAAAGAGCCTTTGGGTTCAGACAGGTAGATTTATAAGCCTTGCCCCAGTTTAGTCTGTTTAAAATGGCCTTTGGCGTGATATGATCAGAGACCCCGAGGGGAGGAGGAACGGGACATAGGGACACTTTCATTTCAGTGGCGAGCTTATGAAGCCCGGAGCTGGGTTTGTTGTTGCCTACAGAGCCCAGCGTGTTTGCCTTTCAATTTCCCCTTGATTGGTCTCTGCTCAGCATGATTCGAGGTTCCTTGGACTCACCCAAATGGAGCCTCGCGGCCAGTCCCTTAAAGACAACAGAGGGCTGCCTGCTCAAGGTTGGGCCACCGAGTCGATGTTCATTTGAGGCTTGGAGAGATAACAGCTTTCATGTCCGCCCAGAAAGCTGTGAGCCTCCAGCACCTCAGGAGCAGAGATGAAAGGCCATTTGTGTTTGTGCATGTATGTTTAGTGCTTAAAGGACGGGGACAAGAAAGAAAATAGATTCTACTGCTCCGCACTCCCTCCCAAATGTGACTTACTCCCTCTGGTGGGACCATTTAACTCCAAAGGCACAGCCCCTCCCCTGGTGCCCCCACCAAGCTCCCCACCCCCTACATAAGCACAGCGGCCCATGTGACATCTGTTCTGGGCACCACAGAGCCATCTTCCCGTTGCCATGGCAGCTGGCGGAGCAAGCCCGCCCACTGGCTGCTAGTGGAGGAGGGAGAAAAGGCCCACAGTGTCAGGTCCTGTGCCCCGCTGCCCTGCCAGCGAGCAGCTGGGCCGTGAGCACAGTCACCAATGGTGGCCACGGGGACCCCACTCAAGCTGTGTGCACTGCGCGCTGACGGTTGGAGCTGAGGTCAAGGTCATTCGTTTCTGTCTCAAGTGGGAGGCAGGCCTGTGAAGGACAAAGGTGGCTGTGCTCTGCAGAGTGGGCTGGCTTCTTCACCTTGAACAGCTCTGGGCTGGAGTAGTTTGTAATACTGGGATTCAGAATCAGAGATGTCCCCTTTTACTCTCAGCACCACAGTGGCTGTGAATTCAGGGGCCCGAGTTCAGCTCCCAGATCCTATTGGTGGTACAGTACCAGGGCAGAAAAGGACTGAGTTTTATTGCACTGGCAAAGGAATGGTTTGCAAAGTCATCCCCTCTATACACTGGAGCCATCTCCAGATGTGCCGAGGCAGCTGGAACCACTGCTGGCTTCAGAGCTATGATTACCCTGTCCTGACCCGGTGACCCCGGAACCTGATCCGGAATTTGGCCATGCAGCTCCTCTCTGGTCTTCCTTATGAGATTATTAATGAGAACCACCACTTGGGTGTCTTATACTCTTCATTCCTAACTTACCCATTGTAAATTAGCCAGTGACCGAGAAAGAAGACAGTGTTGGGCTGAGCCACAAAGACAAATTAGCTAAGCTCCGCTCTAAATGGTGGTGGTGGTGGCTCAATGGGGTTCAGACACTCACTGCCTTGTGTAGCTTTTTGCTGTGATTCCCAAAATTGTCCCTCATGTCATAAATTGCAAGTCTATGTTTAGTCTTTCATTAGATATACAGGTTGTTTTTAACTCTCTCTCTCTCTCTCTCTCTCTCTCTCTCTCTCTCTCTCTCTCTCTCTCTCTCTCTCTCTCTCTCTGTGTGTGTGTGTGTGTGTGTGTGTGTGTGTGTATTTACATGTTTTCTTAAAAGCTGATGAATTTCTAGACAGGGCCCAGTAACTAAAAGGTATTTCTATGTCTATTGTTTTAGGTGCAAGATATGCCTTAAGCAAAATGGGAAATCACATCTTCTCCCAACAGACTTAAAACTTCCATCCTGGCCTGTTATGCCCTTCTTCTGGTAGAAGGCCTGAGGCAGGCCCTGGAAACTGTTCACAGGCTGAGCCAAGAAAATAGTGTACAGAGCACCCCAAACAAAGCTAGACTGAACATGCTGTGCCGTGGATCCAGGTTCCACAGCTGAGCTCAGCTGTAAGAATGCTCACACATCCTTTGTGTCATCCACATATCATCAGAGGGTGTGCCAGTTCTCGAGGAGCCCAGGCCATGTTCAAGCAAGACCCTACAGGATGACTATTATCAGACAACAAAGAGGAACATCCAGGTCACTGTGCATTGATCTATATTCAAGCAGGTTCCTTTGGCTTCTTAAAAGCCATCAATTGTTCTGGTGTAATAGCAAATATCATTATGATTTTCTTGGTGATATCATATGCTTCCTGGCCCTTGCTTCCTTAAGCCCAGACTTCTTCAGTCACACTGGGATGCAGCAAAAACTGCTCAGCTTTCCCTGTGGAGCCACGTCAGGAACATGTGATTAAAGCATTATTAGTATGCAGCAAGGTGCCCTTCTCCGGCTAAATCAGTTTGCAAAGTGGTCCTCACAAACACACACACCCTTTGTTATGATGGCAGGGCGTGTGGGTTTCTGGAGCAAGACTAATAAGACCTGGAGGTAGAAGGGAAATTAGGTGACCCAGCCAAGCAGGGGTTAGGGAGGCTGATAATAGATAAGAAAGAACAGACTCCAGGGTCAGTCAAGGAGCAGCAGAGGGAGAGAGTGCCCTTCTGTAGGAGAAAAGGCAAATAGCATTGCAGGGACAGGGACTGAGAAGAAAATCAAGCCGTTGTGTGCACCTTGGGTGTAGAAGGGGGATCTCAGAGGAGATAGTTCCAGAAGCAATAGATGGTCCAGAATAATCACAGGAAAACAGAGAGAAAGGCCAGGTAGGTATGCTCTCTCGCTCTCTCTCTCTCTCTCTCTCTCTCTCTCTCTCTCTCTCTCTCTCTCTGTGTGTGTGTGTGTGTGTGTGTGTGTGTGTGTGTGTGTGTTGTGTGTGTTTTAAAGCCTCTTTGAGAGAGTTGCTTCAGTGACTCATTTAACAACTTTTAAAATGCCATTCCCTGACCCACATGACAGAGCTAGCTGCACTAACCCTGCCTGCTCACACTCTGGACGGTCGTGAGGCTCAAGGGGTTCCCCACTGATAGGATGCAGCACAGGAAACACAAGGCAAGGCAGATACTCCTGGGCAAACGGGGTGCGGGGAGCAGATGACGGGCAAGCCACTGTCATTGGCAGGCTGCGTTCTCCACCTGGGAAACAGAACGGTCTCACACTTGATCCTTTTCTCTTGTTCACTGGGATTCTCACTATGTCTGCATGAACTGAGGTGACTTCATAGAGTTGAAGACAGCTGGGAGGTGAAGATCACAAAAAGTTGATCTTTTTGTGTCACCTGCAGGTGCCTAGGGAATCCTGTGCTAGGTTATGTCCCATGGATGTGACCAGAATGTCTGACAAAACAAATTAAAGGAGGAAGGATTTATTTTGGCTCATGTCAATCACAACAGGAAAGACAGAGTAGAGTGTAAGGCTAAGACGGTACCCATCCTGTCTTACTGGGCAGTAGAGAAAATGAGACCAGAACCCAGAGTTGGCTAGACTATTAACTTCTGAGACACTTTTTCTGTCCCCCAAGGACCTATCTCTATCTCTAGGCTCTCACCTTCTACAAGTTCTGTGGCTCACAAAGTATCATCACCAACTGGAGAATAAGGGTCAAAGCATGCACCTGTCAAAGACACCTCACATTCTTAACTGACACACCCTGCTTCCCCAGCCCTTTGGCATATGAGCATAAACTGTAATTCACAGGCAGGTTACCAAGGGTCAGTGTTTGAGACGGAGCTTGTAAAGTTCTCATAGTACCACCCCTTTCTCTGTGGAAGCTAGTGCAGTGGAGGAAACTTTGCTGGCTAAGTGATCTTTCTCTCCAGGAGGATACCCAACCCTGAACTGAGTCTGTATCTTGAATTGCTAGCATTTGTGATTCAGGGCTTGTACCAGCTATCTCTGCATAGGGTCCATGATGTCATCCTGATAGGACTGAAAGACAAGTCTGTAGGCATTTCTGTGAGAGAAATGTTTAAATACAGTACATTGGAATGAGGAGACGTGCCCTAAATGTGGGTGGTGTCATCTGTGAGCTACAGTTTGGACTGTATAAAAACAGAGAGCAAACTGAGCAGCAGGCTCCTTTGTGCTTTCCTGACTCGAAGGGCAATATGACCTGCTGCCTCAAGTGTCTGCTGCCCTGCCCTTCTCTACGGTGGGCTGCACCCTCTGCCTGTGACCTAGAAAGACTTTGCCCTTGTTTATATTGGTTTGAGTTAGTATTTTGTTGCTACAACAGGGGAAGCGACCAACATAAAATCTATGTGGAAGTCAACATATGTATCAGGAGTCAGATTGTTTTCATATCTGCCTGCCCTTGATTTGAGTTCTTGTTGGTATAGTTCTGGCAAGGCAATAGAGTTTCCCACCATATTGTCTCACCAAGTAGGCTTTTCCACTCCAGCCTCAAATTTAGATGGATCCTCAAGACAGCCATGCTGACTTGAGATCTGTTCTATGTAGCATGGGAAATTGAGTCTCTACACATGCTGAGATAGAGACCCCTAAGTTAGGACACAGCCCTCAGTTACCAAGAAGCCACAGTGGCCTGCTCCAGCTGAACCTCATTCTGAGCCAATGCTGAACCTAGACACTTTCAGGCCCATAGCAACAGATTGTCAACTGTATTCCAGTGGCCATGTGGGGGTCATGCCCATCTTTCACCCATATATGAGGCTACCGAGTCACTGTATTTTACCACATTCAATTCATTTCTCAACATATTTCCCAAGGGTCAGTATGTTGCAGAGGTGGGTGTCATAGAAACCTGTAGGCAGAACCAAGATCTGCAAATATGTGTGGGTGACCCCTGGCTATGGAATCTCCGGGTGACACACTCATGGGTCACTTTCTCTAGTTACCTAGTACCTGCTTGCCCTCATACAAAGAACAATTCTCAAATGATACTAAAAGTCTTATTTCTTCAAGAAAAACATGATCCAAAGCCAGCCAGCCATGTTGGCCAGGGCAAGCTCTCAGCCTCCCCAAATGGCAATCTGTAGCTGAGGTCAGGCAGAAGTGGGTCCTCTAATAAATTCTGAAGCGTCCAGAGTCCCACCCACACCCATGGAATTAGAACCTTCATAGGTAGAGCTGACTGATGTGAACTTTTAAAAACTCCCTAAATGATTTTGATGCTGAGGTGAATCTGGTAATTCAGAATAGTGGACCTAAGATATAGTATCTAGATTTTGGCATCAGATAAGACTTACTTGTTTAAACCTGAGTAAGAAACTCACACTTTGCCTCCCTTCCCTAGTCTCTAAAATGGGTCTAATCCTGTTCCATGGAGGATGGGCCCCTGGCTTAGTGTCAGCTCTGTTGTTTTCCTTTTATTCCCTATATGTTCTTCTCCTCCTAATACATCATAGTTAATACAGAACTCTTCGGGGAGGCCAGCCAAGTGACTTTCCCTGGAGTTTGACCTTGACCATTCAGCTGATGGTAAGGTAAGGAAAGCAGGGCGGTGAAGATGGTGCTAAGGAGGTGAGAGCTATGGCTGTTTCCTAGAAATGTGCTTCTCCCTCTGACTTGCCTGTGAGGAGTGAGGGGAGGGGAGCTACAGTTAGGACTTTAGAAGAGAATTAACTGCCAGCTTCTTATGCCATATGGTAGTGGCTAGGCCTGCTCAATAGATGGTATCAACGATGTCTACTTATGAGTCAGCTGAGAAATAGGTAAATGAGAGTCCAGCCTTTCTGCCCTTGCCTCTGCCCTCCTTTGCTGTAGACTCTAGTTCTAGATTCTAGCTCATAGACCCCCACTCACCATGGGTTTCCATTGGCTTTCAGACTTAACCTTGAATAGTGATCCTCAGAGTTTGGTCTCTCAGGACCTCTTTAAACCTTTAAGAATTATTCAGGATTCCCCCCTGCAAAGAATTTCTATTTGACATTTGTCACCTAGACATAGGAACTGGGCACTTTTTAGACCCATGCCTTTTTAGAAGCACATGCCTCAGCTGCTGGAGTGAGGCTGTCATTGCATCTACTGTAGCTCTTGGGAAGCTCCACTTACATTTCTGAGATCATTGGGGTGAAAGAAGAAATATACCACATTATCAGTGAAAGAGGGGCTTTGATCTTGTAGACCCTGGGAAAAAGCTTGACAGTTCCCACAGTCTGAGGCACATGGACCACAGAACTTGAGTAGGATCGTACAACTTAGACACAATAGAAATGGGCCTGAGCAGGGGTAAAGATAGCTCATTGCCTAGGAGCATGCACATCACAGTTCACACCATCTGGGACTCTAGTTCCAGGTGCCTTCTTTTTATCTCCACAGGTGTCAGGCACACATGTAGTGTGCAGACATACATGAAGGCAAAACACCTATTCACATCAAATAAAAAATTTTTATAGATGTGTGTGTGTGTGCCCAAGCTACATGTATGTTACAAACAAAATAATCAAAGCTTTACTGGGACCTCAGCCGAAGCCACAGGGCATTGAGAGCAATGGGTTGTTCACCCATCAAAGGATTTAGTGGCTTTATTGATTTTCTGCAGTGGACTAAAGTTCGGTAATTGACCATTGGTCATGGGCACAGTTTCAAAAGATGTTTTTCCATCTCGTGTGCAAGCAGTCTTCCCTAGAGGTTTGCAGGCTAATGGGTGGTTACCTAACCCAGGAACTGCTGAGTTTCTGCTGGCACCAGCCTGCATAAACATCCTGGCCTTATGGTTTAGCGTGGGCCTCTGGTAAGGCTGAGGGAACCATAGGCTCTAGAATCAGTGAGAAAACACAGGAGCGGAGTGGAATAACACTCATGCCCTCGATCGGGAGATGGCCCAAGTTGACCCTGTGTTGTAATCCCGGGGAACACTTCTGCACTGATCAGCATAGCTGTTCACAGAGCTGAGTAGATTCAGCAAAGTGGGACAACCTCCACCCAGAGAGACCTTGTGCCTCATCCCATCATCACCCCCATCAGATAACTTCAGATTCTTATAAAGCCCCGTGCTTAGCAAAGGCGGCCCTCAAATTTCTTCAGAGAAACCTAGGCAGCCATTTTCCTGACCCACACATCAGCATGCCCTCTCCAGTAAAAGTATGTTGGGGATCAGTTCTAATGCTTTGTCACATTTCAGCTCCCTGCTTGTAGACCTGAGGGTCCCTGCCTCCAGCTAGCTTCAATTGGTAATAAAGAATTGCCATACATCCAATGGCTGGGCAGAAAGATGGAGGCTGGACTTTTAGATTGAATGAGTAAGGGGCCTGGAGAGAGAGGAGACAGAGAATCACCATGACTCAAAGGGGGAAGGATCAGGTGTAGGAACTGCAGTAAAGAAAGTAACCAGCCATGTAAGGATTCGGAAAGTGGCCCTGGCAGCCACTCCCCCATTGGGTCTGGGGTATCAGAGAGAAAATGTTGATTTAGCAAGTTGATTCAGGAGAGTTGGAGGGAAGAATGCATGCTAGCCTCAGGGAGGGTTAGAAATGCCCAGCCATTGAACTAGTCAAGGAATATCAAAATTAGCTGGCTTATGTGTGTCTTTCATTTGTGAATCCAGAACACTCTTGGGCAGGTGTGTATGCCCGTGCGACTTGCTGGGAGCCAAAGTGATTTAACTAATCTGCCACTACAATAGCAATGGGAAGCTGACAGTGTATTGGCTGGCTGGGGGACCTCCAACTAAGAGCAAGTGCCATGATTTGCTCTGACAGTTGGGTGTCCAAGTTGACACTGGGGCTACTGCAGGGATTGTGTGGCATGACGTCTCTTCCTTGCCAATTCCCTCTTGTCTTGGTTTGTTGTGTTTGTAGCCATTACAAAGCCCACTAGTTTCTGCTTGTTCTAGTCAAAAGGGCCGATAGTCTATAAACATTCTGGCCTTGAGACCTAAACTGGCTGTGGTGGTATATATTATGAATTGTATGGTATATGTACCATATTGTGTATTGTATGGTCTATTGTGTATTATATAGTTTATGTTGGGTGGGTGCACTGACTGATGCAGGTGCATGTGGAGGCCAGAGGTTGATGTTTGATGTCTGCCTCAGTCACTTCTCTACTTTATTTTATTTTATTTTATTTTATTTTATTTTATTTTATTTTATTTTATGTATATTAATGTTCTGTCTGCATTTATGTCTGGGCACCATATGTCTGCCTGGTGCCTGGGAAGGCCAAAAGAGGTTGTCGTAGCTCCTAGAACTGAATTTATAGATGGTTAGGAGCTGTGATATGGGTAGTGTGGGACCTCTGGAAGAGCAGCCAGTGCTCTTAACTGCTGAGCCATCTCTCCAGCCCCTCCATCTTATTTTTCGAGACAGGGTCTCTCTCACCATTTCTGAAGCTCAGTGACATCTCAGTGCGAGGGTGTTCCAGTTGTTGAAATGCCTGTCTGTCTCCCTTCCCAACAGTATATAAGCAGAGCTGACACGGGATGTAATTGGTTGCCCGTCAGATGCAACAACCCATGCTGTGTGTCCTGCAGGAGCGAGCGTGCTCTGAAGGCGGCAGGAAGCCTCATAATGAGCTGCGGATTGTCTTATTGCAGCTGAGCAAACGGAAGCCTGATTTATGATGATTAAAATGTGTTTCTAGCATGTGCTTCCCCCACACGCCCCGCCCAGTGGAAAGTGTGTGCCTGTTGTACCACCCATTTGTAAATTGCTTTCCAAAAACCATTGTCTCCTGATCAGTTCAGGCGAGAACACTGCGACAGGAGGCAACCCCGAGCTCCTTATTCCACAAATGTAAATGTGACATTTTGTTCTTTTGGGGGTAGATCCCTTGTGGCCCTTGAGTACAGCCAACAGGTTTGTACCACGTCCTTAATATCTTCAAAATGGCATATATTCATTTGAAGACTTCACAAGCAGACAGAGCATAACAGTAAAAGGCAGAGATTTTCAAGTCAAGGCCTATAAACACCTCCAGTTCTGCATATACAACCAAAGGGCTTATCTGCATACGATGGGCCCTGCTAGCTCAGATCCTGCTCTGACATATGTGTGTATCAATAATGAATGAATGGGTTGATTCATCCTCTGTCTTGCTGAGTATCTCTCTGGGAGACACTGCTTGTGGCTCTTGTTTACCCAAAGATCGCTTTGAAGCCAGAACACTCTGCAGTCCCAAGTAGCAGCCTCTTACTTAACAGTGCCATGTGATCCTTAGCTCTGAGCTGCAAGACCAGCGCCTCCCATTTTGTCAAAGAGGAGCAGGTGTTGCCCAAAAGAAGATGCAGGGGGAGGCCTGGGTTCTACTGTTGCCCTGTGGTCAAGAGCTATGTGACCACCCAGGGAAGTCCTTTGCCATCCTGGCTTCCAATCATCTGTCACCTCTCCACAGTTGTCCACACGTTCTTGTGCTTGATAGAGGCCGGTCAATTCCAGTGTGTACACACCGAGAATCAGGAACGAGTGGGCAAGTTGGCTGCAGTGATTTCTCGGTGGTTCTAGAATGGAGGTCTCGTTCTTCTCCTTGCGATGACAGAATACCTGATGAAAGCAGCTGTTTCAGGGTTGAAGGATGAGTAGCCAATCACAGGGAAGGCAGGGACGGGTCACACTGCATCCGTAGGTGGGAAACAGGACAGGAAGTGAGCCTGCTGTAGAACTCCCAAGTCCCACCCCCTTGACCCACTTCCTCCAGAGAGGCTCCACCTCCAAAATGCTCCTCAGCTCACCCAAAACAGCACCAAGGATCAGGATATGAAGCACCCATGCTAGAGGCTCTCAGTTCACCAAGACTGTCTCTTTTCTTAAATCTCCAAGTCCACTCTCGGGCCTGTGGATGACTGTCACAGACATGTTTGGTTTTCCTTGGTACACCTGTACTAAGGTTATACATACAGATCTGTAACAGAAAGGCCTACGCCTGGTGATTTAGGGCAGAACTGGTTTGGTTTTGTGACTCTGCTTCCTGCCGGGATGTTTTGCTCATGTTGTCTGGCTCATCCACGGGTCTGCAGTTGGACTTGTGATTCTCTGGTCCCCTCTCTCTGCAGTCTTTCTCCTTCATGAGTTATAGCTGTGGGTTTTCTACCTGCACCCCAGTTCCAGAAATAATGACTCTGCACCTTATTATCTGTGAATAAATTCCTAGACCATAAGCTAGTGCTTATTCCCTGACTAGCTTACAACTTAATTAACCCGTTTATTCTAGTCTAAGGGTACCAGATGACTGGTTACATCTTCTCAGCTTCATACTTCTGTCTCCTCAGAGTTCGGGATAAATCTCTTCCCATGCCTGACTCTATTTCAGAGTTCCCCTCTCCCTACCGGAACTCCCACCTCCTATATCCTGCCTCAGCTAGTAGGCCATCAGCTTTTATTGACACGTGATGTTTCCGTACAGTACATGAAAGATTCTCTCTACATTAAATGTTATCTGGGCTGGGTTGGCCTTGCTTCTTGGGTGATGGCAGCATGCTGAGCTCTGACTGCAGAGCTTGGCACACCTCTACTTCCTTTACTGAGGTTCCTTTGGCTACCAAAAGTCACATGCAAGCTCAGCATTAATGGAGGAAGGACTTCATCCTTCAGACCAGCAGGAATGATTCATTTGGGGTATTTGTGATAACACTCTACCTAACACATAGTATTCCCAATTTTCTTGACAGCTAATTGAGGATAGCTTGCAAAGAATGCTTGGGGCATCCTGGAAGTCTAAAGATGTGTTTTGTATGGCAGATATATCTCTAATAAGTGTGATCATCGTGGGCTCCTCGTCTCAAAAAGTACAGGCAGATCTGGGAGCAAGGATCATGATGCAAGGGCCATGCATCACACCATAACACATACTCCCTGCTGAACATGCAGACACACATACTCCCTCTGAGCTTGTACACAATGCACATACATGTATGGAACACATATATTACATACTATTTCATTTCCCACATAATGTGGAAATTAAATGTAATTAGGTATATCCTCACAGTAGTGAAAAATCTTATAAATTCAGTATCTTGTTTCCAGCACATCAGATATTAGGCATATCTTTTAGAACACAGAACAATGAAGTTGCATTGTAAGAAATGCCAGCTCCAGGTTTCCATTCTTTGCTGATGTTTTAAGCTCACAATAACAAATTTTAGCCTGAGGCGGCTTCATGGGTAAGACCACTTGCTATACAAACATAAGGACATGAATTCAATTCCCTACTACTCACATAAAATGCCAGAGTGGCTTCCTCCTGACCACATGGGCGTGCAATGTTAGTGTTAGTGTGTAGGCCAAAAATATTGGGATTTGTTTCAGATTCATGGAGAAATTCTCAGAAAGATAACATGAAGATTATTAGAACAGGGTACCTGATATCATCTTCTGGCCTCCACATGAATGCATAGGAGCACACACATTGCACATGTATATACCACATTCACACACACACACACACACACACACACACACACACACACTCACACCACATACTGGCTAATCACTATGTACTTGCATGAAATTAAGCTTAGTAGACTTGGAAATCAAATCTGCTGTTTGGGTGCAGCCTTGGTTCAAACTGGAGACTGGCTAGCTCACTGGGACTGTATCTGTAGTTGGATGGAGTTCAGCTCCTGTCTTCTTCTCTCCTCATGTTAAGTGGTTGCATGCCTATTCTTTTTGTTGCTTGTAACTACATGCACATATGAGGATAGTCTTACATGACCTCTTTCTTTGTGTCTCATATCTCTAGTAGGAGTCCTATAAGGATCCAGGTACCTCTGTGGACCTTCCTTCTTCCATGGTAGCAAAGGTTGCATGATTATGGCTCCTCTCCTAAGTATGCATATAGTATTCATCTGTTTATTCTCTGGACAAGAAGAGATGAGGCTGAGCCCTCAGAATCTTCCATAATCCTGCCTTTATACTCAGTTTAGACTTTACTCTATGTCTCATGGATTATTGGTCAGTCATTTTTTTAAGGATTGTAGTTATTTGTATGTAGGTAAGTAGGCGTGTGTGTGTGTGTGTGTGTGTGTGTGTGTGCTCTTGAGTGCAGTGCCCACAGAAGAGGGCTTCAGATCCCCTAGAGCTGGAGTGGCTGTGAGCTACCTGATGTGGGTGCTGGGAACCAAACTTGAGCCCTCTGTAAGAGAAGTATGACTGCTAAGCTATCTCTCCAGCCCCTTAATTTGTCATTCTTTTTGTTATTTTGTCTCACTATATAGACTCGACAGGCCTTGGACTCTCAGAGATCCACCTGTGTCCTGAGTGAAGGGATTAAAGGCATGTGCCACCATACCTGGCTTTATTGATCATCCTTAACGTGGCTGCTTGTCCCTGCCCTTCTGAGACCAAATTCTATCTGCCCCAGCATGCATCTAGTGGGTTAAAAGTCACATGCTTTCATTCAGACAGGGAGAGGGTCTCAGATCAGAGTTTGCCCTGCTAAGCACATTAGCCACTGTAATACAAAGACCCAAGCAGACAAAGAACAAGAGCTTCTGGGTAGAGAAAAAGGAGGGCTTCATGTGACCACTGAGGAAGCTGTAGAGTTGACACTCAGCAGGGCTGAATATGGGATAGATTGGACACGTTTGGCTTTCTTTCTTGAGACCTAAGTTGGAAGCTGGAGTAAAAGTTAAGGGAACGTTGAGTCATGCTGGTTGCTTCGGGGAATATTGTGTGACCTCCTGAGATGGTCACTGAATGGTAGGGTGGCTACCGGGGATTGTCATTGTGGGTGACTGAATAGCCACTGGAATGGCCACTGTGGGCAGGAGGGTGGCCTCCTGAGATGGTCACCATGTGTTTAGGTTCTTAGATTCCCTAACTGATACAAATAAAATAACCAGAGAATCCCAGTGCCATGCAGAATAGCATTCTGGGAAAACAGAAGAGACAGAATGCCTATAGAAAGCCTAAGAATTCTATGCAATATATTGCTTCATTTTAAGACATGATTAGGTAATGCAAATTATACACAATAACCATAAATTAAAGCAATTACACACAAAGCAGAATACACTTATTATTAAGCTGTTGAAGTTTATATTTAGAAATTGCTTTTGGTGGGTGACAGCATTCCCGGCAGTCGTAGGTTCACCTTGCCTGCTGTGGAGGCTGCTGTGGGCTTGTAAAGCAGCTTCCGTTCATGATAGGATGTGGTTGCCGTGTAATGAGCAGTTCCTCTGCTCTGCTCAGTGCTGGTGATTTCATCATTCACTTTTACAGGTGCTGTCTTCTTGGCTGACATTCCCCTTCCCATTCCCTTTTCTCAATTTCTTAGTTTATTCAAACACCGACTCTCATTCCTATGAAGCCCCAAGACCCAAGCAGACAGAGAACAAGGGCTTCTGGGTAGAGAAAAAGGAGGGCTTCGTGTGACCACTGAATCAGTGTCTCCTCTGCAGCCTCCTGGTCCTGTCCATTGTCTGTGTGCACCTGACCTCACAGTACCCCTCTAACTCAGGTCTCTCTCCCTCTGTGCATTTCCCCTTGGTTCCCCTCAAAGCAAGTGGCTCTTCCCAAGTTACTATTGCAATACTGCACTCCCAGCACAGACCCTGACACTCAGTCAATGAACACTGCATTGGTGCTTTAACAGCATAGTTCTGATGCTCTTCAAGGCACTATAGCCACTGAATCACTCCATTTAACACTACAACAAAATACCAGAAGCAAAGTATTTAATAAAGAAATTAAGTGGGCTGGAGGGATGCCTGTCTGTAAAGCATTTGCCTCACAAGTTCAGTGATCTAAGTTTGGATCTAGAGAACTCATGTAAAAAGCCAGATGTGGTGGTGCACAACTCTGATTCCAGTGACGACAAGATGGGAGGTGAATTCAGGTGGATCCCTGAAAGCTCACAAGCGGGCTAGCCTAGTCTATGTGGCAATGTTCCAGGCCAGTGAGAGACGCTGTCTCAAACAAAAGGCAGAAGGACAAGTGTTAACCCCAGAGGCTGTCCTTTGCCCTCCTCATGCATGCTATACACATGGGCCCCACATATGGGCCTGCAGACAACATGTTTCATGTGCATGCACATACATAACTCAATCATGGTGGTCTCATAAATACAGTACTCTTGATTGTCAACCAAATAGAGTTTAAAATCACCTAGGAGAAAACCGTCAGGGCATGTCTAGTTGTCCCAGAGAGAGTAGATCAACTGAGGTGGGAAACCCCACCCTGAATGTGGACAGCCACATCCCATGATCTGGGATCCAGAACTGAAGAGAAAGAAGAAACAATCTGAGCACCAATCTTCCTCTCTCTCTCTGCTTGCCGACTGTGCGGGAATGTGACCAGCTTCATCCCCTGCCGCCAGCCTTCCACTGTAATGGATGGCGTCCCCTCTAGAACTTGAGTTAAAATATACCTCCCTTTCTCAGTTTGTCTTTGCTGGGCATCCAGTCACAGAAACAAGACAAGTAACTCAGGCAGGAACCTCTGTCCTAATAACTCAGCACAGCTGGATACATTTCTGCTCTCAGGACTATCAATAGAAGAGTTTATATTCAGATCATAATACCCGCTCGTCCTTAATGTCTGGGACAGGTCACCTTTGAGCCCTCTGTAAGAGACTCTTGGATGCTAGAATGACAGTCTCCAGGATCCTCAGATGGCCTGCTAGTGTCACAGACAAAGACCAGAGTGACAAGGACACTCAGTAAAGACAAGGCTTCCCTTGGGCTGCCCTAACTTCTGACTTTAAGGGAAGTTGCTGAGTCTCAACCAGGAGGCCTTGCTCTGTGTTTCATTTCCCCATAACCTGCTAGGCAGGCCATTCTGGACACTTTCTCCTTTCATACAAAATCATTACGAATCACAAACCAATGACCCTAAGTGGACTTGGGGCTTTGGTCTTTTTTCTTCAAAGCTTGAATTTAAATGCTTTTCAAACAAATGTCCTTCTGTGGTTCTCTTTCCTCACCAACAGACAGCTGCATCTGTGGAAATCTTTTTGTTTTCCACTGCTTCTCAACTAGGGTTAGCCACCTGGAGTCCTCACAAGGTTACAGGGTTGGGCAGGTCAGTCTGGGCCTGTATTGCTCTCCTCGCAGTGTCCTTGGGGCTTCTGAAGGTCAGATGTGACACCCTTGGGTGGGTAGGCAGAACAAGGCCCTTCCTGTTCTGGCGTCCTGTGAACCTCCTGTAAGGGTGCATTTCTGAGTTACATGGTTCCAGAGCCACCATAGCCACCTCTCTGAGCTAGACCTACCTCTTCCCTCCATCTCCAGTGTTACCAGGTTCCCCTCTGCCAGTCACGGGGTCACTCCAGACCATCGAAGTCACTTGCGAATCAGCCAGGCTATATGTGGTCAGTAATCAGAAGTTATCTTACTGCCCTGCCCTGATGCCAACCAAGCAGGTCTTTAAAGCCACTGCACAAAACTATTGTCTCCTATAATTCTTTGGATTTGCTCTAGAATTACCCAAGAGAGCAAATTACCCAAATGCCCAACATGCTCTGAGAAACTGGACCTCGGCTGGAAGCCTACTCCTCAGGTGACCCCACCCAGGTCCAAATGAGAGCCTGCATGACTCCCCTCTGTGAGCTCATCTCTACCTAACACTGTGTCGGTAATAGCCAGTTTTTCTGCTAAAAGTAACTTTTTGTTGTTTGTAGATGATCATAGTAAAACATGAATGAGGGGAGTGCAGAGATACCACCACAGTCAAGAGTACCTGCTGCTCTTGCAGAGGACCTGGATTCAGTTCCTAGCACCCACGTAGAGTACCTCACAATTACCTGTATCTCCAGCTCCAGGGAGTCCAACGCATGCACATGATATTTTAATCCTTTTTTTTTTTTTTTTTGGTTTTGGTTTTTCAAGACAGGGTTTCTCTGTGTAGCCCTAGCTGTCCTGGAACTCACTCTGTATACCAGGCTGGCCTCGAACTCAGAAATCTCCCTGCTTCTGCCTCCCAAATGCTGGGATTAAAGGCTTGCACCACCACCACCCAGCTTAATCTTTTTTTTTTTTAAACAGTGAAAGATATCCACAGAAGCCCAATGCTTCCATCTTCATTGGAAACCTGACTAAACTCTCTTCCCTTAGGGCACTGCAGCCCGTAGGAACCCTTGGCATGCTGTACTGCAAGATCACTTCCCACAGTAGCAGAACTATTACAGATCGTCTCACAGAGGCTCACTGCACACCTGCCCTCTGGGGATCTTGAAGTCTTGGGTGGGGCCAGGGCTGGCATTTCTAAAAACGCTTCCAGGAAAGGCCCTGTTTTGGGAGTGGCAGGTGACTGTGGGCCCAGGCTACTGCAATCATGGTTAATGCAAACAGAGTAGTTGCTGGCTCAGTTCAGAGAACAGCGCTGCGAGCAGAGCTGCCTGACTGGAGCTGTGGCTGCGATGTTCATGAGCCAAATTGCCATGACTTCTAAATAAAACAGCAGAAAATGTTGGAGTTTGGAGGAGGGAAAAAATGAGCTGTACAAAACCGTTTGCCGTTTCCTGATCCATCATGAGACCTAAACTGCTTCATTGGCAGGGGCTGATGACCCAGAAAAGTCTCCGCCCAAAGAAGTTGCAGCTGAGAGGCACAGGATGGAAGTCCTACGTCGTTCATTTATTGGGTCATCTCAGGATCCAAAAATTGTTATGTGTAAAAACATACAAATAAGAAAACATTACAAACATGCATAAGAACTGTGCATGTGCATGCCTGTGCACCACAGACACCATGAAAAGCAAGTCCCCAGTATACAAATGAACAGATCTAGCATCTGAAATGAGTTCTATCCTGTGGCTTTGGGGACCACAAGTTCAGCATGCAGCAAAACACTGGAGCTAGAGACAGGGGTGGGGACAGGGCAAAATGAGGCCACTGTGATGTTCAACTTACAGCCCGCGGCTATAAGTTAATTTTGGTGTACACATGGTCCGAGGAGTCAGCTCAATGCATAGAAGATCACGGTTGCAATTTGCTGCTTGGTCCCTTGTTTTGAATGCTTTCCTGAAGTGCCATTTTGTCTCGGTAAAATGCTCCCTAAAAATACTCAAATATTTTTAGTTGTGGAGTACAAATCAGATTGAGCTGCACATTTCCCTGGTGAGCAAAAGTGATGAGTTTGTGTTCATTAACTCAAGGCCATCTGGTGCAGACACACTGCAGTCTGTGAACCAAACGTGCATCAAGCTCTAGGGATCAGAAAGCGCGCCAGACCCAGCGTTTTGGAGAGTCGATAGCAACCAGAGGGAGGAAGAGGCCTCGGCTATCTTTTTCTTTTATTTTTAAAAATCAGCTCTGCTGCGCCGTGCATCAGAGCCTTCCACACTGCTCAGCTGGCAGGCCACGATGCTTTCTCCTCACGGCCATCTGAACTGTCTTTGGGGTGTGCTTCCGCTGGCTGGCGAAGTCACTTCGCCCATTTCCATCTCCGTGTGGGCGGGAGGAGGAGAGCGCGCGACAGTTCCTTTCTCTGCATTTCTCTGTCACTGTGGACCACAGCCAGAGCACGCTTATGCGTGCACACATTTTCACTGTGAGACAAAGACTTCAGAGCAAAGTCATATTCAAGGTAGCTGCCACACTCCGGGACAATCTTGGGAGATGGAACTGCCTTCTGCAAAGAGTCAGCTTTGTGATTAAAGTCAGCTTCTTGGGGTCTTGCCCAAGAAAAACCCCTCCAGAAGCAGCACGCTTTCTGTTCAGCACTTTGACTAGAGCTGGGCTGAATCGCTGCTGCTGCTGTTGCGGATGGCTGCCACACTCTTTCCCGGAGGGCCCGGGAGAGGCCCCAGAGATGGAGTGAATGGGGGTCTTCTTGTCGTTTCCTCAGAGGCTGTGCTGCCTAGCTTTGGAATGGAGGACTTGTGTTCTTGTGTCAGGAGTCAGCCCTGGAGAGTAGGATACCAGAGCCTTCTGTGCTTCCGTGTGATTTCTGTGGATAGCCCAGGCCACACCTTTCAAGTACAGCTCCACATTAGAAACCTGGACATGTTTGTGGGAGACAATGACTTTGAGAAGATTAGAATCGTATTGTCTCTCTCTCCCTCCATTGTTTTCCACTCCCACTCACTGCCCTTCACCTTCTACGTTCTGTGATGCTAAGCACATCAAGAGTCTTCCACTTCAAAAACTCTTTTGAACCCTACACAGGACAATAATGCAGAGAAATAGATATTTTCCATGTAATGTGTAGGAAAATTTGTATTTCAAAACTACAAAGATTAAACAATGAAGCGAAATGCTTTCAAGCTGCAAACAGCCTTCTTCTGAAAGGAAACAGGGCCGTTGGTGTATAGAAAAATATCCCAAAGTAGAAGGAGGAGAGCCACCACGGTGAGGGTGAGTTCTAACGCTGTGTTAGCCTGTCCCAGAATGCATTTCTCAGTGCAGGATGCTGCCATATTGCACCTTGTTGCAGCCACCCCAGCCCCAGCTGCTGTCTGTGGGTTAGCATTTGTAGATGCGGTGAATATGCAGGAATACTCCACCTTGTTTCGTGTGTCTTTCTTTAGCTAGCTCAGGCCTCTACACACATCGTATTCTTTTGCTTTGAAGCCCTTAATGAGCGTACTCTTGCATGCACGAGGTCTCGCCTCTTACTCTGCAGAGAAGTTGGCTCACTGAAGTCTTGCTGAATCTCAAGTTGAGTTACCACACAGTTGGACTTTAAGTTAGTGGAACCCACACTGTTTGCAAAATCCACTGCATAGCACAAAATAAACACCCATACTCAGGGCACATTAAGGGTGGGGGCAGTGAATTCTTACGTTTTCTGGAAGAACAGGATCATGTTTTCATTCTTGCCCCCCCCCCCCGAGGAATTAATGTCTATTAAGGAAAATAGAGATAAGCAGCAAGAAGAGAATAAAAAACTTTTGCTAATAATATTTGTATGTCTATGTGTGTGTGTGTGTGTGTGTGTGTCTGTCTGTCTGTCTGTCTGTCTGTCTGTCTCTGGGGTAGGGTGAGATAGGGGGTATATAAGCCACATAAAGCACATCTGGATGTCAGGACAACTTGTAGAGGTCTGTTTCTCTTCTTCTACCATGTGGGTCCTAGGTCACCAGGCCTTGCATAGGCATGGTTGACTACTGCACCATCTCACAACCCTATCTTAATTATTTTTGTATGGGTGCTGCTAACACCTTAAGCAACAAGGCCGACTATAGCAGACATTCTGTTTTATAATGTAACTTTTCATAGATCAATACTTATTACTATCTGTAGCAGTTACTTTTCTATTGCTGATGAAACACTGTGACTAAGGAAACAAGAAAGAGTCTATTATGGATTATGTCAAGGGGTTAGAGTTCATCATGGTAGGACGGAAGCATGGCAGTAAGTAGCAGGAGCTGAGAGTTCCTATCTTTGGCAGCAAGCACAAAGCAGAGAGTGAAAACCAGAAGTATCACGGTGTCAAAACCCTGCCTCCAGCGGCACCCTTCCTCCAGCAAGGCCACCGCTCCTAAGCATCTCCAAAGAGTGCCACCAACTGAGGACCAAATGCTCAAATATAGGAACCTATGGGGAACATTTCTCTTTCAAGAAACCACAATATCTTGCATCATTTAAATGTTATTTTATTGTGTTGTTGTTATTGCTGCATTATAAAGCATAGTGTCTGTTAAATAGCTATGCCGTGGTTTTAACCAGTCCAGCATCACATGTTCTTTGGGTTGTCTGCATTTCCTCCCCCATGCACTGCCGTCACGGTGGCACAGACATCTTTACTTCTTTCAGGGCAGGGTTGCGTTGGTCTCCTTCATTGTCTGTGTTGCCAGGATTCTTCCTCCAGATGCTCTTTCCCTCCATCGCTCCTCTCTGCTCAGCACATGTGCACATGAGAGAGAGTCTCTCCCTCTCACTGAGAAGAGGCTGGCCATGAAAGGACGGAGAAGGGGAGGAAGGAAGTCAAGTCAGAGACACTGGGAGATAGAGTGTGCACCAACCACACTGCCCCTCCTCCGGTTATCAATTCCTGAGCCAGAGCATAGAAAGTTATGGGAAGTTGCTCCCAGCTAAGGCCATTACCACATCTAGAAGCCCTGAGTCCTTGGTTCTTAATTATGTTAAGAAACAGAAAACAATGGCATGCTGTGGCAGAGACAGGGTGCAGGGATAGCCTGGCCTATCAACTCTTTAATACATGAAGGACTGGAGGCCTCAGCAGTGTGGCATAGTTGCTGTAGAGTCAGGCAACCAGGCTGCTCTTGGATTCTTGGTGGTTGTACTCCAGTTGCAGAAAGAAGATTCTGAGATAAGAAGGTCTTGGAAGGGCTTCCACAATAGATATGGGAAGGAGTCCATTAAAGCTAAGGGCCTACACCAAGAAGGCCCAGCCATCACACAGCTGAGGTTCAAAGCAGGACAGTAGAGAACCCTTGGAAATTGACCATAACTAGTCATGGCTTCTTTCCATAGGAGCTGGATCCTAGGGTCTCAGCAACTGAGAAACCTGATTCTCACATTTGAAGAAATGGCCTGTTCACATCGAAGCTAACAGAAGCCAAGACCCTTTACAGTCCTACAGTCAAGATGGGCCCAGCAGTCCAGACTACTGAGCCTTTGCCTTGACCTGAAACCCCTTCACATAGCTGGGAAGCCTGGAGCAAGTAGTCCCTACCCACAGAGAAGGATGGGTTCAGAGACAGGCAGTCCAGATAAACCAACCTTAGTTGGCAATTTAATGTGTTGATTGTCTCACAGTCCACACAACTAGACCCTGACCCAACCCTTTGACAAAGGATGCTTAGGCTACCAGATTGGTCATTACTCCTTTTTTGCCTGGATTTTAGAGCATACATATGTGAAGTGTGAATAAGGAGAAGTGTCAAATACTTTGTGAATTCAAACTGGTACTTCAGATTCCAAGCCCTACAGTTTTCACTCAACTAATTGTATGTCTCATCCGTATCTCTTTTCTTATATCTCATCTGTACCTCTTTTTGTTCAAAATCAAGAATCCTTGTTTGAAAAAAACACACACACACAGAGAATGGGAACATTCCATGATTATCACAATCATTTCAGAATAACAGTAGCAGTCTTGGCACCATCTAGGACAACACTGACAGTACCTCAACATTCCATGATTATCACAATCATTTCAGAATAACAGTAACAGTCTTGGCACCATCTAGGACAACACTGACAGTACCTCAACGTGTCCGATGCTCTTATCCTCCCTCCTCCCATGTCCCACGGTTGCATTGTGTCAGTAGTAGCAGACCATAGAGTCTACACACATTGTATCTCCCCCTTGTAGGTCTCCAGTCTTGGTCCTACAGGTGGGGCTGTAGTTAACACTCACCTTCTGTCCTTATGTGATGCCCCATCATTGTTCCAGCTGTCTGAGACTAATTTCCTAGTAGATTCCCAGCAAAAGCTCACCTCATGGAAATGATGTTCTCTGAAGTTCTTGTATGGTGCTCACGGTGTGTGCCCTTACTGGAAGGCAGTTTTGCTGGGTATAAAACCTGCCCACACTTCCTTTTCTGTGAGTATATTGAATATTTAAAAAAAATGTAAGAAAATAATCCAAGCTCTGCTAGCATGAAATACTGCTATCCAAAAGCACATGATAACTTAATCTCCT
The DNA here is from genome assembly GCF_947179515.1 of Apodemus sylvaticus. Classification (NCBI taxonomy): domain Eukaryota; kingdom Metazoa; phylum Chordata; class Mammalia; order Rodentia; family Muridae; genus Apodemus; species Apodemus sylvaticus. The sequence continues at coordinate 63,185,399 of NC_067479.1, forward strand.
TTACTTTACAAATCATGTGCTCTTTTAGCCTACATGCCCAGGGGATCTTATACTCTGATTTCACTCCTGGAGTTTTTCTAGATCACATACTGGTACTGGTCACTCTGGGTTGATGGTCTGAAACATGCCATGTGTTTTCAATATGCCATTTTAAACCTCCTTTAATGTGAGGGAAGCCACCTTATCAAGCATGTTGACGATTTTCTTTCTTTGTTTTTTTCCCCCTTGAATAGGAACAGCTCCTATTCTATGTCACTTGTTTCTTCTTTGCCAGTTTCTAGGATGCAGCTTTTTCTCAAAGAACATCTCTATCATTTTCCATATTTCTTTTTTACTTTTGAAACTGTATATCCCAAGGCAGTGGCTCAGTTGGTCAAGGGCTTGTCTGGCACACGCAAATCCCTGAGTTTAAGCTCCAGCACCACATGAAACAGACATGATAGTACCCACCTGCAAATCTAGCACTCAGCAAGGGGAGGCAAGAGGACCAGCTGCAGAGTGACTTCAAGGCCAGCCTGGACTGCACAGGGCCTGTCTCAGTCCTGCCCCCACCCCCCAAATTGTTTTTAAACATCTGTCTTTCACTTTCCATTCTTGTACACCACCATTGTACATATCAGCTTTTATATTCCTTAAAATTCTAAAATTATCCCAAAATGTAACTTCAGGCCATACATCATGTTCTTAAAGCATTTGTGTCCTGAGAAAACAATATTCTAAGATTTTGATTGATTGATTTTTGGCATGCCTTTGTGATTTTTAAGGAAGCCCTCCTATAACCTAGTTTTCCGTTTCTTTGAGTTAGCTTTGTCTGGGATTTGACCTGCGTATCAACCACCACAGAGAGTCCCCTTCTCCCACTTCCTCAGGTTCTCCCAAGATAGAGGGAGGTCTCAGACTCAGGCCCTTTTTCAGACCTGGAGTTTTATATAAAGGTCAGTCTCCTAATGTTTTAGAAGAGTGACTTCACCTGACTTTTCTGACCTTGGGTCCCTTCTACTGTTTCACGGAGTCTGAAAGCCATGTGGTGGCTTGCTTTTGGGAGCCTCCTTCCTAGTCCTTTGGCCTTAGGCTTGTCCTCTGTAGTTTCTGGCGGCCCAGTAGGAATTTTCTGTGTTGACTGCATGGCTGGGTGGAGACCACTCCTCACAGCCTTGGCTGGATTTGCCCCTCTCATGCTTGTCAACAAAATCCATGGATGTGTTGATGCTGTTCCCCCTCGGCCTACGGCTTCCCTCTGCTCCCCCCTCCCGACATGACTGGCTGCCCAACGTCTCATGACATGGGCCTTGTTCATTGGCATGCACGTTGTTGGTATCCTGTCCCCAAGTTTGGTTGTGGATTTCGAGTTTAACTTCTTGGTGTGCTTTTACTGTGGACTTTGGGCAATTCCTCAGCTAGCTGCCATCTGCTCAGAACCACCCCCCCCCCCATTGCCTCCAGTGAGATTTTTAAACTGTTGGTGACAGACTTTGCCATGGTTGTCCAGCAATAACTCATATAGTGTCCTGTGTGTGACACAAAGCCAGCACAAACTGGCACAAAGCTTTGACAATGTGTCTTTTCCCCCAGGAGAATAGCTGTTCATTTAGGTGGCAGAACACAGGATCCAGGCTTCTTCTAGCAGGAGGCCACCTCTAGGATGTTGGGGTGGGGGCTCTCTGCTACCTGTTGAGGGGAGATAGCTTGCTCTCTAACCTCCCTGATGCGGAGATAAGGGGTCGGGTCAGCCTGTTGGCTCTCCTGCCTCTGTCTGTTCTAGTACTTTCTCCAGTAGCCACTTATCTGTGCCTTTGCTTCACTCCCTAATTATAAAGCAGTTCTCAACCCAATAAACAGCCTTGCCCAGCTAATAGAGCCAAGCAACACCCTGGTGGCCTCTGCCTTTGTCCTCCGAGGCTCACAGCTCACAGTCACGTCTTACCACCCCCACATTTAATGAGCGGAAAAGTATTGTTTCTTGAAGACATAATTCAAAAGACATTTGCTACCTTCCCTCGGATAACAGGCCTTTTGAAAGGTACAGTGCTGGGGACGACAGAGCAGAGAGCAGCCAGGGCTTCCTGTCGACATTGTGAGCCACATTAATAGCTTCCTAGCCCCGATCTGGCCAACAGCTTGGGAGTCCGTGTCTAAAGTTCATTAAAACTATGCTTCTGAGGCTTGCGCCTGGAACCTAGAGCCCTGTTTCTTTTCCAAGTTTGAATCTCTAACTTGCCTTTACATACTGGTGGTGGAGAGCGGGATGAAGAAATGATGCCGTCGACTCTGACTCTCCCCCAGCAGGAAGGCAGGCATCTTTGGGTACTGGGAAAGGCCCCAGCCTGTCCTTTCATCTCACAAGGGTCTTCAGGACTGGAAACTCAGACTAGAAGTCAAAACTGCTCCTGAGAGACTCCACCGATCACACCCTGCCTGCTCAGGAACCCTCGGCCTTCCTCACAGCTCCCAGTGAGGCATCTACATTAGGCCATTTGTTTAAATGTGCCTGCCGTGCTCAGCTGCCTACAGAGAGGAACTCTCACGAGAACATCTTTTCAGTGCTGGTGGGCAGACTCAGTGGGTAAAGTGCTTGCTAAGCAAGCATGGCATCAGAACTCAGTACCGGATCCCACAAAGTTGTCTTCTGACCTCCACACACACAGCGGCATACGTGCTTGAGTGTATACACACACACACACACACACACACACACACACACGCACACACACATGCACACGCATGCACAGTGCACATGCACATTATAGTAATGAATAATGTTTTTTTAAAACCTATTCTGTTAAGTCTGAATTTTGTCATGTGAAGCATAGGTCTCTGGCATACATTTAATACCTTAAGCATACGAGTGTCACTCTTCCATGTGCTTTTTACCTTCCTGTCACTTCCCTCTTCTTCATTTCCTGGAGGAAGTAACTTCCTGCACAGGAGCGCTGTACTTTCTTTCCAGCTTCCATCCAACTAGAGTTTCATTTTGCTGAACTCCTTTGTTCCCAGGAAGCGTAAAAATGCTTGACTTGGGAGATGAAAAGAGCTGAGGTTTCCATTCTAGCTTTGGTCTACCTTTCTCTGAGACTTGGATGAATCAGTTAAGTTTTCCGAGCCTCAGTTTTCTTACCTGTAACGTGGGTATAAAAATCCCACCGTAACCATGTCGCCACAAGATTACTCTGATAATAATTGTGTCTGTAGCTATGCCTGGCACAATGAAAATAAGTAACTGCCTTTAATTGGAAGCATTCCCACCCCTGAATGTGCTACCCACTGCCAAAGTGAAGCTCTGTGATGCTTGCTTCCTAGATGAGCATCACCCCCTCTCCCCCATGCTGCTAAGGACATGCTTGACAGCCAGTTAAGGAAATATGAAATACCCACAGGCACACTGTGAACAAAGAAACCCAAACCCCAAAGTGGTTCCAGCTCATTAGCAGTGAGGGTGATGAGAAGAGACCCCTTCCCCTCCCTGGTTAGTCTTGCACCAAGTGTTTTCCATCCCTGGCTCTTTGTACAGCCCTGACCCTGGCCATGCCATCCACTTAGAGTCCAGCACTCTCAGAGCAGCTCTCCCCCTTTCTCCCCACCATTCCCAGAGGGGAGGGTGGACTCAGATAGGGTCCCTCTTGCAAAGTGTTTCTGCAAAAACTAGATGAGTTTATGCCTGCTGGTCCTGGAGCCCTCCTGGCCTCTGTCTTTCCTTGTCTGTTTCTAACCACAGTCCCCTCTCCCACCCGCCCCCACCTCCTGTGGGTTCTGGTTCCCACCCCGGCCGTCCCTCCCTACACACTTAAAATGTCACCATGCAACAACAGAAGGCCATGCTGTTTCTGCAGCATCTTGGGGAAAATTTTTATCTTTGATCCATTTGGTGTTAAGAGCACTCACAAGACATCCGGGAATCCTTGCCAGGAGCTCACTGATGTGGTTTTCATGGTTGGGTGGGGCCAAAACCAGCAGGATGTTCCCACAGAACTGCCCCCCTCCTACCATTTACAGCCTCCTGCAGACTCCCACAGCTCTAGAAGCTCCCATTCATCTTCTGGTGGGAGATGTCTGGTCCAGCCTTCCTCTGGCCCATAGCCCAGGGAATATAGCAATCGGGTGTTCTGCTCTGGACCATAAGACAAAGAGGTAAGATCACAGACGCTGTGTTCCTCACCAGAGCAATAAATAGGTCAGGAGGGGAAGAGCCTGAAACCACCTGCATGGGCACAGCCCCTCCCAGAGGAGCTGGGAGCTCAGAGCTCCTCAGCCCCTTCAGCGTCTCTTTTGCCCAGACCCTACTAGGCCACAACTTGACAAGACTATATGCAGACACATTGCAGGTCTTTAGGGCGGGAACCAAAGCAAAGTCATCTCTTTGTCCCTAGGGACCCTAGCTACTGAAGGTTTGCTGAGAGGACTAGACTCTTCACTCACCTGAGGGTGAGAGCCTGTGTGTGGATGGCATCCTGGCCACGCTCAGCTGAGCAGACAGCACGCAGCCCTGAATTGTCTAAAGACTCACAGAGCAGTTGCTCATCACTCAGGGTCCAGAGCAGCCTGTGAATTTAAATTTTGATTAGCTTGTTTTTTCCAAGACAGCAGAAAGGGAAGGGGAAGGGGCTTTTGCTGAATTCACCTGTGTAGTGAATACAGTGACGCTTTAGGATCATGGCACTCTGAATTTTGTTTGTTAGGTTAGGTTAGGTTAGGTTAGGTTAGGTTAGGTTAGGTTAGGTTAGGAAGGATTCTTTCTGTGGAGTTACATCATCCAAGCCAGGTCCTTTGGCCTCAGCTGTGCTGGGCTTCAGCAGCCTCATAGTGACATTGTTCCAGGCATTACCCAGGGGGTCATCAGCAAAAGCAGCCCTGTGTGTTCCCAGCACTCTAAGATTAAGAAAAATATTTTAAATAGTTTGAATCACATACACAACACACACAATCACACACACTGAAATGAATACAATCAAACATGCACACAATCATACAAAGTCTCACATACACAGCCACACATAATCACACAATCACTCTCACATACTCACACAGTCACTTACACGATCACTCACACGACACAAAAACACAATCACACACATACAATCACATACAGTCACATACACAATCACTCTCATACACAATTACACAATCACATACAGTCACACACACACTCACACATACACCCAAGCATACACAGGCAACATACTCACATATTCTCTCTCACACACAATCACACATACACACATACAAAAAATCACACACACAATCACACAGAGGAGTTTGCTTCTTGAGCCTTTTTGACATTCTAAGGGAAGGCTGTGGGTGAGTAACCTTTTAAAAAAGGCTTCAGATGTCTTCACTCTGAATGGATCTCCTCTGACCTCTTTCCTCTCCAGGTCAGCACTTGTGCACTCTCTGGTCCCACAGTGAAGGTGACAGGGAAGACTTTGTGGTGAGGATTATCAGATGAGAAGCTACCTTTTGGCAAAGCTCTGTGTCCTCCTCAGACTCTGGTCCGTCCTCCCTACAGCGTCTGCACTAGGTTCAGGCTCCCTGCTTGATGCCACCACTTGCATGACTCTGTGGAATAACACATTCAGATCTCCTTTATCTCCTTGGCCCTTGCTTTTCAAGTTTCCTCAAGAAGCCCAAGCCTTACCCAACAGACTGATCGGAAGCAAAATTAGAAGCATTTCCCAGTTCTTGACCTCTAAGGGCCTTTCTGAATCTCCACAAAGCAACCAAAGACAAAGAAAAAGAGTTAGGATGAGCCCAGAAGAAGCAAACTTTCAGCTAGTTACCATCTTTCCCCCCTCTGAGCTCCCAGTACCGTTCTTAATTTCCTGACCAGCTTGTGCCCCTCCCCCGCTCCCTCTGAGCATCTGTGGCGGTTTCGAATTGAGCCCTGTACCTGCTGCTCTCAATCCTCAACATACCATACCAGTTGCATTGCCAAACAGCGAACTGCCAGCCATCTGCCATCCCAAGGCAGAATTTACATTGTTTTATCTTAAAATAACGCCTCCGGAATAGCAAGCCACGCTATGCATCAGGTTTTAAAATTGACAATCAGCCAGAATTAAAAACAAATACCAAATGGGCATAAAAAAAGAACAGGGTGTGTGTGGCGGGTGGGGGGTGGGGATTGGCATTTGACAGAGAGCTTATTTTTCAGCTTTTTTTTTTTTTTACCTGACTTTCTACCAAAATAGCCATGCCATTTAATTTTATCTGCAGCCGCAGGAGCTACTTATAGACTGAGAATATTAACGTCTTCCTTGCCTGGATCTACGGAGCAGTGCAGGTCCATAGGCCTAGATCAATTCTACAGGTCCTAGAGACGTGCTTCCTACCATAACCCCAGGCTATCTCAACCTCTTCAGCTGGGATTAAAAGCTTGCACCTCTACACACCGCACCCCTTCAGTTCCTAATATCAACCTGTAGCAGCCTTCAGGTCAGGCAAGAATGAACAGGGGCTAGAGAAATAGCTCAGCAGTTAAGAGCACTTTTTTTTTCCAGAGGACCCGAGTTAGATTCCAATAATCTATAGAACATCTACAACTCCAATTCCGGGGAATCCAATGCTGTCTTCTAACCTCCTGTGCATACACAGCGCACAGACATACATGCAGGCAAAACACCCATGCACATAAAATGAAATAAATACATCTTCAAAAAATTTAAAAAAAAAGAATGGACACACATATACCTGCAGGGCTTAGGGGACACTGGGGACTTGTGATATTGGTCTGTGGTCCCAGAGGAAGAGCCACTGACATATCTGGATGGATTTTCAGAGCAGATGGTTCTAGAGGAATGGTTTATTCTGAAAGAGAAAGAAAGGAGGCTTCATGCTCCTTTCTGAGAAACTGTTCCAGGCAAAAGCAGGTTGGGGGAAAGTGTGAAGTCTGAGTGGGCTGAGGAAGCACAGCACTCAAAATCTATACCCAAGATGCCTGCCTGCTGTTTGGAGCTGTACCATGGGTGTGGCCGTCTGAGCTGATCAGTTCAGAGAAAGCCCAGGCAGGACCCTGGATGATCAGAGGCCAGACCTCTTGAGGCTGGAACTCTCCGTGAGTCACTAGCAGGGGACACTGACTCACTTAACTAAACTCTCCAACCTTCTCTAGTCCAGAAACCTCCAGCTTAGCCAGGCTTTGATGTGGGCTGCACCGTAAGTGGAGTTGTTATTTGTTTCAGGTTGCCTAGATGAGGTAGACCCCTGTAAAAGCTGCCTCCCAGGCCCAGCAAGGATCAGGACCCTCTCCCCTCCCTGCAATCTATGGTCTTAAGTGCTGCTCTGTCTGTCCCTCTTGTGGCCCCTTGAGGTGAACAGCTTACCTTCCTCCTCTGTGGGTCCCAAACAACATCCATGTGTGACCACCTGATGCCTTGCTAACAGGGGCTGCATTGACTCACAGACCTAAGGCCCTGGGCCTGGAGTCCCACCTCTGAGAGCCTATGTCTGACTAGTCAAGGCAGCGAGCACTCGGACTCCCTCTATCAAGAGGATGCCCATGTGCTAGACACCACACTGGGTATGTTGGATGCTTTTCTCTTTGAAGTAACATAACTCAGTTTATTCTTACCCTGCTAAGCAATGGGCCAGTGCATGCACAGGACACTGCTTCACCTTAGTCACAGCTGCCAGAGTAACTGAGGAAACACTGGGACCCAGGGGCCACAGAGCTCTATGGAGATGCCCCATGGCTCTGTCTCCAGTACTGATGGCCCCCACCAGACTAGGGCATAGATCCCTGGAAACCGTCTGCCTGACACCCACTGCCAACAAGGAAGGGTCATCAAGCTGAGAAAGGAGGGAAGTTGAGGAAACATTCACCAAGAAAACACCAAGGTTGACTGATCCAAGCCTGAGCTAGGCTGTTCAAAGACAGGGGCTGCGCTCTCTCAGTCTAGGGGACTAGACAGGTGTGCTTGCTTATTACAAGGGACAGAAAAGGGGTGCTCTCTAATCCAGGAGATAAGGAAGACTTGTGTGAGCTAGAGCTGGCCCTCAGGATGTAAGCAGAATTGCCTGACAATAGCACCCTCCGGCCTACAGAGAAGCAAGGGTCTCAAAGAGCAGCGCCAGGCAGCCAAGGAGCAGCCACCTGCCATACAGCCATGGGAGGGAGACACAGAACCCCACAGATCCTTCCCAACTCTAAAAGCCCTTTGTTCAAATCCATGCTCAAATCAGCAGTGAGGACTGGGGAGACGGCTCCGGGGTAACATTCCTGTCCTGCAAGCATGAGAAACCCGAGTATGACCCCACCACCCATGTAAAATCAAACATGGTGACGTGAGTCTGGAACCCTAGCACTGAGAGGCAGAGAGACATGCCAGTCCTGGAGCTCGCTGGCCAGCCAGCGTAGTCAGTGGATGACCTAGAGTTTCTCCATGAGACCCTGTCTCAAAAGCTAAGGTCACCACCGCCATAGAGAAAGATAACCAGAGTTGACTTCTGGATTCCATACACACATAAATGCACTTGTATCCAAGCCTGCATACACACTTAAATATACACATATGCACATATACACACAGACACACAGAAACCTATACAAAAACACACATAGCAGATATTGGGATAATGCACTTGAAGTTTAAAACAGTCTTAACTCCTTTTGTTATACTTCATTTTAAAAATTTTACTTGTATGTGTGTGTGTGTGTGTGTGTGTGTGTATGAGAGAGAGAGAGAAAGAGAAAGAGAGAGAAAGAGAGAGAGAGCCCTCACATGTGCAATGACATGCATGTGGAGGTCAAAGGGCAACTTGTGAGAGTTGGTCTCTACTTCCACCATGTGTGTCTGGGGCCTGAACTCTGGCAGCCGGGCCTGGCAGCATGCACAATAACCCACTGAGCCATCTCACTGGCCCATCAATCAGTTTGTACAGAATAAATTATTGCATAACTGGTCCCTCTCACCCATGAAACTGTGACTAGAAGAATGCAAATAGTCAAAAAGCAAGACACAGTTAGCCCTGAGACCAGGACGAGGTGTGGTGTTATCACTTGGATTGCTAAAAGGCATTTTTTTTTCTGCAAAGTCAGGATAGTGGGAAAAAAATATGGTCCCCACTGGGATGGGTAAGAGATGGCCCACAGGAGCCCAGGCCATTAAAGCTACATGTGCCCTCAAGGCCAAAGCCACTGTGTCCCTGTCTTACCCTGATTGCTTCTAGAGATGAGACCTGTGTGACTCTGGCTGACTGTGTGCTCTGCAGCAGAGAAACACACTCCCTTATAAAACAAGTGTGAGTAGCACCTGACACTGAGTGTCATCTCTGAAGGGGCTTCTTTGACAGTGCTACCCTACTGAACAGAGTCGCTATCTCAGGAGCACCCTTAGCAGGAAGAATCTGCCCACCTCCTCTAACCCCAGAGTCTGACATCACCATTTTCTAGTTAAAGTTTAGCATCTCCTCTTCCATGTTAATGTCTCTGTATTCACTGCTCTCAGATGCCTGTGGCTTCCTTGCTTCCTTCTTCCCAGGAGCCAGGGCAGTACATTCTGAAGGGATCTTTGCCAGTCAAACAGCTCGATCCCATGGTCCCTTGCCATGGAGGAGACAGGTTTATAGAAACATGGGTGTGGGGTCCAGGAACTCAGAAGCAGGTGTCGGGACTCAGGATGAGGAATTCTCAGAGAGTTTATGTTGAACTGTATATCTGTTAGGGATGGGAGAAAATGCACACACACACACACACACACACACACACACACACATACACACAGTATTAAGTATTGTGATTAAGTATTTAGTGTTAAGTTATTAAAAGCCATAACTACTTAATATTTGTTCTATTAAGAACATCTAACTAAGATGACTCCTTAGATACTCCTAACTGTGTGTTTTCATTTTTCAAAGCATCCCTTTTGAAAAGAAAAGAAAAACAGATTCTTACCCCCACTCTAGCTAGAATATAGTTTACAGGGATAATTATGATCATGACTCTACTGCCACCTAATGGTAGAGAGCCTTAATTGCAGATAAAGTGCCCTAGAGATCAGACACTGTCTTTCAAAAATATAATCACAGCAAGCAAGAGGTCATCCACCTAGAGGGAATGATTTTGTACAGTGCTGTCATACCCAAGTAAGACACTTTCTCCTTATTATTTTGCTTGGTTTTTGACTTGTGGGGTTGCATCAAACAAAAGTCCATCTGAAATTAAGGAAATAATATAAAAGAATCATGAAAATCTACAGTATATCAAAATTTGGTTTTAGTGTAAAAACTGTTTTTAAAAATGGGATTCATATTAAAATAACTATTAAAATATGATAGTTCATGTTTATCCAGTATCATATGGACATGCAGGGCAATGGCCAGATAATTTATTTGGCTTGATTAGGGTTTATTAATTGCAAAAACTTTTCAAACTAGTTATGGGATAAAATTATATGTGTATATGTGAAAATTGCTGATCAGTTTTCTGGAGTTTAAAACACTTAGAGTAGGCAGTAGAAATACATCTATAAATTCATACTCTGTGGTTACAGAAGCAGGAGTTTGGCGCTGAAGTGACCACATAGGCAGAGTCTGGACATCTAGTCCTCAGCAGACCCTTCACGTGTATGTTCTGTTCTTGAAGAAGAAAGTTAATGCCAAACCCTAGGTCTCTTTTATAAACCTGTGCTTTGTCATAGCTCTACTTCCTGCTTTATTGATAAGCAAAATTTGTATTATGATTTGCAGTCTCAGAGGAGTTCTCATGTCCTTTTCATCCTCCCAACTACAAGATCGTTAGTACCTGTGATGTTAGCTTTAATTGCCAACTTGACAAAACCTTGAATCACCTGAGGAAAGTGTTTCAATAAGGGATTTGACTAGCCAGTGAGCGTGTCTGTAGGGGATTGTTTTAATTGTTAGTTAACTTGGAAAGACCCAGCCCACTGTGAGTGGCACCATTCCCTAGGCAGGAAATCCTGACCAGTGTGAATGGAGAGACTGCGCTGAGCACGAACAAGCAAGCATGTGACCATGCCTCTCTTTCTCTGCCCCTGACTGTGAACGAAGTCACAAGCTCCTACCACTGTGACTTCCCCACAATGATGGACACTGAGCTAGAAGTGTAAGCTGAAAAAAAAAAACACAACCCTTTCTTTCCAAAGTTGCCCTTTATTGGATACATTATCAGAGCAACAGAAATGAAACTTTGCTTTCTAGGTAGGTACACTATTCATTCGAGGAAATGAAATGACCTCCCTGTTGTCACACAGAAGTGGCACAGGAGGTGGTGAATTTCTTTCCTAACTCTGTGTCCCATGTTTCTCCCACCATGAGGTGTTCCAAGACACAGATCATGAATGGAAGACTTTTTTATGTATGGTGGCAGAGCGCTCGCATAGTCAGTCAAGGAATGTCAAGTCAGGCAGCTGGCAGAGATAAGTTCGCATCCGAGGGTTGTGAGGAAAGCTATTTCATGTCTGCACTGTGTGGTGCACGTGGCTTTTTAACTCAATGTCTGCTATTATCCATTCTTTTTTTTTTTTCATCTGACAATGTCATACAAGAGCAGTGACCTTATCCCCTCATTGTCCTCTCAGAAGGCAAGAACCTCCTGGTCTGTGCCATTGGGAATTCTCTTCTTCTGCCAACCTCTTTCCTTTATCAGCCACTTCCTGCCCAAACTGCATCCTGAGATCTGAAGCTGCCTTAGAACAAGAAGCTTCCACCACCTTCCATGGAGAAGTCTTGTTGATAGCCCAGGATTGACACGTTTGCTATTTTGCTAGGTGACTAAGTCTACATGGGCAGTTACTGGAGCAGATAGGTGTCCATGTTGCCATGGAGAATAGATGTTGGCAATGTGTCCCAGAATGTGTGTCACACACCTTGGTAGGCGGAGCATGAGGGAATGTATCTTTGGTAGGCTCCAAGGCTGCTTTCCACAGTCGCCCTGCTGAGGTTGCTCACCCTGAGCACATCACTCCCAGGGCTGACTTCAGACTGTATCCACACACTGACCTCCTCCAATACCCAGTGAAGATGCAGTGTTCTCTGCCATGAGAGATGGTTGCGAAAAACTTAATTCTCTGTCTACTTTTCTCATATATAACTTAGGATAAAATATGGAAGGAGCTAAATTCCAGAAGACATTTGAAAGTCAAAAGAAAGTGGTTTGGCTGGCTCTTCAGCCTCTAGAGATAATGCAACCTTTACATTAGGGGAAAGTGCGGGTTATGTGTGGGGGCAGTGTGCTTCCGCAGACCTTTCTTCCTGACGGCCAGAGGGAGTGTTCTCAGACCCACAACACTGATCCCTGCCTTCCCTAGCAAACACAAGAGCAGCACAAGCCTTCTCAGAAGGCCTCTAAGCTTAAGGGAATGCCATGGTTTGAATGTCAAATTTCCCCACAACTGTGCATTGAGTACTTTGTCCCCGACTCTTGATTGCAGAACATTTAGGAGCTGAGCCCTAGCTGGAGGAATTAGGTCTCTGGAGAGTTGGCTTGAGGTTTATAGCCCCACCCTGCCTTGGGTCCAGTCACACTCTGCTTGCTAGTCCACAGAGATGTAAGCAAACAGTCTTATAACTCCTGCTGCCACTGCACCCGCCACCCCCTCCCGTCTCCACAGCCGCCCCACCAGGATGGAATGTACCAGGAAACCCTGAACCCAAACAAATTCTTCCCTCGTTAAGTTGCTGCACACCAGGCATTTGGCCAGAGCAAGAAGAAAACCAATTAAGGTACAGAATGGCAGAGTGTTTGTCTCTCGTCCTCAGCCATCAGCCTGGCAAAGTAAAGCACAGTGAAGGCAGCTGGCGAAGAGGAAGAGGCGTCTATACACTGTCTGTCCTGACGGTGTATGGATCCTTCTACAGCATGGGAGGCTGTGTACACTCTGTGTACACTCTGCCAGACCCTGCCCCGGCCTCCCTTCTGAGGCATCCTGGTCTGCTTTGATGCTACCACTGCTCTCCTCTGCAGTTCAAGGTGATGCGGGGCCTACCAGTCATCTGTCCATACCTGTTGACTCTGCCCCCTGCCTGAGAGGCAGCCTCGTGGCACCTGCTTCACTGAGCGAGCCTGGGGAGGTAGCAAGCACAAAGTCTGCTCAAGACCTGACTCTGCAGTTCTGTGGCAGGGGCGTCTCTCCAGGACTTCAGACTTTCCCTGCCCATTCTCTGTGTGAACTGAATGGTGCTGACACCCAAGAGGCCTAGGCAGAGTCTTGGGAGTTGGCAGCTTCACTGCCCTTGTGTTTGGTGATAGATCGCATCCCGGATGATGGCACAGTGTTTGGCAGACTCACGGTCCTTGGAGGAGCTTTGTCATCCCTTCAGCCAGGCCACAGCCTCCCCACCTTTCACCCTCAGCCCCGCTGGGTGAGGTTGGGTGCACAGTGCAGCCCCTGCCGTATGAACCAGAGGGGTCCAATTAGGAATTAAGAAAGAGCCGATTATAATCACAGGCCTCATTGAACCGAAAGTGCTCAGAGTAATTTTCCAAGTGAACTCTGGGGAGATGTTTTTCACTGTGCTTGCAGATACGGTAAACAGATAAACAGTGTGTGTGTGTGTGTGTGTGTGTGTGTGTGGTGTGTGTTTGTGCGCGCGCGCACACATATGCACACATATGCGTGTGGTGGGGTCTGTAGCATATTGTCCCAACTAAATTAGGGAGGTTTTCTTTCTCTATTCTTGGATAAATAAGCCAAGTCTGAGACTCTGACTTAGACAACTACCGTGTTCTTAGCAACAGAACTGAGCCAGTCAGAGTGTACCCATCCTCCCACTCCCCTCTGGATGGGAACAAAGGAAGCCAGTCAGCAAGCAATTAAATGAAACTAAGATCGAAAAACCATAATGAACAACACTGAGCCATTCGAGACAGACTGGGGGGGGGGGGTGGTGTAGGGATTTGCAAGAGAAGATTCAAGCGGTCAGGAAGTAATGATTGCAATAGGAGCCCCCAGTTTTGAAGCGTCGGGTAGAGTTCCATTCACAGCCTTTAAAACTGGCAGCTCCTGTTTTAATCATTATTCCCTGATCTTGAACCTGGGCCGTAGCTCGGTGGCCTAGTAGTTTTCTAGCCCCCACCAGGTCCAGGATCAATATGCAGCCAAACAAATCAAGAAGACAGGGAGAAGGAGAGGGGAGGGGAAAGGGGAACGGGAGGAGGAAGAAGAGAGGAGAGAAGGGAAGAGGGGTAAGAAGGGAGAAAGGGGAAGTTGCTGTAGATAACTAAAACCAATTTAATTAACCTCAATAGATCTTTTAAACAGTGGGGGGTCTTTCCCTCATAAAATCAACAGTGTTTCAAGCACTGTGCTGAGTGATGACTGACAGGCATGATCATATTTAATATGTCCCTTCTTCCAGTTCTTGAAGTAAGCACTGTTATTGTTCCTTTCCAAAGTAAGATTAGATAAATTGTGCTGCGTGACTCATTTAGGTGGGAGCTATGGCTCCAACCCAGGCCTGTGACGGGTGCCAGCACCGCCTTGTACCACTGCCCACAGAGGCCTCGTGGAGGGAGCGGGGCAGACCAATCACTTGAATAGGGTCAAAGTTGGCCTGTATTGGGAGAACACTACCAGGGGAAAAAAAAGCCAGCATGACTAGAGGCACAAAAGCAGGATGTGACACTTTATAAGGAACACAGGACCAAGTTGTACCCTTGGAGAGAGCTCTCTGAAGGAGCAGGTGAGAATGTCATCTGACAGGATCTTGAAGGAGGTGGTCAGTGTGGTTTGGGGTGCCCAGGGTTTGGGGTCCTTGGAAAGCCTTGCCACCCCGGTGGGCAGGCGTGAGCTCCTTCACTGCCTTCCCCGGTGCTCCGCTCCTCAGCCTGCTCCTGGCTTCCTCCTTACAAGCACAGGAAATGTGGGGGAGACATTCCCCTGCTACCAGGCTGATTGATGGAGAAGTCAAGCTACCTTATGTTCAGCACTGAGAGCTGATGGGCTTTTGTTTTTCAGGCCAAATTGCTAGGATGCTTTTCATCCCAGAGCACTTTGCCTGTGGAGCTCATGAGAAGGGCAGAAGTGAACGCACAGACTGCAGATCTGAGGTTTATGGATGGAGCCGTAATTGAGGGGAGAGTGGTGCTCCTCAGCTCAAGGCCTGGAGGTGTCCGATCTGTTGGGTGCCTCATTGGAGCTGCCGACTCCCCTCCTGCAGGCCTCAGCATCCTGTTAGAGAGCAGTAATGGATCCCAAGTTTCTTGGATGCCAGGCTGCTAAGGCTTCTGACTCAGCACCCAGCCCTGTGACGAAGAAGGTATCGCAGGTCTAACTGCAGAGCAGCAGTGGGTCATACAAACATCCTGCAGCTTGCTCCATCCAGCATGGCATCCGTCTTTCTGTGTGTCACCTTCTTTTTGCTGGAGTTCAGAATCTTGCAGAAGGAGCTGGCCAGGTCAAGGTCTTTGCTTTGCAGCCCTCAGAGTCCTGCTGTTCCATTTGCATTTCCATACTTGATTTGTCTTTGAATTCTCCTGAGCATCTGCACAGACAAGAGGGTTTGGGGCCTGACCTGCAGAGTCCCACCTGCTCCCTCCCTTTCTTCTGGCCCCTCTCCCCCAGTTTCTCTCCTCTTCATCTCCCATGCATTCAGAATAAAGCAGGGCCGTCATCTGTTCTCAGGCAGCCTGACCTCTGGTTAGACTAAAACCATACAAGAGCAACCTGTAACCTCCTGCACACAGAGGCCTACCCAGGAGTTGTCAGCTCAGTATCATGGATCACCCAAAAGGATTTTTGGCCTTTGAGATAGATGCAACCCTGTCTTATCAGAGGCAGTCCCATCAATTTTATTATGGGATCTACACGCATGAATTCCTTTTGTAGCTTGTTTTTATTTTATATATTTATTATTGTGGTTGACGTCTGCGTGTCTGGTATGTGTGTGAGCACACACAGCCACATGCTATGGTGTGTGTGTGTGTGTGTGTGTGTGTGTGTGTGCGCGCGCGCAGGACAAAGAACAACATTCAGAAGTGATTTCCTCTTTGCATGTGGGTTCCAGGGATTGAGCTCAGATCATCAGGTTTGTGTAGGAGGGGCCTTTACCTAATAAGCTGTCTTATTGGCCCTGCCTGTGTATGCTTCTATCTTGTTGCCTGCTGGGGTGATTTTTATGAGCTAGTGGTTCTGGGATGCCTCAGAAAGAGCAAAGGCCAAGGACAAGCTATACATCCCAGCAAGTGAACGCCAGACAAGCAGCAATCCCTGGGCTGCGGCTTTTTCTGAATGGCAATCCTTTGCTAAACCAGCACCCAGCTCTTCTTTGTCCTTTCACCCATGGGAGACCACATCACAATCCTAGGAAAAAGGGACAGTTGTCAGATGATAGGCTTCAAACCTGGGACAAGTGGCTGAGGTGCCTATTTAACATAGCAAAGCAGACCTGGCCTCCTGGGTCTCCCAGCATCCCTCAGTCCCTCCCATACCCTGCCCTCTACCCTGAAGTCTCCAGCCCAAGGGCTGGGTTGCCCTTCCCCAGAGGCTCTTCCCTATATAATCCAGACATTTTGGTTACTCACGCCTTTCATACCTTTGGCCCTGTGGCTGCTGTACCTGTGTCCCTCTGGCTTCTCTCCCTTCCTCTTCCCCTTTCCCCACATGGCCCATCTCTCGCAGATGCCCCTGCCTCTGCTCTCCCACATATCTATAACAAACTTTCTCCTCCTAGGAGCAGTAATGTTCTGCGTCCTGGTTCTTCCCAGATGGACACAGCCACTCTAGCCACTGTGCTCTCCTACCTTAATAAACAGAGTAAGCCACACCTCCTTCCTTGCTTCATTCTCCTCTCCAACTGAGTTTTAATACTGGTTTCAGTTGCCTTGTTCAACTCCTTTCAACACATTTTAAAATCATATTTAGTTATGTGTGTGTGAGCTTGCCTGCACACACGCCATGCCATACTTGTGGAGGTCAGAAGACAGATTCCAGGGGGTTGGTTTTCTCCTTCCACCATGTGGGTCCTTGGGATTGAACTCAGGCCCCTCAGTCTGTCAGGCAAGCACCTCCACCAGCTGGGCCATCTCATTGGCCCACTTTATTCAACTCTGACAGCTGCAAGCATTCAGTGACTGTGTAAACGAGCTTCTATATGCAGAGGACTAAGTAGAGACAACTGAGCAGAAGCCCTAACCTCTCAAGGAGTCCTTAGTCTAGGGAAGCAATTAACCCAGGCAGAGCCACAACCGGTACACAGTTTTCTTAACTTTCTGTTAAGAAAAGATGTCCTTAAACTTATCAGGTTGGGGGTCTTAGACCACCCCCATTTGTTATGTGCACTGGGTAAAACTTCCAGCTTCCTGGGTGTGACTTAGGTCCCACACCCAAGGGTAGGTTCATAGAGCTATACCTTCTCTTCCCATAGCTGTTTATACTGCAACCCAGTATTGAGAGATGATGGTGGGGCCTTTTCATGAACTGGCTTGCAATTCTATCTGGAACAGTTCCCCCTCTGTACAGGTGGGCCCAGCCAGAGGGTCAAAACCAGGCCAGTGTGCCCGCATGGTTCTACATTAATTACACTTGACACTCTTGGCTGCCATGCTCCCCAACGGGAAGGTGGCCTGGATCCCTGAAAAGGGGATTTCTGCCAGCATTTATCCGAGAGCCCTGACGGGAAGCACAGCTTGCCTTGTTAGGAACCAGATCCTTTGACGTCACTCACTGTCATTTTTTCCCTCTGCCAGAGCCATAACTGATCTTGTAGCCACATCATGTGGTCCATAGGTTGAGGAAAAGGCATCTAGAATGGGTGATATCAAAGGTGGGGAAGTGTTTGGGGTTTTTTTTGCTTTGTTTTGTTTTAATCAGAAACGTACTCTGGTTTGGCCCAGAGGCCCTGGGGAAGCTGCGAGCTGGGGATAAGGAGGGTAGCCAGTGTCTCTCAGAACTGTGGAGCTGCCTGGCCTCAGCTCTCTGATCAGATGGGAACCTCCACTGGGCCTCCACCTTAATGGTAGGTTCACAGGCTGACTCCCACTGGCCAAGGGCTAAGACTGTGGAGCTGGCTGTGTCCTCAAGCTATGTCACTAGGACCCGCTCTGCACTCTTTCTGGCCCACCAGGAAATTTCCTGACAATTATGGGCTAGGGAGGTCCCAGTCTGGGTATGGGCGGTGACAGCTATGTGTGACCCCTCCACCCTGGGAGCTCTGGCCCCAGCACAGAAGTATCTAATCATTGACACCTGCTCAGGATGTAGACTCCAGGTGGCCAGGCTGGCAGCCGTCTTTATTGGTGACTGAATGCTGGCAACACAGGCGGCAGGAGTAGTGGTTGAGGTCATGTACCCTGGGTTTGAGTCTCAGCTCTGTCACAGCTAGCTGGATGGCTCCTCCCCTCTTGGCCTTGTTATAGAAAAGATGAAGGTCTGGCCTGCAAGATGCTCAGCAGGTAATGGTGCTTGCCTCCGACCTGATAGTTCTGTTCTTGGGACCCACACAGTGGAACGCGCGCACATGCGTGCACACACACAATGATTGAATGAATGTAATTTTTTAATAAAGTAAAAAGATGCAGGGTATGTTAAATCAGCCCCATGTGTCCTGTGTCAACAGCCTCTGCACCTTCAGATCCTACATTGACAAGAAGAGGTGTTGCCTATAAGAGTTGTTAAGTGACCAGCTGTCTCAAAGGGACATCCTGTCGATACCCTGTGCTCAGTCACCACATTCCCTGGAAAGCAGGAGAGCTGGCGTGCCACTGACCTGCCTGCAATGACCTAAATATCTCTGAGTGCAGCAGGAGCTTCCAGCGAGGGTCTTATCCCCAGCCATCTTGCTGCATTGGTGACCTTGACCATGAGCACCTTGGAGAAGGCTCGGCCCTGTGGCCACGGAGCCTGCTAGTTGCAAAGCCCCTCTCCTTCAGCTTACAGGTGTGGTCCTGACAGTCTCCGTGCCTCTGGGAACTTTTTAAACACTCAGAGTCTGCCTGCACCTGAACTTCAGACTCAGAAGCCCTGGAGCGTGTCCCGAGCATCTGTGTAGTGGCCGTGCACTCCCTGTATGTGTCCTGGGGCTTGCTCAGGTGTGACAGCCACTGCACCAGCTCACTCTGACCACCACTCCATGGGACTGGCTTACATGCTAACCTCAGCTTAGTTCAGACAACGCTGCAGCGTTGGAGGCTCCTTTTAAACCCTCACAACCCAAGCCTGTCACAGCCTTCTCTTCCTGTCTCTGTCCCCTTGTACGCACAATGCTTCTTACCCAGGTGACTTCACTTCACACAGATGTCCTTGTGATGTCCACTCTGCGCTCAGGTTATTATTGGCTTCTTCCATGCCTCACATAAATTTGGTGTTGGTCACTTTCCACTCCGGTCAACTGTAGAGCACTCTCTCCACCATGACCTGCCAGGACATCCTTGACCGTCCTGCCCTGCCACATTTGGCAATGTGTCATTTTTCACTATTGGACAGGTCACCTGCCTGCCCAGAGCAAGGTCAACTTCTGGGGCACTGCACATGACTTCCTGTCAGCCCCATGTCCAACCTTGCTTGTAAGGTGTGGAGGCCACTGGAAAAGATTACTTAATGAGGTGAATGATTAAAATAGCAAGCCACCAGGGAGCAGATTCCAGGTCCCCTGTGCTGTCTGTCAGCTGGCCAGTCTCTGTCATTCTTCTCCAGGTCCTTAACTCTTCTCATCTTACTCACAGGTGGCCTGGGCAGAAGGGGAGCCAGGGCCTCAGTGCCAGGCCTGCCTTCTGGTCATTTCCTGAGCCTCCTGGTCTCCCAGCAGGAAGGCCCCGCCTTCCTCTCCTGCTCCTCCATCTACCCTAGCACCTCCCACCCCTAACTCATTGATTAACCTGTATGCCCCCTAGTGGTAACCCCTTTGTTTCTACAACACCAAGGCTTATTCTCTCATCAAAAGAACAAAGCTTCTAAATGACTTGGTTGGGGCACAGGCCCAGGGTCACTAATCCTAGGGTGATCAGTGGGGTCACCCTCATGCCTATGTCACCCCTGTCAGTTGCAGTGACCTTTGAGCTGATCCATACTGCCCAAATAACAAAGTTCAAACTTCATTACATGGCAAACTGGGTCTTTGTAATCTGATTCATGGTTCACAAACCAAGCTCAGACACCTGAAAGGGTCAGATCAGTATGGGAGATATTGGCTTGCCCAGAAAACAAGAGAATGCTAACCTGCACACTGTCACATTCAACATCATACTTCAGAGAAAGAGAAACGAAACAGCTAGAGCTTTTGTTAGGAATGAATCCCGAGGTCTTGCACATGCTAGGGTCTAATGCAGAATTCCACTCCCATCCCCAATACCCCAGAGCTTGACTTTGGCTCCGTCTTCTACTGACTGCCAACCATTCCCCAAAGTGTGCCAGCCATACTTGAGCAATCACATTCCCACTGGCCTACGGTGATGTTCTTTTGCCTTCTCTGTGCTGTTTCCTATGCTTAGACCATCTCTTTTCCATCTGGATGTTTCCTCCCTGTGATTTTAGACTCAGCCAGAAGGGCTGCTTCTTGCTGAAAGATTTTCAAGACTCACCTAGGAAGATGCCTAGCCTGGGGCAGGGCCACTGCTCAGGACAGCTCCCCATTCTGCCTCCCTTTTGAGGGCACCATGACAATTCTGTTTGGAAACATCCCAAAAGGATAGGCCCCCCGGGGGGGGCTTGCTTATGAGAAATGCTAATTGCATGTGGCCATCAGACTGTTTACATTTAGTCATCTTCTCTTTCTGAGACTATGTTTTTGTGTGTGTGCTCATGCATGCGAGTGCACACACCCATGTGTGTGATTAATATTTTTTTCAAACCATGACAAGAGAAAAGGGTTAAGAGAGACCAACTCTATGCCACCCTGTGGCGGTAGTTCAGCTTATCCGTTCCCCTGAAGGCTGGGCTCATAAGAATGAGAGCATGCATTCTTCTAGAGTTGCCAGATTGAACCACAGGGTGACGCACCTCACCTACCTGCCTCTTAATGTTGTGGACTGTGATAGCCAGTGATAGACTGTGTCCCACTCACACCCACAAGCAGGCTGTGAAGGCTTAAGAGATGCTTTCCTTTGAGATCTGGGGACCATGACAAGGATCCCTGGAGTGTCCTGGCTGTCCCGAAGACTCAGTCACCCTGGGTCTGTCTGCTCCCTACCTGACCTAGGCACTGGCCTTTCTTGGGATCCTAGAGGATTAGGGGCATGTCAGGGCATGGTTTCAGTCAGCAAACATGAACAGATTACTACTGGGAAAGTAGTACTAGTTGGATAGTAGCCCTGCTAGGGCCTTTCATTTTGGGCAGTGTCTTAGTTATGGTTTTACTGTTGTGAGCAGACACCATGACCAGAGCAAGTCTTAAAAAGGACAAGATTTAATAGGCGCTGGCTTTCAGGTTCAGAGGTTCAGTCCATTATCATCAAGGTGGGAGCATGGCAGCATCCAGGCAGGCATGGTGCAGGCAGAGCTGAGAATTCTGCATCTTCGTCTGAAAGTTGCTAGTAGAAGACTGACTTCTAGGGAGCTAGCATGAGGGTCTTAAGCCCACACCCACAGTGACACACCTACTCCAAAAAGGCCACATCTCCTAATAGTGCCACTCCCTGGGCCAAGCATATTCCAACCATCACAGGCAATGTGGGGGTCCAGGGGAAACTGAGGCCCAGTAAAGTTAAGAGGCTTCACAGATATTGTACTGCTCCAGTGGTCATGAGCCCAGGAGAGGCTGTGGATTTGAGTAGCTTAGTTATGGCTGACTAAGGTTTTATTTTAGCTGGAGCAGAAGGCCCACCTGTTCCCCTTTCTGGCTGCTGCTCAAGACCTCAGGCGGTACCAGTAGCTCAGGAGCTTCGAGCTTAAAGATGGCCCTGCCCTAGTCCCACAGGTTCTGTGCTCCTCCCAGATCTTTGGGGAGTCTGTGGCCCTGGCCTCTTTTGTCTTTTCCTGACACATGGAATTTGAGGAAATGCCAGTAGCTAGAGTTCCATGATCTGAGCATAGTGGGCAGAGCTTCTGGTGGCAGCTGATCCTGTGGACCTTCAGGGAGGGATACCTTGAGTGCCCTGTTTGCACAATGACCAGACACTGTCATTCCACACCTGTCTCTCATTTGGAGCTCTGGTCTAGAGTCATAAAGGTGGTGCCAGGAGAGACCGCTGCCAACATTTCTCATGGAAATCTATCCAATGGGCCTTTGGAGGTCTACTAGCTAGAGCTAGCAGGCAGCATGCACAGTAGCTTTACTTTCAGATTCACAGGTGGCAGAGGGTGGCAATAGCCTGAAGAGATCATTGCAGGGCAAGAGTGCTCTCTGGACTCTTCCCCATAATGGAAACCTGGACTGGGCTTGGAAGAGGTCCTGCTCAGTCAACAACTGGCTCCTGGTATAGACTCAGATAGCCAATGCTTGCATCTTAACATGTCACTTCCTGACCCACCTCCCATCCACTACCCTCCCTGCCTTCCCACTCCTCCCTACTCCTTCTACCCCCAAGTATGTCTTGCTCTTTAGGAAACTTCTGTGGGGTGCTCACTTTGGCAGTACATATACTAAAATTGGAATGATACAGAGATTAGCATGGCCCCTGCGCAAGGGTGACACGCAAATTCGTGAAGGAAACTTGTATGGGATTGTGTACTAGCAGGGTTGGGGGAGTGGCTCTGTGAGTGCAGAGCTTGATGGACAAGCATGAAGATCTCAGTATGATCCACCCACAGAAGCCACATAAAAAGCTAGAGGTGTGGCCTGAGCTTCTCATCCCAGTGCTGGGGAGGCACAACAGGAAGGTATCTGCTGGACTGCTGTCAAGACTAATTAGCAAGCCTGGGTCTCAATAAGAAAGATTCTTCAGAAAGCCACAGTAGATGATGCACACACACACACACACACACACAGAGAGAGAGAGAGAGAGAGAGAGAGAGAGAGAGAGAGAGAGAGAGAGAGAGAGAGAGAGGAAACAATGAGAAAAGAAACTTCAATTTCTCTTGCAATGCTGGGCTTGAAAATAGGATCCCCAGACCTTCTTCTTTAGAAAGGACAAGAAGTGGGGATTTCTCTGGCATTCCAGAAGCATCCGTGAGAGCAACTGTATTACCAACATGACTTTAGAGGCAACATTGGAAGCCCAGTGACAGCTCAGGATCACAGAGCCCATTGATGGCAGAAGTGGGCCAATGACAGAAGTTGCTAGGCAGCTGTGGGGCTGTCTGTAGCTGGGGCAGAGGTGGGTATGCAGGTCCAGTGGGAACGCCTATGGAGTCTACAAGAGTGACTTAGTGTATCCATCAAGTCTTTATACATTTTTGTACATGTTAGGTTATTATCCCCTACACCTCCCTCCCCCCCACCTCACCCCCGTGTCTTTGTGTCTCTGTGTGTATCTGTGTGTGCACATATGTGAGGGAAGTTGACATATGTAGTCTATTCTAACTCAGGCTACTTTAAGCCCCACTAAAAGTCACTTAGTTCGGTTCGTGTGGCTGAAAAGGTCCCCGAAACATTTCAGTGAAATTATAGCTTCTTAATTTAACTGCCTGTCACTTAGCTTCTTTCCAGGTGGTTTTGGGTTGACAGTGAGTTTGACATTTGCACAAACGTTTAGGAAACCATTTCTGACACTTCGAAATAGGAAGGAGTCTAAAGTGCGTTTACTCCGGGGAACGTGCAAGGCATTATTCTGCTGGCCACTCCCAACTGAATCTCTCTCAGCCATGCTCCATCTGCACAGAGCCCAGTGAGAAGCTGTGATGCTGGGGAACATCTAAGCCTCCACTATGACCCCCTCCTGCCCCGATGCCCCGATGAAGTGAGTTTAGCTTCATTAGGGCACAGCTAGGGTGAAAACATTGGTGCTTTCCAGGGCTCTGTCGGATAGTAGGGTATAAACCTCAGGGGCGATCTCCATCCGTTCACGCCACTCTTTCCCCAGAGGATTGGAAGGAGGGAGGCAAATACTTTCACATCTTCCATGTTTACTATTCTCTGTGACCTGAGGTCACCCCAGCTCCAGGCAGCCACACACTAAAATGTTATGACATTCACCTGCCTGTTATGTAATAGCTCTGAGCCCAGACCTTGCAGTTTAAATTAGAAAAGCCTGGCACATAGAGCACTGCCATCCTGGACATGTGACAATGCCTCTGCACCCTTAAGGGAAGGGGGCGGTGGCTCCCCCTTTGAAATCAAAGCATGGCCTTATCCTCAGGCCACTTGCCCTGCCACCTTCGCTGCAGATCATTGGCAGGCCCTGTGCCGTGCTGGCAGCACGTAAAAGCCAGCTCCTGACTTGGAACAAATTCTAGGGAATGCTGTTAAGAGCGACCTGGTGGTGCTCTGGCACACTAGAACCTTCCCAGGCCTTCCCACAGAATCAGGGCATACGTTGCTTCCTCTACCCTCTTGGGGAGAAGAGAAGGGTGTCCAGGGAGAGGCCCTCAGCCTAGGCTGTACATGGGATCAGAGAGGTCCCCAGCTACAGTCAGATATTTAACTCGAGTGTTGCTCAGGGGTGGCCAGGCTCAGAACCCGAGGTAAGAGTTACGTCAGTCTTATCTGGGAAGAGTAAACAAAAAATAAGCAATTCCATAACTTGCTAGAAGGGATGAAGACACCTTTGCTTAGGAAGGTACTATTAAAATGGAATCTTGAGGTTGAGAAAGGTGGTCATGCTCAACTCTGAAGAGGGCAGAGAAGAAGGAAGTCAGAGCCCAGGAGTGGTGGAGGGGGAGTAAATGAGAATGGGGAAGGATTCTGCCTCTGTCCACCGAAGGGTGGGTTGGGATCCCCATCAGATATAGAGGGGATCATATGGTGGCCTGGGAGGTTCTGGTTAAATCAGCCTGGTGAGATTCTTGTTAAAGCTGGGTGACATAAGGAGAAACATACAAGACCCAAGTCAGGGCCTTGTTCGGAAGGGTGGGTGGAAAGTGGAACCCCACGGTCTGGCCCTCCTGAGACAAACAGCCTGGCATCGTGGGACATTAGGAGATGATGCAGCCTTTGGTGTTAGGTGTGGCACTGGCAGGGCTTGCTGGGCAGTCCACATGGAAACTTCCAGGAGGTGGTGAGGAGGTAGGGATAAAGAGTTGCCCACATGGGAGGTACTGGCATTGACGTGGTACCAGCAGTCACAGGTGAATCATGAAGACCCTGAGTCACCAGGGGAAGACTTGAGGTCAAGGTGAAAGACATAGCAGCAACCACCCTACAGAGAGCAAAAGAGGAGCTGGCAAAGGGGACCAGAGGGGACAGTGACAATGTGGCATTGTAGCCCCCACTATAGCTTGCATAGGGGTGACCTTGTGTGTTCCTGGTACAGTGTAGCCTGCAGTTGTCTGGTTGGTGTATGTGTGTGGTACTGATGACCCCCGGAAGGTAGTCTGGCCAGCTGTCCTCCAGGATCTGGCTATGCCAGCCACGGTCCCCATCCTCCCCCACCACAGCAGCCCATGGCCTTCCCAAGCATTTGTGACAGACAGGATGGAAGGCAAAGTGAGCATGTATAGAGCAAGGCTGGTCACGGTGGTGCCTTTTATCCCAGCATCCTCTAGGCAGGCGTAGATGGATCTGTGAGTTCAAAACAAGCCTCATCTACACAGAAAGCTCCAGAATCTGAGATTTGTTAGAAAGAAGAGACTGTGGCTTTCAAGCTGTTTCTGTGTACTGTATCTCATTGGAGTCTCCATTTGGAAGATGAAAAAGATCAAATCTAAGAAAGAGGGGGGGGGAAGGAAGGAAGGAAGGAAGGAAGGAAGGAAGGAAGGAAGGAAGGAAGGAAGGCTCAGTTTGTGAAGTTCTTTCCACACGACCTTGAGGAGTTAGTTCAGTCCTCCACAATCACCTCCCCTCTGTTCTTGGCCCAGACCTCCTCTCTCTGCCTTCATGGTTCCCTGGTGCCCTCTCCTGGGACCTGGTGTGTGATGCTCTTTTTGCTGTGGGTAAATACCCTCAGTAGCCAAGCATGTCCTGTAATTATAACACCCCATGGCTAAGTGTGTCACTGTGAGTATCCATCACGCTGGAATCAGAGGCATGGCCCATGGCCATCACTGTTCCTGTTGCCCTTTGTTTTTGTCACAGATGATATCGGAAAAGTCAAACTAGTTGACTTCAAAGCGCTGTTCCCCCCTATGAAAATGACCCATAAGCCTGGGACATGCACGTCACGACAAGGGCAAGGCCTCTCTCACTACCCATAACTGTCCCACACAGCAGAAGAATTCAGGAGCATCAGAAAGCAGCATCCCTACCCCCGAATCATGTCTATTTAGTGTGAGAAGGCAGGAGACCCTTCTGCTTGGGCAGTGAGAGAACTGCCTGGCCAGCTGCTCCTGGACTCCCTGTATGGACTCCCTGTATGGACTCCCTGTATGGACTCCCTGTATGGACTCCCTGTATGGACTCCCTGTATGGACTCCCTGTATGGTACCAGGCTGATGGTTCCCCACAAGGGTGGACATGCTTTTGATACTTTGTTTCCCATGGTTCAACTTTCAGGTGAGGCAAAGTGCTAATGTCTACTATACAGCTGACAAGGATCCATTAGGTTTGTGTGAAATGGGCTTGCATTCTAGGCACACAAAAATGCTACCCTCAGAGGGAATGACACAGTAATTCTTTGCATGATGTGTGGTTACCACATAAGGCTCTGGACACGAGGTGACCTCCATGTTGTGACTAATGCCCTGGTGACGCTGGAGATAGTGACAGTAATGTAAACAGAATGCATGGTTCATGGCTGGCCTGGAAGTAGTCTGCATACTCAATTGCAGTGCAGAATCATAAGTGCCCAGAGATGGCCTAGTTACAGATGCCTGGTGTAGCGTCTAAGCTGCTCAGAGGCAGCTGCTGCAGTATGTCACCAGCCCATGGGTATGGTCAGACAGCTCTGTGACCAGTAAGTAACCAGCACTGACTTGAATCAGGATGATCGCAGGTGCCATATGTGATCAGGCATGTGGTCACTGTGCAGGTCCCGTGTCTGTATGTGAGCAGGTCTGACATGAAATGCCACATGTGAGCTGCAGGCCACCCAGCAAGTGGATAACCAGACAGCTGTTGTGACTGGATGGCTCATAGGACTTATGTAGCATAAATCTGCTACAGACCCTAGGTTAGACCCTAAGACCAGAACCACACCCATGTTCACAATGGGTCTCTAGGGATCTGCTAGCAATTGGCTAGCTCTGCACCTGGTATGTTTAGACTGACTCATAAGTACTGTATCACTTCATCTTCCTTCTGAGAGCAGTTCTCATGAGTCTTTCCAGAAGAAAGAGGCTGCTTGGTATTTCTTTGGTAGAGAAGCCAGAGTTAACAGTAGGCACCTGGACTTTTGGCAGCCAGAGCCGATGGTCCCAAAGACAATAGCTTGTGTTTTCAAACAAGCTGTCTCTGAGTACCAGAGCTCTACCAAAGGCAAAATCCCTGCCTCCCCTCCCCATTCCCTTTGTGCAGCCCAGCAAAGGGGGGAGGGGCTAGAATGGTGACAACAGACTCTACCATCCCAGGGCTAAATGATCATCAAAGCGCTTGCACTGACAAGGTCGTTTCTTAGACCACTAGGCTAAGGCCAAACACTCTAAAACTCTAGCTGTATTTGGGGGCAGGAGATTGCTATACATCAGAGTCCAGAGCACATCTCCTGAGAGCTCCAAATCTTGTGTCCCAGATTGGTAAATTGGATGAGTAACACATGGATAATGGCAGAAATAACATTTCTATTCCTTTAGCCTATCAGTTTACTAAGAAAGAAAAAGGACACTCCTGAGTGGAAGAGGGCTAGTGAGCTGGGAAGGCCGATGACAGTCAGAGGCTCTGAGCCTCAGGAAGTTCTGATCCTTTGTGGGTCATTTGCATAGCACCCGCCTCCTCCAGAAGGCCTTGTAGGCTTTACTAAAGCATGCTCTATTTAGCCACAAATAGCCTAGGGCCATAAGGGTTTCTGATCTTTCTACCAACTAGCTTCCTTCTATAAAATATATTTTTAAATTATTCTTTGAGAATTATGTATGTGTATTCAATAGGTATTGATCAAATCCACCCCGAGTCTCTCCCTGCTATTCCTACCATTACCTCAAATCTTCATGTACTCTTTCTTTAGCCCACTGAGTCCAGTTAGCTGCCAATATGTCATAGGAGTAGGGCCATGCACTGGGGCATGGTCAACTTACCTAAAGCCACATCCTAAAAGGAAATCAACTCTCCCTCCCGCAGAAGCCATGAATCCCCAGTGGCTCCTCAGATAGGGTGAGGGCTAAAACATGAGGGTAAGACCCTATTGCCGAAGATATCAGGTACTTGCATCATATGATTTGAAGAAATTACAGGAACACAAAGAGGCTGTATGAATGGAACAGAGGAGGCAGAAGCCACAAGTCCAGGCCAGATTGTATGTTATCGCAGAAGTCTGGGTAGCATCTTGCATGATCCACTTCAGCTCAGAGCTAGGCATATTATAATCAGGGCTTCTTCATTCGTGGTGAGCTGTTGGGAAAGTCTACATCTCCTGATGGTGCGCATCTTTCCTATAGAAGTTCTTTCACTACAGGGCAGTTGACAGGCTCCCTGGGCCCAGGGGATGACACACCCATCTATTCCACATTTTTCACAACTTCTTTTTGTCCCACCTACTTGAAGAATGCCAAAGGCCAAGAGACTATGGACAGTTCCTTTTATTTTATTTATAAATTATCTTATTGCTTCAGAGGCAATAAAATAAGAACAAGGTGGTCTGAAGCATATAGTCCTAGGCTGAAGTTAATCGGGGCACTTCATAGAGATTCCTGCTTCTGTCAGTCTTTACATGGTTGTCCAGATGGGCCATGCCCAAGCGGATACTGGCTTGTCCACACTGCTCATCAGGGTTCCATGGAAATCCCCACCTCTGTGTGGCTCTACATCCTTGGCAAAAGCAAAGCCTGCCAGAAGGAAGCCCTCACATCGCTCCAGTGCATGCTCTTCTGAGACATCCCTTCCTCCTTTCTAGAGCCTTCCCATCCTGTAGTCTACTTACCATCAAGTGACAGGAGCCATGGAAGGAAACGCCACTTCCCAAAGGCAGAGGTGTAGTAGTTCAACAAGATCTCATTTCCTCACAGGTAGAGCTTAGTGCAGAAGAGGCTGTATCATTGAAGGGAAATACCACTGGGAGGAAAAACAGAGACATGGTGCAGGGAACGGAATTGAGATTGCTTTTTATGACCACGATGAGAAAGAACTCACATTGTGGTCCCCTGAGCATGGCCTGCCGAGGATGCCCTTCAGGATGAGTGCAGGTGGTGCTCGGCTCTGCAGGGGAAGCCTGGAGCACGGTGCCAGCTACTGTGTTTGTTGACTGCCCGAGGGCATTTACTCTTTACTCTGGGGTGCTGCCCTTAGAAATGTTTGTTAGCCCAGCATGGTGGCACAGGCCTTTAATCCCAACACTTGGGAGGCAGAACCTTCCTGGGGCCTCTGGCCAAAGCCAATAAGTCTGATATTTGTGCCCCAAGGCATGGCCTCTTGGAGACTGCTGTCATTGGCTGCCATCCAAGCAGCAACATCTCAAGTGCCTACTGTGTGCCAGACTCCACCTTTCCATACCCTGGAATTATATGTAAGGCTTTTCATCCCCAGACAGCTTGGAGACAAGGGCTATACTGTGAGCTGGATACCACAGCTGTGTTTCTGTTTGAGCAGCAGGGAGAAACTCAGTGGCCCGTGGACGTATGTTTTGCCTTTATTCCCAGATCTCTCACACCACGTACTCCCCCTGGCCCTGCTGTGTTTTTCGGAGCCCCCTCTGATGTTTGTGAAATAAATCGTAGGTGCAAACAAACCAAGGACCCTAATGACTACTAGAACCTTCTCTTCTTTCACGTTACTCCTCTGGAACTAACTTGGGCCCTGGTACTTTACAGAAGCTCCATGAACGTCCACTGGGTTGAGCTCATTTGCAAGGAAAGTCAGAAGACCATAGAGTTTGGGGATGGGGCAGGATTCTGGAGGGTGAGTTCAGGAGAGCATGCCATGTGGGAGCCCAGGCGAGGCTGCCTGCGGCTGGATGCCCTTTCCTAGCACCATTGGCTGATCCAGGCTTAATGTCCAGAGATCCCCTTGGACAGAGCCCTATCTTCCCCATGGCTTCACTAGGATGGGAACGACAAGCAGGCTGTCACACACCTCTAAGCTTAAACAGAGGCCACTCTGCCGGTGAGCATTGCTGCCTCTTCCCCCTACTCCATACTCTCTTGCTTTAGATTTCCATTTTAAATTATGCCACGTTGAACAGGAAGATGGTTTTGAAAAATTGGGTCTCTAGATGGAATATTAATCCAAAAAAACCCTAAAGTGTCTCTTTAATAATACTGTTTTTTTTCTTAGTCTTTAGGACTTTTTATTCCTGTTGTTCTAAATTACCAGAAAAAGAAAAAAGACAGAGAAACAAGGCAATTGTCACGTTGCTCTGACAGACAAAGTGGACAGAAGCCTCTTCTCTTTCTTGAGCTAACCTTGACCTTGGGCTGTCACATCATCGTCCTGATAGGAAGAGCAGACAGGGCTCAAAGCAAACTGGTAATAATGCTATGCTTCTGATCAAAGAAAATGGATCTTTTAAGTTCTCTATAGAAATCTACATTTTGGAGGCTGTTAAAAAATTCCTCAGACGAGGAATGAAGCTCGGGGGTGGGATGCCTGGCGGGCTCGGATCCCTGAGGGAATGACCATCATTCCTCAGCACCGCAGAAACCAGGAATGATGGTGGATGTGGTGGTACACACCTGTAAGCAAGCACTTAGGAAGTGGAGTTGGAAGATCAGAAGTTCAAGGTTATCCTCAGCCACATAACAAGTTTAAGGCTAGCCCCAGATACAGGAGACCAGGTTTCAAGAAAAAAAGATGTGAGTGGTCTTTACTGGCCATAGAGATAACTTCATAGACTCCCCCCAGTAGTGTTTTACACACACACACACACACACACACACACACACACACACACACACACAATCCAAATCTAAGAAGCTGGATTCCTCTCAGTCAACCCAAAGATGATGATTCTTCCCACATTCCTGGTGGCTAGGCAATCCGTACTTATGTGAAAGGTCTGGTCACCCTCTCCGTGTGAAGCACCGAGAACAGCTCCCTTCATAGTGAGCGACCTGGACTCTGGCTTGGTGCCATTTCGCTCACCTGCTTTAAGGCAACTGCCCTCTCAGCAGAGCACTGTCCTCAAGGGCAGAAGGGAGGATTCTTGGAACCACTGCTTCAGTAAGCATCCCTTTTCCCCAGGGAACCTCAAATCGTGGACCCAGAGGTCACCCACTGGGAGTCCTTTGCCCTGAATCACTCCAACTTGTCAGTGTTGTCAACCACAGTGTGGTACCCAGCCCCAAAGAGGGCCTTTTCCATCCGTGTCATGCCCCTGCCTCGGTGCTGAGGAGATGCTGCCTGCTGCCAGCAACTCCTCACCAGCTGCACAGCCAAAAATAAGTCCTCAGCTGCACAGGGCTGATCTTTCCGCTCCCCTTCTCCTCAAAAGCGAGAGTCCAGCAGCCCTGCCAGCTGGAACTGGAGATTGGGGTTTTTTTCCACCCAGCTGAAAGGAAATGCGGTGCAGGTTTTTTCTTTCTTTTTCTTTTCTTTTTTTTTTTCAGTTTCTTTTTTAACCTTATTATGTCAAAGAAGTTGTCTTGTTCTTAAGGGCAAAAAATATCACCATTGCTTCTGAATCGCTTTGAAAATAGCATTGGGAAGGGGAGGCATGCATCAGGCATTTCCTGGCTCCTGGCAGAAGCACCTATCAAGGGAGGCAGATGCAGCCCCGTTTGAGTGGAAGGACTGCTCTGGGAAGAAGCCCGAGGCTTGAGTTAGGCTCAGCAGATCTGCTGCCAGCCTTGGATTGATAAAGTGCCTATTTGCACAGAGGACAGGAGCAGCTGCCTAAACTGTGGAATTTTCCAAGGGCTGCAGAACTTTAAAAGCCGAGTTTGAAGTCATGCATTCCTTTATTTAGCAAATATTTATCGGCACCTGCTGTGTGCCAGGTTCCGGCTGGGGCTGCAGAGGTGGAAAGAGGACACTGTCTGTCCTCAGGTGCCTCACATCCAGGGGGAGAAACCGGCGCCACCTCGCTGAGAAGCGTACGAGAGCTCCTGGGCTGAGGGGTTTGTAGGGCCACCACCCGCTACAGCAGAAGAGGCGTGACAGGGGACTGGGCTGGTTCCGAGGCCGGTATCAGTACTGGTCATCGGTGCGACTGTCAGAGCAATAAACAGCCGGAATGCACAGCATGTCAGAAGGACACAACTCTGCGTCAGGTGCACAGTCCTGGGGACAATCAGGGCCATCACCAAGGAGGTGACAACTGAGCTGCTCTGGAAACACAGGGTGGAGTGGGAGAGTGAGGATCCTCCTGACCAGAGACTTGATAAGAGAAGGCGTGAGGATTAAAATAATTGGGACCAGAGGCACTTTGGGGTCTGGAGAACAATCTCTCTCTCTCTCTCTCTCTCTCTCTCTCTCTCTCTCTCTCTCTCTCTCTCTCTGTGTGTGTGTGTGTGTGTGTGTGTGTGTGTGTGTGTTGCGATTACCACAATATAGGATCTGAATCTATAGGAGGGGTAGAGGCTGGGCTGGCCTGGCGGGGCTGAGACACAGTGAGAAATGAAAATTACTCTCTGGAAGGATGAAGACAATGAACAGCAGATCAAAGTTGGGGTCTTGATATCTCCATGACATGGTGCTAATTCAGCTGTGTGCTTGCATGTTCTTATATGTAGGTGGTGTGTGTGTGTGTGTGTGTGTGTGTGTATGTGTGTGTGTGTGTGTGTGTGTGTGAGAGAGAGAGAGAGAGAGAGTGAGAGAGAGAGAGAGAGAGAGAGAGAGAGGGAGGGGGGTGAGTGACCAAGGCTGAAGCTAAGAAGGTCAAGGTTCCTCATGGTGTAGCTGATGGAAGAGAAAACCGAGGAGTGGGAACAGATGTGTGAGAAGAAATACAGTTGTGGATCCAGGCTGACGCTGAACTCTGTACCTGCTGTAGGGGCCTACACCCTGCAGGCCATGACAGTCTGTTTGAGAGATGTCCAGATGACCCGTCATCACCTTCTTGTGAGAGTCACATTGCTGAGGTGGCAATGCTGTGAGGAGAAGGCTAAGGGGCACGTTTAGCAAGGCACAACTCACATGGATGATCAATTGATTTCCACAAGAGTGTTATTATGTTCCTGTGGCAAAATACCTGGGGGCAGGGGGCTGGTGTTTTGTCTCCAAATTTCAGAGGATACAGTGCATCATGGCAGCTGAGACGAGTTTATTAGTAGTGGTGGGGTAGGAGACAACAGCTCATGGGAGATCACAAAGCAGATAACAGGACTGGAAGCAGGGCTGAGCCATCACTTTAAAAGCATGTCCTCGGTGGCCTGCCTCATCCAGCCAAGGCGCACCACATCCCAAAAGTTCCTCAGCCTCCCAGAACAGCGCCACCAGCTGGGGCTGAAGGTTCAAACACATAAATCCATAAAGGACAGTTTACATCCAAACTTAACAGGCAGTCATGGGGAAAAGTTGGCACACCCAGATCTCTGATTGGAGGTGTGTGCAAAAGAGTGTTGGGTCCTTGCCTTACACTGTGCAACAGCAAGCTCAAAACAAACCACAAACCTAGACCACAAGTTCAGCAGTGGACCTTTTGGGAAAGACACACAGGAACATCTTAATTGGATTTTCAGAAGATGTAAGGGAATTATACTTTGGTTTCTGGGCTGCAGTAGCCAAAGCACAGACAATTCAAGACAAGGAAATAAATTTGGACATCATCAAATTAAAAATTTATGTGCATCTACGAGTTGTCAGGAGAGTGAAAAGATAGCCCACCAAACAGTAAAGGGGTTTTCAAATCCTGCATCTGATAAGGAATTAGTTCCCAGATTGTAGAAAAAAGCAATTCCACTTTATAAGAAAAGTACAAATAACACATTTCAAAAATGGAGAGCAGCTGGAATGTGGATCAGCAATAGAGCCCCTGAGTTATTTATCTGGGTACCTAGGTTCAGGTCTCATCAGTGAGAAAAAAGGGAAAAAAAAGTTACAGACATTTCACCAATGAAGATGTAAATTACCTAATAAGCTCATAAAAGGGTGCTTATTAAGAAAATGAAAAATTCAAATTAAAATGACAGTGAGATACTTATAACCTCAAGGATAAATGTTATTTTAAAATATAGAAGATAGAGAATGAGAAGTGTTGGGAGGAGGTGCAGATTTTGACACCTGGGCCCTATGATGGCAATGTAAGAAGGCACTCTCCTAGGGCGGTTCCTCAAACAGTGAAGTATTCCTGCATCTCATGGTACATCATGGTCGCCATCTTGAATCAGAGCATCTGTGATTCATGAGGTTCCATGGGTTGCTGGGCTATTCACCTCAAGAAACTGGGAAGACTGGGAAACCTTCTTGATATCTCATTAGGACCCTCAACTCCCCACTTATAAGATTATTCTAGGTTTTTTTTCTGTTGCTATAATAAAAATCCCCTGACCAAAGCAACTTAAGATAGAGAGGATTTATTTGGCCCACAATTCCAAGGTATAGTCCATCACTGTGAGGGAATCAAGGCAGCAGGAACTTGAAACAACTAGTCCCCTCATATGCATGGTCAAGAGCAAATGAGCAAAGAATGAAGGTCATCAGCATTGAGCTAGCTTTCTCCTTTTGAATCTAGTCTAAGACCTGAAGCCTAGGGAATGATACAGCCCCCACAGTGAGCAGATCCCCCCAAACCATTAACATAATTAAGATAATCTCTCAGAAACATTCTCAGAGGCCCTTCTCCTAGGTGAGTCTAGACTCTGCCAACTTGACAAATGAACCATCATGAGAAGGGAAACAACTGAGAGAGTGGAGACTCTTCCATAGCTTAGCTACCTGTAAGCCACCCATGAGATTCTCTGGCAGTGTAGCTAGCTGCCTATAATCACTCGTGATCGATAAACAAATTGGTTCACCAAGATGGACCTGTATGGAATCCTTTCTTCATTCTGCTGTTAGCCTCTCTATTTGTAATGGATAGACATTTCTTAAGTAAGGCTACCCAGGAAAGTCCCAGGTCACATAGCAATGCTACTCTTAAGTATCTACTCAGAGTAATTGAAAGTGGGAATTCAAACATTGGTACACTAAGATTAACAGGACATAGGTGACAGGTACATTGTGACAGGCATACAGGTGGATAATGACCCATATATTGTCATTCACAATAGCCAAAAAAGCAACAGCATAGTTGTTCATTAATTACGAACATATGGACAAGATGATTGTGACCTACACATACAATAGAATAATATTTAGCTAGAAAAGAAACTTAAATACAAGAATACAAGCTGTTATCCGAGTGACCCATGTAGGCATGGTACAAAATGAAATAAGCCAGGCACAAATGGACAAGACCACATAATCCAGCTACCAGGCAGTTGGAATAGGCAGATTCATTGAGGTTCCAGGAGCTGTGGAACCATTGCTTAACGAATAGAGTTTCTGTTTGGGTTGACAGAAGGTTCTAGAAATGAGTGATGGTGGTATCTGCACAACACTGGAATCATACTTCATGTATTAGAGTCCACACTTAAAGGCCTCAAAAGGCCAATGTTACGTGAAGGAAAGAAGAAGGCAGGGCAGCCCTTGAACATGGGATGCCCTTCCTCAGCTTTGCTGACTCTCCCATTTGGAGCTCATCTCAAGCTTGGCTCTAGACGATGCCTACTGTCCGCTCCCTTCACATTTCCCATTACCTCGGCTGTACTGGGCTTCATTCCTTCCCATTCTCAAGCATGTGGCAGATATGAAGTTGCTCCTAAACTGATCAGAAGCCCTTATGGCATGGTTCTCAACCTTCCTAATGCTGTGTGACCCTATAATACAGATCCCCAAACACAGAATTATTTCATTGCTACTTCATAACTGTAATCTTGCTACTGTTATGAATAATAATGTAAATATCTGGTATGTGACTTCAAAGGGGCCATGACCCACAGGTTGAGAGTTGCTGCTTATAGAATGCATCTGTTCCTGCCAGGTCCTCAGGACATGGCGGAGACCCCTGGCAGGTTCATTACTGTAGCAGCTGCAATATTGGTGGGTCTCTTGCAACCAGTAGCTCTTTCAAGGTAGAAAGTCCTCCCCAGTCACAGAGAATCCTCTTGCCAGGCCTTCCCTGAGGTGGGAAGCTCTGAAGCCACATTTTGCACAATATCATATCAAACGAGCAACCCTATGACACTCACCGTGTGCCCTCCCATAGCCCGGGTTGCTCAGTGGAAGCAACTGGAAGACTATCAAGTCCATTTCCAAATATGGCTGCTAGCTTGGGAGAGAGGCACAGAGAAGCCATGTGAGTATGTCAACAACAGAAACCCTGTCCAAACATGGGCATGGGCATGAGCATGGGCATGCTGGGGATGGGGGTGGGGAAAGCCCTTTGCATAAACTGCTTAGCTGCAAGATCCTGGGAGGTTGCATTTAGATTTTATCAATGATGAGTTCCTTTTGCAACACAGAAGCCATGAGGAATTTTCCAAAGTCAATGTTTAAGCCACAAATTTGTTTTTCCTGCCTGTGGCCCTGACATTGGTCGCAAGCCTGGTTTCTCCTGCTATTTAGAAGAGTTTGTTTCTGAGGATTGAAGAGAACACCACATCTACTCAACGCTATGCCCACAGACCCCACAGTCAAAGCACCTCCTGGTTAGCAGAGTGAGGGCAAGTACCCAGAAAGAAGATGGCGTCAGGGTAACCAGATAATAATTCGACAGGTCTGCGCACCAAAGGCACCTTGCCTAGTTCCTGCCAGGCTCTTAGATCCTCCCAGGAAGCCGCAGGTTCTTGCTTACCAGTCCTATCAATAAGAAGTGACTGGTATGAATGTTCTGGGGCATTTCAGAGAAGGCTCTGGGAACTTAGGACCTAGGACAAAAGGAAAAGAGGCCACAACACAGAGAGAAAGCAGATGAAGGAGTTTAGAATCCAGATGCCTCACTGTGACATCTCTAAGTGACAGACCCAGTCACAGGAGCAAATCTTATGGCCCTCTGTGAGAGGGAGAGTGCCATGTCTTCACACAGCCCAACAGGCCCCGCCTGTGCTGAACCAGCAGGACATAGGGATGGGATGCTGAGCTCCCTGCTTCTGCAGAAGGGTGGGCCCTGTGAACCCTGTGGCTGCTGAGGTGACCCAGATCGAAAGGAAGCTAAGAGAGCCCAGGCTGGTAGCACCTCTAATGGGGTTGTGACTGTTCCTGCCTGGGATGTGGGCTTTGAGCTGAGCTGTTACCTTCAAAAGGCAGGCCAGCTATCAGATGGCCCTGAAAAACTGGAGGCCACAGCGTATATCCCACATTCTGGTAGGCCCAGCCTATGCCAGGAAACCCAATGTGGGCTCTTGCTGAGACCCAACAAATTCTGGATGTGTTGACACACAGATACGAATAGGTAACAGCAAATGGCTGACCCCATGGTCAGCCCTCTGATCCCTTGAGTCTCTGTGCCCTTGAGAGCCCAGACCTCTGATCTATGGAAGAGGTACAAAAGCCACACTACTACTGAGAATGGTTTTAGTTAACGGAAGCAGAGTGGGCAGTGCCCATGAGCGTATTTAACATGAGGAACACATAAAGACTTGGTGGCCAGTGAAAGCTGACAGATGGCGGTGTACGTAACTCACTTGGAAAGATTTCTCACTACAAGTTGTTATAGGATTAAAGTTTCTTATTTTATGTTGGTGAACTGAACTTCATTTATCTAAAGAGAAATGTCCAGATACTTTCAAAGATTAAACCCCATTAGGGTGAACCATATAAGGAAGGGCCCAACCTATTACTTCAGTGCCACACACTGGGAACAGTCTTTCCAACAGAGCCAGGATCATGCCCAGTGCCATTCCCCCCTCTACAGAGATGCCTGAAGTATTTACCACAGGAGGTCTTAGGCTTGCTGCAGGATTGTTCTGGCATTTCTCTTGCACCACAGGGAACCCTGCTGTCTCTTCTGCCCACGAGAGTGACAACAGGTGGAACCTGTGTCCAGGGAGGCAGGAAGTGTCGGTAAGCACCCTGCCCGTGTGGAAGTGAGGAACAGGATTCTCTCACCGCCTCCCTCCACACCAGGCGGTTGGCATTCCTGTGGGCCGGCAGCATGCCCAGCTCCAGGCCACCACAAAGCACCCCACACACTCCGATCTGCCGTCAGCAGCTGTTTCTGACAGGTGTCCCACTCTTTACTGCAGATGGTGACCAAAATGGGCCTGTTGGCAGGCAGAGCATGGTACCGCCTCCCCTGCACATGCTGATGTGGTCTCTGACATACAGATCAGCCCTCACTCTATTTTGAGGCCCCTTGCCCCTGGCTGCAGGTGAAGCCAGCATCCTCTTAGAACCCCCACAGGCTTCCGGGGCCCCACCTCAGCCTGGGATCCTTCAGCATTTGACAGTCTGAATCTAGTGGGGGTCCTTGTTCCAGGCCAGCCCAGCTTACTATCTGTCATGGTAGCCAGATTGTATGTGTCTTTTTTGCTGGTACATTTGATGCAGCACAGGACAGGATTTCCATAGCTCCCTAGGTATGACTTTGGCCTTGGCCCAGTGAGGCTACAAAGGTTGAGCTGCAGTGGCCCCAGGGCTCCAGGTGCAGGGCCTGGGCCACTCCTGGCTCCTTCTATCTGTTATCCTGAGTGGGGTCCTGTGTGTGGAAGACACACAAGACTCCTGAGAACTGCTCCCCTAGAGAGGTGAGTGGGAGTCTGGTCTCTTGGTAAAATAACAAGATATGGCCACATCCACAGCTGCGATAGAGACCCAGGAGAAGGGGTCAGAAGGGAAGTGGCTCTCCTTCCGATGTCCCCTTTCCTGCTGCCTGCCTGCATCTTAAACAGAGAGTCGTGGGCATTGCTGGGGCTCAGCTTTTCTGCCCACAGCCCCGCAGGGGCCCCGCCTGCCCCGTGTTTGGGCTGTTCATTCCAAACGCTGAGCTAGCCAAGGCCGCCAGATGAGAGTGACATCTGGCTGAGACCATGGCCAAGTCTCTGCTGCTCTGTCCCTGGCAGGCAAGAGCTATCTTCCCAGTGCCAGGTTCTCAAAGAGGGAGACAGAGAGATGGGGGCAGAATAAAGCTCCGTGCTCCTTACCCAGCCGTTTTCCTTCTTTCCTCCATGATAGTTGGAATCCAGATAGTTAAGGAGCAAACTGCATCCTCCAGAGTGCTGGGGCTCATGGGAGCGAGAGGAAAGAACCAGAGGTGAACACCGACTGTGGGCACATCTGCATGCACACATGCTGGGGACACAAAGGGTGGTGGGGACTTGGTCAGGCACCTGGAGTGGGATCTGAATGACACAGCAGGAGCCTGCACCGTCTCCTGCTTTCCCAGCACAAGGTCAGACTCTCCTTCCACACCACTCTCTGTGGAGTGACAGCATTGTGCCTGTAAGCCAGGCCGGAGCTAGAAAAGGAATCATCCCATGTCCAGTAGGACAGGCAAGATGGCATCTCCATCCAGAGGCACTGGCAGAGAGTCTGATCCTGATGGCCCAGAATGGTCTCCTTTGGTCATGGCTGCTTGTTAGCTGTGTGACCTTGGACAAGCAGCTGAACCCTTCTAAGTTTCTGTTATCCTTCTGGAAAATAAAATAATGCCTGCCTGCTGTATTTTGTGAGCATAAGTAACACCCCTAAGGAGAATATTGTCAGTTTAGAAGTGAGCCAACAAGTGTGGAAAGGTTGAGGGACGGGGCCAAGGTAAGGTAGGTAAGGTATCAGTAGGCAAGGGTTATGGGTTCCCAGAGAAGCAACTTCAGTTCTCTGAGGCTTGGGGCAGTGTGGCCCAAGGCATGTGGGCTTCTGTCCTCAGCACTGTCAACTCCATACCTCTCATCTTCGCTGTCTCACCTGACACTTCAGAACACCTTCAAGCACAAGTGACATTCTCTGCCACACTAGTGCACCGTGAGGTCCATGGCCTGGAGATACTGCTGGGACGTCTCTCAGGGCTGGGCAAGTTTACGAGTTGCGCGTATGCCCTTGAACAGGGGACAACAAAAGAGTTCCATATCACAGAGCAGAGAATGCCGGCAAACCTGGGCCTTCACGGGCTGGCTTCCTCAGCCCCCTGTGTCCATGGTTGGCAGTGGGGAACCGGTTTTAGAGAAGTAACATGGACAAGAAGGACCAGCTTAAGGGTGACAGACAGACAGACAGGCAAAAGCAGGTCGTGGCTGGAGCTTGGAGGTGTCAGTGGGACCGTGGTAAGGCTCACATGGGACCATAATCACAGAGTAAGCAGGGCAGAGCCGGGCCCAGGCCAAGCAGCCCCAGCTCCAGCCTGCTCAACCGTAGGCCTTGACTCTAGGAAGCCCAGGTGCCATATTCGTAGGGCCCTCCCTCCAGCTAGGTGCTCTGGGGCATCCAGCATGCATTGTGGGTGGCATAGAGCGTTTGGTCAGGGCTCCCCAAAGTTAGCATAGGGCATCCAACCTATTGGCCGTGACCTAGAGCACCACTGATGGGGTGACACATGGGAATCAGGCTACTCAGATGGGTGGGACGAAGCTTAAGCTAGGCAGGCTCTTAACTTCCACCTGCTCTGGGCATAACCCATTCATTCCTCATGTTTGCCCTGCTGTGGCTTTCCATGGGCTCGGAAAGACCATAGCATCACAGGGCGGTTTCTGAGGACAGCTCTGAAAAGAGGGCTTCTCATCCTCCCCATCCTCCACCCCTTACTAGAGAGAAAGCCAGGCCTCAAGGTCAGACACCCAAGGTTATGTGGTTTGGCCAAGCTCAGGCCAGTTCAGAAGCAACCTCTGTGCGTTTGAGGGCTGCCGAGGATGTGATGGGGAATGTTTAACACCTACAGATACACAGTGCCACTGAAATACATCATGCCTTAGCAAGAAGTCTAACAAACGCGGATTTTATTGTCTTAGCCGGAAGGCATACCAATTATATGCAAATGCAAATGATGTAATTAGCTTCTGTTCTAGCTCTCTTCTCTGAAGGGATTTCCAGTTCTGAGCACTGAAGAAAATAACAATTGTGCTTTGGCAAAAAGCACTCATTTGCCTATTTCGAGTCTTCACCCCTAATACATGCTTTCTTTCCCTCCCTCCATTTCTCCCTCCCTCCTTCCTCTCTCCTCCTCATAAACATTAAAATCAAGATTAAAAATAAAAAAGTGTAGGGGCTAGGCAGAGGACTCAGTCCGTCAAGAGAGGACCCAAGTTCGATCCCCAGAGCCACATAAACAGCCAGGCGTGGTGGCTCAGTCATACCAGCGAGAGAAGGTAGAGAGAGGAGGTTCCCTGGGGTTCCACTGGCCAGCCTGCCCAGCCTACCAGGTGACCTCTGGGTGTGGTGAGAGACCCTGTCTCAAAGAACGAGGTGGAAAACGACAGAGAAAGATGGCTGGCATCAACCCCAGGTCTCCACAGAACGCACACACACACAAAAGTCAAGTAAATCCCCGGGGCTTCAACACTAAGAAGCCTAAGCAGCTTGCGTGGAGGCCGGGGAGTCTGACCTACACGCTCGCCGGCACGCATGCTCACGCTTTCGGAATCTTCTAGTGATGCCTGTATGGAGGGTGGGGGAGGGGCGCTATTGTCTAAAACAAAGCAACCGTGTGTGGATCTGCTTCAGCCTCACGTCCAGTCTTGCAATCAAACAGCCACGCTCTGCACAGTCACACTAGGGACACACACACACTCAGGGGCACCACGCTCCCACACCACTGGCCTCGTCGGCTCTCCGTCAGGCAGAGCAGGCTGCCTTTCTCTTGCCTTTCTGGTCATCTATATTCTCAGCCAAGCGAGGCTGGAGGCTCCGGCAGAGCAGCTATGCATCTTCAATGCATTTTCTCTTATCGCTCGGGTATTAATTGACAGTCCTATTTTTAGTTTCCTTGGGTAATGATTTAAAGGCCCAGCGTTTCGTTCTGGGACCTGGCCAGTGCAGTGTGAAGTTATTCAGATCACAGCTCATGAGGGAATCGCTGCGTGCAAGCTGGCCAGCCTGTTGCGATGGGCAGATGGACCCTCGCCCAGGGCAGAGAAAGTCTCAAGGGAGATTTTAATTCCTTAATACTGAAACAAGCACAATTTTGATTGTCTTAATCAGTGAATAATAAAAAAAAAAACAATTAAATGGCCAGTTTCATTTTTATTTTAGCTTGGCCTAAGCGAACTTTAAGAAATCATAACTGATTTTCACACACATTACTATTGAATGCTGATTTTGTGTGTTCCCGAAGATTCTGCCAGCAGTCCTGCAGATAGGGAGTTGTATCACTATTAACTAAATCATTTATCACCACCTCTGGGTGATTTTCTCTGGACTTGGCTTTCGTTGTGTTCCATATCTACTACACAGATCTGCCCACTTGAAGCACAGGCCTTCCAATGGAGGCTGCATTCCTTCAGAATACAGGACTCTTTAAGCATTGGCTGTGCTGAGTGACTTTTTGTTCTTAATGAAGGAGAGACTTACTGATAACAACAAGCAACCTCTGTAAACATGCAATGGCACATCTTGATAACTTATGGGAGCGTATGATTGATTTTCAACTCAAAAATCCTTGTGTATTTCTTAACTTAATCTCTAGGCCACATCTATTTTTAAAAAAACAAAAAACAAAACAAAACAAAAAAAAAAAAAACAAGTTTCTAAGTTTCTGGAGCTATAAACTAGTAAAATCCAGTTCTCCAGCACCGTGAGTAACATCTGAAAAGGGACACCAAAAAAAATATTCCTGACTAAACCAAAGTGCGCCCTCTCTCTCTCTCTGTGTGTGTGTGTGTGTGTGTAGATAGATGCATATATAAAGATATTATTCACAATAGAAACATTGTGTTATAGGTATAGAAGCAGGAGCGCAGTAGGACCATACTAGAGCCTTAGGGGCAGATGTTTTGTATGGCTATCAAAATACAGCTTTAGAATATACCTGGAGTTATCAAAAGATCAGCAATGAAAACCAACCAGTAAAGAAATGGACAAAAGCTAGGTGTGGTGCCGAATGCCTTTAACCCCAGCAGAGGCAAGTGGACGTGTGAGTGCAAGGCCTAGTCCAAGACGACCAGGCCTACAAAGAGAAAACCTGTGTTGAGAAAAAGAAAGCCTGGTCT
The DNA here is from genome assembly GCF_947179515.1 of Apodemus sylvaticus. Classification (NCBI taxonomy): domain Eukaryota; kingdom Metazoa; phylum Chordata; class Mammalia; order Rodentia; family Muridae; genus Apodemus; species Apodemus sylvaticus. The sequence continues at coordinate 63,228,454 of NC_067479.1, forward strand.
ACAGAGTGAGTTCCAGGACAGCCAGGGCTACACAGAGAAACCCTGTCTTGAAAAACCAAAAATAAGAAAGAAAATGAAAACTAAAGCTGACTTGGAGTTCCATGTCTTCCAATTAGAATGAAAAAGTTACAAATTCTGACAATTCCCAGGGCAAGGATGAAGAGAGCCTGGAGCCTCTCAAACATTTTAGGTGAGATGTCCAAACTGGTACTACTGATTGGGAAAACCACTGTGAAACATTCTTACCAGCTAAATACACGTTAACATCATGCGACTGAGCTGACCCACACCTATGTCTCCACCCAAGAGACACAGGACTTGTACTCTCGAATACTTGTGGCAGCATTTTATTTTTATAGTAACTCCCCAAACTAGAGAGAACAGAAGTGGGCAAGCAACCCAAAGGCGCAGGCGCCCGAGGAGGTGCTGTCTGAGTTCAGGAAACAGCACCCAGAGGTACAGTGCTGTGGCGTGCTGTGTGCTTTTGAATAGAAGACATTGGAAGGTGTGGATGCCGCCACAGAAGCAAGGACTCTCTAACCTTCTTTCGTCCCCACCCCAGGCACCCAGGGAGGGGCTGTCTCTGAAGTTCCCTCACCAGAGGGAGGAAAGTTCTTGCAAAAGAAATGTCATTCTCTTAAGCCCCCGTTCCTAGGAATCTCATCAAAGAACAGGAAAGATTAGCCACTGGCAAAGAGACTCAAAGTCCCCAGCCCAGACAGACTTTGATCTGTTCTTCTGAGGGAGTCTCTGGGAGGTCACCCAAAGACTTTATCTCAGTCAGAAGTTAACTTTGTTCAAGGTACAATTCTGTCCCTCACCAGGCTCTAACCTACTTCCCCCATGAGCAGAACTTTGTCCCAGGCCATTGTGTGCTCTTTGGACTGTATCATTTCTCCTAAAAATCACTCACCAGCCCTCCAAGACACCCAACTCGCAGCTCCATTTCCCTCGAGGAAGAGCTACTCTAAGCTTGCGTTTTTGTGCCCTCCTTTTGAGTGTCTGCCTTGCATTACTTCCATGCGCATGTGCGTATCGATGAAACCCATGTCACCTCTCTTTCCTGATGCAATGCTTACTATCAGTGGAGGGAGCTTTTCCCTTGACCCTATGACTCATGACCCCAAGTCCAGGAAAGAGCAGGAAAGATGGTAGGGTTGGAAACTACCCTAACATGGACAGCACCTGTGCTCCAACACACAACGAGAAAGTTCACAGAGGTGGATAAAGGCTCATGGCTTCTAAGAGCAAAAGCAGAGACCAGCCAGGAGTCCCAGCTGAATAGTGTCATTCAAGTAAACAATAAGGATTCATATGCAGTGACCTGGTTTTGGAGTTCTTGGATTGTATGTTTGTCAGTTGCTTTTGTTGTTGTGGCCATGTGACCAAATATCTGACAAGAAGCAAGTTAAAGAAGGAAGGGTTTATTCTGGCTACAGTTCCAGGGGATAGTAGCCATGGTCCACCATGATGTGGAAGGAAGTTGTGGTAATAGGAGCAGGAGACAGCTGACCGCATTACATCCAAAATCAGGTATAAAAACAGTGAACAGGAAGTGGGCCTGGGTGGGCTAAACTCAAGACCCACCCTCAGTGACTCACTTCCTCCTGTCAAGCTCCACTGTCTAAAGGATTCACAACCTTCCCAGATGATCCCTCCTGCTGGGGATCAAGTGTTCAAACATTTCACATTCAGAGCACAACGCATGGCTCCGAATGTCCACTTCTCAGAAGACATTTATGAGACTAAAAAAAAAAATAGGACTTACTATGTATGATTTTAACCTGACAATTACAAGCATGCTGAAACAAAACAGCAGAAGCCAAGTCTGAAGTTAAAGAAAAATATTTCATGGAAAAAGAATTTCAGTAAGGAGACAAAGTATAAAGCAACTGGGCAGCATGGTGGTATACCCCTTTAATCCCAACACTGAAGGGGCAGAGGCAGGCCGATCTCTGTAAGTTCAAGACCAACCTGGTCTATACAGTGAATTCTATGACAGCAAGGGCAATACATTGAGACCCTGTCTCAAAAGCAAAGAGGGAAAAAAAACCAACCAACCAACCAACCAACCAACCAAACAAACAAACAAACAAACAAAACCCCAGAAGACCAGATTGACATTTTGGAAGTAAGCAGAACCAGGTAAAACATCAAAGCTTCAACCTTAAATAAAAAACTTCTCTAGAGGGAGAGGCTCTGAGTTGGCAAAAAAAAAATAGAATGAGCTTGAAGATAAGTCAGCAGATATTTTCTAGTCCCAGAGGCATAAAGAAGCAAGAATGGACAAAAGATGCTCATACAACTCTTAAGAATAACCAGCTTCCATTGCTGTGACAATACCAGAGAGTCAAGTTAAAACACTGCAGGTTTATTCTGGTAAATGGTTTCGGGGTTGTCAGTTGTGTTTGGAGGGTCTGTTGCTTTGGGCCTCTTGCATACCGTGTCCAAGAAGCAAAAATATAAAGGAAGAAGTTGGGGTCATAACTGCCCTTTGCAGGGTACTCTGACAATGACCTGAGTTCCCCATAACAGGTCCTACCTTCTAAAGGCTCCACAGGTTCATAGGCCCCTAGGCTGGGGACCAGGTCTTCAACATAACATCTTTTGGAGAATATTTAAGATGCAAACATAGCAATACTAATTGCTAAACTGTAAGCTCTAGGGGCTCTGGAAGAGTCAAAGAAAGAAGGTTGAAGAGAGTTTCTCCAGGTTTTGCTGTCTCATTTCACACTTGGGGAAAACAAAGACTCTGCCTGGTAGCAGCAACCAACCAATGCTTGTATAACAACTGGACACAGAGTCTTGAACTATTCTGTGACCTGAGGCCCTTCTCACTTTACATCAGAATGTTTTAAATCCCAAGGAAGCCCCCAAGGCCTGGGAGCAACCAGCATAGTTGACCACTCTGGACTGTACAAATTGGGACCAGTATTGGAGCTGCCGAGACTCAGTGTGAGCGAGACGCGGCCCCCAGAGAGGCTCTAGCCTTTGTGGATCTCCATGCTCTGAGCTCCGGCAGCTGCCATGTTGCTTTGAGTCCTTTTCTATTCAGTCTCTTGGGATGAAGGATCTTTCCTTTTAATGAAATCTGCATTTTATCCCCAAGGTGAAAACCAGTGTCCTTGGCTCTTCTGAGAAAATGAGAAGTGGCTTCTTTTGTGTAATGAATGCTAGGAACACGCAAAAACAGAGGTTGTTCTTAATTGACTGCAGATATGGAAAAGCAGATCATAACCCCTAAAGATACATAAAGCAGGAAGTGGGGGACGGAGGGAGGGATGAAGGGAGGTAGGGAAGAGGGAAGGATGAAGGGGGAGGGGGAGGGGAGGGGAGAGAGGGGGGAGAGGGAAGGATGAAGGGGAGGGGGAGGGGGAGGGGAGAGAGGGGGGAAGAGGGAAGGATGAAGGGGGAGGATGGAGACAAGAGAGAGAGAGAGAGAGAGAGAGAGAGAGAGAGAGAGAGAGAGAGAGAGAGAGGTTTCTCATGCAACTAAAAGCCACAAAAGGAGACTTCACTCAAGGACAAGGTCATTTGAATTTCTTGTGACAACCAGCAGATGTCAATGGCAAGATGGAATCCGGAGGGTCCCCATCCTTGATCCCATGGTTGATGCGAGGAGTTAGAGGTGGCATGCACAGCCTGCATCATCAGCCATGTGACGTGCCAGAGCCTTGTCCTCTGGCATGCAGCAGGAGGTCACTAGTCAGTGCCCGGACAGTAGGGAAGGTGCTTGGACCCTCTTGATCCCCCAGGAAGATTTGGCATTTAGGAGATGTGAGGAGATATGACCCTGGGAAACACGAGAAAGGGCCACCCCCTTCTTCTGGGTCCTCCTTTAGCTCAGTCCCTTCTAGAGCTTGCTGCAGACAAGCAGAGGCGCCTCAGAGACGCCTGCCACCTCTGCCTCCTTTCAGGTCCCTTTGCCTCTGTGGCCACTGTGCTGTAGAGACGTAGGCAAACTGAGGACGGAGCTGGGCACTCAGATGGGCATGAGGAAGTAAACTGTCAGATACCTCACCTCTGCTGCCATCTCCTCCTGCTTCTACCCCCTCCCCTGGCCTTTCCTGGGGTTCCTAGATCAACCCCTTTCCTGTTCATCCCTGACAGCCCAGGGCTTGCCTTCCTCTCTCTCCAGACCTTCCAGAACACTACAAACACATGCTCACCCCTCTTCCTTGCCTTTGATCATAGCATTCTCCTTATTGCCCTTCATGCCACCAGGGCAGCTCTATGAACGTCCAAGTCCAGTCCTACTTATACGACACATCCTCCAACCCGGATGACCCTCTCCCACCTCCACACCCCCAAAGGGTGTTCTTTGTACCTCAACAATTTGGGATTTTTTGCTTTGCCTCAAGGTAGATATTTGTGGTCCTGGGACTCTTGCCTGATGCACAGGTCACCCCAGGGATGGGGTGGGGCCTTAGAGGATGCTGTGGGAGCCATCCTGGGAAGAATTATGAACCAGCCCCAGCAAGCTCTCAGATCTCTACCAGTCCTGTTTTGCCTCACTTTAGCTAATAAAAGGTACTCTTCTCAGATTGTCACTGCCACATGGGCCCCACTGGGCTATTTCTCTGTGAATAGATGTGCATGTGTCTATACGTGGAAGCTCCAGAGAAGCTGCAGTACCGTTTCCTCGGTGCCGTCCACTTTGGGTTTTGAGACAGTCTCCCGCTGCTCCCTGCATTGAAAGTACAGGCAGGACTCGGGCCTTTTTCACATGGATTCAGGGGTCACATTCAGGTCCACGTGCTTCCGTAACAGGCACTCTACCAACTGAGCCATCTGCCTGCCCCCACCCCTACCCCTGTGATCTTTGTTAAATGCAGGTTCCAATTCAGTAGCTCTGGTTGAGACACAGATGTAGGTTTTGACTGAGTTGCGGCCATAGCCCACCAGCACTTCAGATCCTCGCTGGCCAAGTCAAGAGCTGCGGCCCTCCCACCCTCCCCTCTGCAGGGAGAGCTCAGCCTGTAGCGCCTTCCACTTTGCTTTGCAAGCCAGGGGGTCAGAAGACCTTGGGAATCACACTATGGGTGCTGAGGTCAGAGGAATGGTGATGAAAGTCATTTAACTGTGTGGTGGAACTGAAGATGCAGGGAAGGGCACCCCACCAGAAGGCAGCATGTTCTCTCAGAAGCCGAGTTCTCCGATGGAGAGCTATCGTTTGCATAGGCAGGTCTTAGGTTTAAGGCAGAATTAGAGGTAAACACGCCACCCCCTTTCTGCTTTCCCTACCGAGGGTCTCAAGGCAGAGACGGGCCGATGCACTCTGAGTCAGCCTTGTGAGGGTGTCAGCAGTCTCCTGTCATGAGCCGTGATCTTGGGGACCTGTCCTTGTATGTGCCACGACAATTGCTTGACTCATGGGTACAGCGCCATCCTTCTGGGGTTCACCCTGTTCTTCCCAAGCAGTCACGCCTCCCATGGCTGGGCCACACTGGTAGACAAGCCTATCCTTTAGCTGGTTGGTGGCCTTGCTGCTCTGTGCCACACGGTACCACGGGCACGCAGACCCCTCTGCTCAGCTCAGAATGGAGAATGGTCTTTTCTTGTTTCTAGTAGATTTTTATGAAAACACATTCCAATTGCTTCAGAACCTGCAGACATTTTTTCCTCCTTTGTGTGTGGCATATGCACGAGTGGCATATGTATGTAGTGTTTCATGTGCATCTGAGATTGACATGGAATCACTCTTTCAATCACTCTCCATTGAATCTGTTTCAGTTACTATTCATTGAAATGGAGCTTCCCAGTTGAACCTAGAACTTGGCACTCAGCTACTCTGGTCGGCTGGTTTGTTCCAGGACCCCGTCTCTCCCTCCCTTGTGCTAGCATTTCAGCTGGCACTGTGGTCCCCATGCTTAAGTGACAAGTGCTTTACCCACTGATCCATTTCCCCATCCTGCTCCCCAGACATTTTGATATGTGGTGTTCTGGTCACCTGGAAGCTGCCTGGAGGTTAATACCATTGACTGGGGCACTGACTAGGCTTAAGTCTGTGTGTGTGCGCGTGCGCGTGCGCGTGCGTGTGCGTGTGTGTGTGTGTGTGTGTGTGTGTGTGTGTGTACCTGTGTATTTCCATGTCTGTGTATGTTTGTGAATGTATATTTCTCTGTGGGTATGCCTGTGTATTACTGTGTCTCTGTCTCTCTTTCTGTGTGTGTATGTGCGTGTGTGTGTGTGTGTGTGTGTGTGTGTGCATGTGCAAGACACACCATAGCACAGAATACATTAGAACTGGATCTGAAGGAAAATGAAGTGGTCTCTAGATTCAGAAGCAGAAGGAAAGAAGCAATCAGGCAGTGTCCCTGGTACAAGCTCCCTGCGCCACTAGAGGGCAGACTGAAGAATCGACTGCCACCTCTCTCCTGGCCTGCTGGACCTTCAGCCCTAAGGCAAGAGAAGTCAGCCTCTGAGAGGTCAGAGCTGTTTCCTGAGATCCTCTGGGTCCCAAGTATAACTTCTGTTCTAGAAAGATGATTTCATGCTATTAAAATGTTTACATGAACATGGATTAAATACATTCTACAAATAATGACATAAATAAAAATTAACACTTAAGCCTAAGTTCTTTTGGTGGGTGGAGATGGGGTCTGTTACTTCCAATAACAGAAAGGTGAGGAGGTTTGAATTATAGGTGTCTCCCCCTTTGATGGCGAGTTTCCTTATTGCTAACATGTCTGCTTCTCTTCATGAGCTTCTCAGACAGTGATCAGGATTAGGGTCATCTGTTGTGAGAATGCTGGTCAGTGATTGGATGCGCCTGCACACCGGAAGTCAGAGTTGGCTCTGTGGCTGCATATATTTCCAGCTGGCCCTGCTGCCGCTCCACCTGGCCTGAGCTGAAGGGTCTCTGGCCTGCTTTCCCAGGGATGGGGGAGCATGTGGTTTCCATGCAGTGCACCAGTCTACTGGGCACTTGGGGAATGTCGGTGACTAATGATGAACTTATTAGAGCATTTGCAGTAAGCAGAGTGGCCATATTTATTTGTTAATTTTATTAAAAGAATGGATTTCCCCAGGCGGGCCTTGGAGGTCAGATGGGCCCACCGTGCCTCTGCTGGATACTTCCTTACATCTGTGGTGTTCACAGGTGCGACTGGGCTGAGGCCATCTGTCTGGGCCTGAGGTCGCTGGGCTCTGGAGGAAGGCCCTCTCCACCTCACGGTTGTCTGCTCATAGGATCTCTTCAGATACAAAAGAGGGGCATATATGGAGGGAGGGTCAGCGGGGCTCCTTCAGGAGGGTGAGGGGTAGGGGGAAGACTTGGCAGGGCTGCACGCTTCCTGTGCCTCCTAATGCATTCTCAGGAGGGCAGTGAGCCTGGCACAGTTTCCACTGGACAGAGAAAAGCTTTTTTTCAGTGGAATCTGAAAAAGAAGGAAGGCCTGCGAGGCTCCCTGGGTCATATCAGAGAAGGGAGAGAGAAGGGTTGTAACAAAAGGAGGACTGATTCCTTCATTTAGGGGACCTAGAAATCTCCTGAGCCAGGTGTCACCCAATCTGGGTCCTTAAAGTGGTGTTCTTCCCCTTTTATCATATGCACACACAAAAAACAAAACCTGAAAGGGAGGAGGGGAGGGGAAGGAGGGGAGGGAGGGAGAGAGAGAGCGAGAGCGAGCGAGTGAGAGAGAGAGAGAGAGAGAGAGAGAGAGTCAGAGAGAGAGAGAGAGAAAGGAGAAAGGAGAGAAGGAGGGGAGGGAGGGAGGGGAGGTACAGAGAAGGAGGAGGGGAGAATGTGGAGGGAGAGGTTAGAGGGAGAGGTGAGGAGGAGAGTGAGGGGGAGAGAGAGGGACGGAGGGAGGGAACAAAAACACAGAACACTTGAACTCTTGAGACTCCGAGACACTGTTTTGAAGTCAGTGAGATGGGAGATGGCAAGGGAGTGGTCCGACCGGAGGGCACTCTCCTCCTGAAGAACCTGGTCCTGGCAGAGGCCTGTGGCCAAGGAAGAGGCACCTGGTGAACCAGGTCGGGGCTGCCTGCCTGCAAGTCAGGAACAGAGGTCTGTCCAGCACAGGAACCTTCTGCCTGGCAGATCTGAGCCAACCTCATCGGTCTTCCTGCCAAGAACCCAATTTACTGCCAAGGGGTGACTAGTAGGGCCTGAGGAAGAGCCAGTCTCCTAGGCTGGGTGGGGTTCAAGGAAAAAAAAAAGTCTGTCTCATGATAGTTTCCTATGGTTTCCAAGAGGTTTTATAAGTGAAGATTCTGCCATCTTGTGGCCAAGACTGGTACTGCCTGAATCCCTGTCCTGCTGCCTTCCACCTGCTCCCCAGCACTGCCCAGTGTTGCCTAGGTGTGTGTAAAGGGTAGCCTCTGAGGAAAGGAGGGTTCCGAGAGGCCTCTACCCACATTCCAGCCTCAAGGAGCTTTCGGAAGGTCCCAAGTGCAGGGTTGTCACTCATTCATACACAGACTATCATTTCTGAAAGAGAGGATATGGGCGGGCCTCATAGGAGGAGCCAGGCCCTGTCCACCTCCCCAAGAGCTGAAGGAGGCAACCGTTAGACACCTGGGTGACCTGGGAAGGTTAAAACAGGAGTCCCCTTCCCTGAGTGTGAGGCCCACAAGCAGATGCGCCTGCAATGAGAATGCTCTCTGAGGGCCAAGGTGTGCGCAACTCTGGGAATAGACCGAGAGGGTGTGAGTGCCACTCACCGAGGCCTTTGACTCTAGTGTGTAGACCCAGCCACAGGAAGCAGAGCCATTGCCATCATAGAACTCTGATTTCTTTTGCTTGTCCTGGACCACGAATATCCAACTCTGAACCTGACGTTTTCTCTCTGCAAGCTCTCTGCCACCGGAAGCAGGTAGTACGTACCTTCATGGCCCGAGGATGCTTTTTACTGGAACATTTCCTCCGTTCCACCACCCGGTGTCCCAGAGCCAGCTGCACCTTCAGATGCTGGTGATGATTTGATGGCCTGTGTTCCTACTGCACTCCCGGGACGTTCTCACCCTCCCTGTAGTGAGGTTGCCCTGACTGATGGAGTCATGCCAGCAGATGCTGGCCCAAGTCCTCATTGTCCTGAGGCCCCCTTTCTCTGAAAACTTGGGTACCGGATGGTGAGCTAGCTGGGGTTCCACCATGGAGCAGAGGACTTTCAAGGTGTTCCAGAGATGAAGTTTGCAGAGAGAACCGGGTGTTCATAGACTCTTTTGAAGGGCAGTTAGGGTGAAGGCCTAGAAAAGCACTAGACTCTGACAATATAGAGTCATCACTGATCCAAAATAATGTATTGCCACAAGGTCTCAATTGCCTGCAGCCCAGGAACGAAAGAGCCCCAGAGGTGACCAGGGGGAGCCGTGGCAGAGTCTCGCAGGCAGGCACCTGTATCCATTCTAGAGACGAGACCTCACAGATCTCAGCCCGCCTTTATGTCAGCCACCAACGCCACTCTGGTCTCTCCAATGAATGGCACAGGAGGTGGGTGAGAGACTGGCACTAGAACCTGGGCACTGTGGGATCCAGGCATCTTGCCTTGGTGGTCCCAGGCCTCACAAGCTCACAGGGCTTGTCAAGGCACATGATCTCTCTCACACTTTTTGTATGGTTGAGGACAACGTTTTCTGTTGGCTGCCATGAGGTGGAGATTAACACGTGAAGTCTTTGCCTAGAGTCTAGCACACAGTAAACCCTCAATAATTGCTAGCCTACCAAACAAAAATGCATAGATGGATTTAGAATTGAAAACAAATGACAACAAACAAACAAAAAACTGGCTCCCCTGTGTTGTGTGGCCTGACTGAACGCTGATCCTCAGTCTTTCCAGGCAGGCTTGGCCTTAATGTGGCAAATCTCCGGCCTTTTAAGAGGGCCGAGCAGGGAGAGCCTGAAGCAGTGAGAAGCACCGAGTATGGAGGGGGCTCTGCTAACTGGCAGGTTGGAGGGTTCGGCTCATCTCAACGGTAGCCAGGCCAGCACCCTCGTCAATGCGCAGGGTCTGCTGCTCTGCACTCAGCACTCGAGCGAGTTTCTAATGCCGCATGTTCAAACACTTCAGGGCAACTGGCAACAAGATAGAATAGGAACACAGCCGAAATCCAAAAGGGAAAAAGGCAAGGCTGCAGTCCACAGGGAGCCATGTCTGTTTCCTAATCTGTCTCCTGCCCCAAATAGCTCCGCTCTCCTTCCCCGATTTGTGTTGACGTGTTTCTTGCCTGTGGAAGCAGATGCCACCAAGACTTAAACTGGGTCACAGGACTATGACGGGCTGACACAGGCCACAGGCCATGCCCTCCTCTGACTTGAATGTCCAGGTTCCTGGCCCAGAGCTCAGAGCAGAGCACAGACTCCAGGAACCACGGAACAAAACCCTCCATGCGAAGTGGGAGTGGGTGGGGCTTGCCCCCCACTTGGCACAGAGCGAGCCTGGGCTCGCCTGACTTTCTGGTCTTCTTTTCTCATGGACAACCAGACCCACAGGGCCCTCCTGCTGCCTTGGAGGAGGTTTGGAAATGCCTTCCAAAAGCAGGACGTCCGTCAGCTGTGTGACGCTAGATGGAACATGAATTATACAAACACTTGACTCCTAGACTCCTAGGCTCTAAAGCGGGAGGTCAGGGCATTCGCTGCTGTGCTGGACAGCCTGAGCTCAATCCTCAGAATCTCCATGGTAGGAAGAGAACAGTGACTTTCACAAGTTGCATGCATGTGCACAGGCATGCCTACACACCCATACACACATGCACACACACGCACACATACACACACATAAATAAATGTAATAAAAAAGAATGGTTTAAACTCTGGTGCACATTCAATTTCAAGACGCAGTCCACCCAGGCAGATTGATAAGTACTCATCTAGAATGATCCAGCAGAACCAGCACATGACCCACGACGCCCCTGCTGGCCACGCTCCCTCCTTCTCCAGAGTCCTGTGTCCAGCATTGGGTCCTGAGGTTTCTCCCTCTCTCTCCGCAGGTCCTTTCAAAGCATGGCTTTGGCCCCATCACCACTGACATCCGAGAGGGACAAGTGTTCTACTATGCTGAAGACTACCACCAGCAGTACCTGAGCAAGAACCCAGATGGCTACTGTGGCCTCGGGGGCACTGGGGTTTCCTGTCCGTCGGCCATTAAAAAATAATTCCTCTCCACAAAGCTAGCCCTGGAGGCTCCATCAACACCACGATTGCAGGATGGAGCAGCACCGCTGTGCTTCACACCTGTCATTTTATGAAGAGCACACACACCACACGGACGTTTACATGAATCTGGTTGTTATGGGGGTTTGATTTCCAGAGAGTAAGATGACAAGGTGACACAATGTAATCTGCCTTCTGATCAGTCCAGGTGGGGATAGAACATGACATTTTAGTGGATCGTTTGGGATCTAAATGGAGATAATGAATATCCTGTGTCAATCTGCTCGGGTTGGAGGGATGCTGAGGGTCCTGAGACAGGGGGATAGCTGGGCGAGCACAAGGTACTGGGACCCCTTGGTCTGTGCTGACATACCTCACCCACTTCCCTGCCCTCAGGTGCCTAACTCATTAGTGTCTACAGACTCCATGAATCATTTGCTGAAATGCTTTGCTCTGCTGACTCTAGACATGTATTAGGGGTTTCTCCCCACCCCCACCCTCCCTGTGCAGAGGAAAGACATGAATGACCTTAATGAATTTTAACATTCTGCTTACAGCAATGATAAAGCTTGTCCTAATAAAAATCCACAGTTTGGTAATAGCAACTGCCTACTGTGAGTCTGTCTTTCCTTGTTCAGGAGGGGTAGTTAGAAGTATTACAAAGCCAAGTTAAGAAATTAAGAGGAAGCAGCAACTACAACAATCCCTCCTGATTATTTTTCCATAAATGGAAAATAATTAAAAGTTTTGGCAAGTGGGCACACCCCTGGCTTTCTGTGGCTTTAGTAACAAATAGTTGTTCTCACAGTGCCCGTAATGTGTCATGTCGAGGACAGTTGTACTTAGAGCAGACACCTTCGGTCTTGAAGAGAAGATTCTTTTCAAGACAAGAAACCATAGCCATGTAAACAAATGAATAGGTAAGCTAACTTCAGGCCCTGATGCTGAACAGAGAGATGCCCAAGAAAGGTGCTGGCTCTGGGGACCATGGAGCTGTGTGCAGGGTCATCTCAGCTAGGTGCGTTCACCACAGTCCCCAAAAGGTGGCAAGCAGCAAACGCAGAGTGGAATGACTTACCACAGGAAGCAATCTGCAGGTGAGTGCATGCCGGGAAAACGCACACAAGGGTCAGAAGCAATCACCGTGTATGCTTCAGCTGATAGAAGAAAGGGGTTCTAGGCCCAAGGGCCAGAAGTGCACGTGGTCATGGCAGGATTGGAAAAACTGAGACTTGAGTTTGCAGAGCAGCAAACTGAGGAGCTGTCCAAGGTGGGCAGAGCTGGCGCAGGATCGTTGAGAAACCTGAGACCTGGCTTTAACTGAATAGCAGTGCTGGGCAGTTCAGACTCCTCCTCTTTTAACTTGGGAACAAGTGAGCAGAGTGCCATTGCCACGTGAGGGCACAGGTCTGGGCAAGGGATGGATGCCCGTTCCTGGCTTCATTGTCGAGATGTGGAGGGAGGCAATTTAGGGGCAGATCTGCAGCTTGGAAGGAATACAAGAATGGGAAACTTAGGAGTGATCTGCATCCAGACACCATGGGACCGTGGGAGAGGATGACGGTGCTGGTGTCTGAGGAGTGGCGCCTCCACCGATGCCCAGAGACGTCTGGTTAAAGGAGAAGCAGATGAGCTTGGAAAGCAACACTTGAGATCGGCTGTGAGGGAAAGTGTCCCTCAGGGAGAGGGTCCAGGGCCCTCAATCAGGGAGCACTCCTTGGGCTTTGCCCTAAGCCTTCCACAGAGGGGACTAAGGTTTTCCCTTGGGGACTCTGTTCTGGGCACACAAGCCTAGTCCAGGCAGTCTGGACTAGAGTCACAGACTGCTGGTAATGCACATAAGTCCCAGGAGGATCACTGGATAGAATCACAAAGACCAGCTGGGCCTTGATGTAGCTCCGTCATATAGGATCTGGGGTATCTGACTTTTAAACCTGTGGTCTTTCTCCACTCCCAGGAGACACCACTGCATTGATCATGTCTTTAGTTCTATAAGCATGACACTTTATATCTACCTTACATACACATATTGGCATGTCTTGATCTAGAAATACCCCCTGCCCTCCAACCCAACTCAGTCTCCTTGACTTGACCTTCTATCTGTAACCTCACCACTCTTGGCCTTCTCTTGAGTGTGCTTGTCCATGCATAAATATAGAGTTCACATTCCCAACCACTGTCTTTATTAGAGTCTAGTGATCCAAGCCACCTCCCCTCATCACCACAGGGCCCACAACAATTATTCTAGCCCTTTCTATAGCTGTCAGGCCTGTTTGTCCTGACTGGCTCATTTCTTCCTACAGAAACTGCAAATAAAGTCACCTGTTATCCACCCTTCCTGTGCCTTACGATAGCCTAGTGCTTCTCTAGGCAGCTCTCCGGGCCTAATATAGAACCTAAATAACAAGTTATCTTTTTAAATTAATTTAATAATTGAATTTTTGGAACAGGATCTCAGTGTGTAGCCCTGGCTAGCCCGGAACTCATATCAACTAGCTGGCCTCAAACTCAGCAGATATCTGCCTACCTCTGCTGGGATTAAAGGTAGTGTTCCACCAGACCCAGCTGAAAAGTTATTTTTTATTTTGCTAAGATTTTATGTGTATGTAAGTGCACCATGTACATATCTTGAAGGTATTCGCATGTACCAAGACTTCTTTTGTGGACCTGAGTATCATCTGCTATGGTGTCTCATGTTCACCAGAAAGTGATGCATATTTTGTTGTTGCTGGTGGAATAATCTATGGATTACAGCAGAGTCAGTGGATGCAGTCCGGGCCTTCACTCTCCTTACCAGTCAGTGGTCTACCTGCCTACCTTCTCAGGTAAGATAGTTGTTGAACTCTGGCTTTCCTAATGGACTTGTTTGTTTCTTCATACAGTTTCAATGGGTTTGCTTAGTGAGTCCTTGGGTGCAAGCTTGTCTCTGGGTGCAGAAACCAAGCTTGTCTCTGGGTGCAGAAACATTCAAGGGTTCAGTCTCTTGATGTGAATCCCTCAATCCCTAGCAATGATATCCTTTTCTTAGAAGTCCCCTTTGTCACATATTAACATAGTCACCCTTCTTTTTGTTCCCTGGTGCAGTGGTGGCCTTGGTTATCAGCTTGACCTGCTGTGGAGGTCATTAAGATGCAAGCTCCCAGGCACCTGTGAGGCATTTGCTTGGTTAATTTCTGCATCTATCTCCTCTGCTTGCACGATCTGGTCCTTTCTGACGGATACCGATAGATCCATTCTGCTTTTGTACATCTTGGAAAGTCATTTTATCAAATAAAATTTTTATGATATGAATTTTTTTCTGTCAGTGACTTCGATGTTTTTCATGGTCTTCCCCCTCTGACATGCAGTTTCCAGGGGAGATCTGCCGTCACCCTCTGCTCTTCTGTATGAGATGTGCACTGTTTTCTCTCCTGTCTGTCACTTTTATAATTTTCCCAATCAAGTAATTTGATCATACTGTATAAAACTGTGCTGCTACCGAATAATACATTATTTAAAATAGGACTGTTGCAGAATATGCATTTGAAGTTTCTCTGTGTTGGTTAGGGGATTTTTGGTTGGTTGGTTGGTTTTTCTGTTGTTAACTTGTTCTAGGAAGAGAGAACCTCTGTCAAAAAAACATCTCCATCAAATTGGTCTGTAAGCAAGTTCATAGGACATTTTGAAAAATCGACTATTGATGTGGGAAGGCACAGCCCATTGTGGGCGTGGCCACCCTGGACAAGGTGGTCCTGGGCTGTATAAGAAAACAGACTGAGCAAGCCTTTAGGAGCCGGCCCATAAGCAGCACGTCTCCATAAGCTCCTGCCTCCAGACTCTTGCCCTGACTCCCCTTCATGAGAGTGTAAGCTATAAACCCTTTACTCCCCCAGGTTGCTTCTGGTTGCAGTGTTTATCGTAACAATAGAGAGCAAACCAGGACACACAAGCCCTCAAAATCTTGTAATTGGTAAAACAGTTTTCACAAGTCCACCTCCCCATCTCATCTCTTTCCTGGGTAGCTAACTGGCTAAGCTGGTCTGGCCTGTCTGGGCCTTGATTAGGGTCACTTATTACATTTGCCCATGTCATTATGTATTCGGGCTTCAGTCTCCTTTTGTCCCAAATCAGAAGGTGGATAGAGGATTTCCATGTGAATGCTTAAAACATGTGTTGTAGGAACAGGCTGGTGTGGAAAGGAGCTGTAAATTTCTCAGAAGGCTACAATTCTCTGCTCTGTTTAAACAGTCCATAAGTGTGCCATCATTCCTGTTTGAAGGCACACACCCAGGACCTGCCCTTAGCCCTTTGTCCCAGATGAAATTAATGACATTGGAATTGAGTCTCTGTCATCTTGTGCTCAAATACCTTAGCAGACTCATAACAAGAAAGAATTAGGGCACGGCTCAAACGCAGAAGTGGAAAAGAAACAGGCTGCAGTCCACGGGGAGAGCTGTGACTCCTTCGTCTGTCTCGTGGCCCAAATAGCTCAGTCTCCTCCCCCCTCCCGGCTTGTGTTTGTGTGCCGCCTTCCTTTCTCCTACAGCAGATGTCAACAGACCTGTGGTCCCAAACTAGGTCAGAGAGAACGGTGATGGGTTCATATAGCCCCCAGGCTCTGCCGTTCTGTGTCTTTGTATCCACGTCCCATTCTCCAGCCGCCTTTCTGTGGCATATCAGGAGATCCATGGTCCCCAGAACCAATGGGCTCCTGGGTTCATCTCTCCGATCCCTCGCTGGAAGGAGACAGGAAGTCCTTACTGTCCCCAGCCCTTTGGCTCACATACTGTCAGGTCCACATTCCACCACAGTACTAACAAAACCACATCAGAGGACTTACACACCTGTCACAGCAGCCAGAAAGACACCTCGATCTTCCAGAATGCCTATGACAGGAGGGACCTTTTTCAAATCTACAAGCTCAGGCTTGGAGGTCAGGTCCAGAGACACAGATCAGCCATAGAATGCTTGTCTACCACACTTGAAGTCAGGTTTGATCCTCAGTCCCAAATAGAGGTCTCAAATGGTGGTCCATGCCTGTAATTCCCACAATCCAGAGGCTGAGGCAGGAGGATTTTCACAAGTTTGAGGCTAGTCTGGGCTATTTGTGGATTCCAAGCAAGCTGCACCACAGTGTGAAGCTAAAAAAGCTAAAACAACAAATAAAAACAAAGAAAGAAAAGCTAAAACAACAAATAAAAACCAGACAGGATCCAGGTCAGGGCTCCTAGGGCAATTGAGACTACAGACATGCACTGTATAGGGGACAGGTTTTCAGGCCAAACAAACGTTATTCCAAGGAACAGACATGATGGAAAGTCAGTGGATGTCCCAGTGTGGAACCATGGGTGGAGGAGTCCGGGTCCAGACCATTGTGTTCCTCTCCAGAGCTTGGTGCTGTCTTTGCAGTCCCGGGTAAAGCTCACAATGCTCACAATCCCTCTCCTTCCTTCCATATTGTTAACAATTCAGGTGCAAGCTTTCCATTTCCTCAAGATGGTCAAGAGAACAGAGAAGGCAGACTGTGTCCAGTGTTAGGGAGGGAATGTTATTGTACAAGACTCCCAAAGAGCATTGAAGCAAAAGTCCTGGTAAGCACAGTGGGCTTGAGAGCAGAGCATCTGCCTTTCCCATTGGAGGTTTAAAAACAGCCCGAGGGGTGGAGACGTAGCTCCACGGCCCCAGCTAGAACTAGCAACTCTCAACCTGTGGGTCGTGACCCTTTTGGGGTCTGCTCATCAGTTATTTATGTTATGATTCATAACAGTAGCAAAATTACAGTTATGAAGTAGTAATGAAATAACTTTATGGTGGGAAGGCACCACAATATGAGGAACTGTATTTAAGGATTGCAAGCATTGTGAAGGTTGAGACCCATTGAGCTAGATCAGTGGTTATGAGTATTTTTTCCAGAGAACCTGGGTTGGATTCCTAGCACTCACAGCCATGTGTTATTCCAGTTCCAAGGCATTCAACATCCTCTTCTGGTCTCTAAAGGCACAGACATGCTCATGGTGCACAGACATGCTCATGGTGTACAGACATGCTCATGGTGTACAGACATGCTCATGGTGCACAGACATGCTCATGGTGTACAGACATGCTCATGGTGTACAGACATGCTCATGGTGCACAGACATGCTCATGGTGTACAGACACATGCTCATGGTGTACAGACATGCTCATGGTGTACAGACATGCTCATGGTGTACAGACATGCTCATGGTGTACAGACATGCTCATGGTGCACAGACATGCTCATGGTGTACAGACATGCTCATGGTGCACAGACATGTTCATGGTGCACAGACATGCTCATGGTGCACAGACATGCTCATGGTGTACAGACATACTCATGGTGCACAGACATGTTCATGGTGCATAGACATGCTCATGGTGCACAGACATGCTCATGGTGTACAGACATACTCATGGTGCACAGACATGTTCATGGTGCATAGACATGCTCATGGTGCACAGACATGCTCATGGTGTACAGACATGCTCATGGTGTACAGACATGCTCATGGTGTACAGACATACTCATGGTGCACAGACATGTTCATGGTGCATAGACATGCTCATGGTGCACAGACATGCTCATGGTGTACAGGCATGCATGCAGACAAAAGACCCATGCACCCATACACATTTAAAACAAAAAAAAGCTAGGAATGATGATACACACCTGTATAGTGTATAGCCAGAACATCTGGCCTCAGTAATTTGCCAGTACTGAATCTTAGCATACTAATTATGATCTCCAAAAGCCAATGCAGCCCTTCCTGGAACTCAGGACAAAATGGCAGCTATGGAAACAAAGGTAGTGTATTAATTAGTGTTCTCTATAGAAACAGAACTGACAGAATGAGAGGGAGAGGGAGAGAGAGAGAGAGAGAGAGAGAGAGAGAGAGCACTGGCATACAGGGGAACTGACACTCTTCTGACATCCATGGGCACTAAGTACCATATAGTAAACATGCAGGCAAAACACCCATACACATTAGATACACACACAGGCTGTGGTCTGACCATTCCAACAACTGTCTCCAATGGAAATTCCAAGAATCCTAATAGTTGTTTGGTCCATGAGGCTGGATGTCTCAGCTGGTCTTTGATATACATTGGAATCCCAAAAAAGTATCGTCTAATTCCAGCAAAGGAATGAACTTGCCATCCTGAGTGAGGGCAAATAGGTAGAGAGCAAAATCTTCCTTCTTCCATGCCCTTTATATAGGCTGCCACTGTGTAGCCCAGATTTAGAGTGGATCTTCCTACTCCAGGTGATCTGTTTTTAGGGTGGGTCTTCCTACCTCAAAAGATTCAATTGAGAAAAGTTACTCACAGTTGTACCCAGGTACTTGGGCTCTACTTAATACCAGATGTAGCCAAGTTGACAACCAAGAATAATCATCACAGATGGAGAAAGAAATTCTAGGGAACTTTCTAGAAACAACGTTGGCTGAAGCTATAAAAAGGGAAAGGGGAGTTGAAATTGTTTATTTCAATATCTGCCTCTAACTTGCAATGGACATCCAATGACTGATACACTCAAGCTCCTTTTGACAGGTGAGATGAATTTATTAGTGGTGACTTATGAAACAGAGGATGACCATGAACAGCTAAAATACAAATTACCCCCAACACATGCAAACACACACACACACACACACACACACACACACTCATACAAAGCTCTTGTCTGACATGGTTTAAGTTTACAGCATTTCTGTTACACTTGGTTCAGGGTGCTCCCTGGTGTGCTAAAGAATCAGGAGATAGAGGTTTGGAAAACATGAGGAACAGAGACACCAGACTTTCGGAAAGTTCTGGTTTATAAGTACTCCATCCTCATTCTCTTTAGGGATTCTGCTGGTTTTGATAAACAGTGTCTGACATGCTGTGGAGAAAACCATTTTTTTTTCTGCAGTCTGGGTCAAAGGACAGCTAGATAGGAGCTTGCTGCAAGATGGAGGATTAGTCTTACTCTGCGACTACTCTACAGGATAAAGGCAGCAGGATGCATGGGCATGAGAGGATCAGTGGGCTCCTGCCTTAGTGGTCCCTGGACTGCCCCTCCTACTACTGGATTGAAGGTGAATCTCAGGGATTCTTGAGCTCATCGGAGAAGAATTTGAAGATGAACATAGTTAAAGCACTTAAGAACGAGAAGCTCCCCGAGAGTCTTTTCAGTCAGCTTCTATCAGGATTTCAACCTTATGTTTGAAATATGGTTTTATGTTTTTTCTCTAATTATGTGAAATTCTCCTAGAGTCCAGTTCATGTACCAGAGATTTTTCCCATGTGGTTAGTCAGGAGTCCATACAGGACGGCCACAATGCATGGAGTAAGTGGTACT
This sequence comes from Apodemus sylvaticus, assembly GCF_947179515.1. NCBI lineage: Eukaryota > Metazoa > Chordata > Mammalia > Rodentia > Muridae > Apodemus > Apodemus sylvaticus. The sequence goes on from NC_067479.1 coordinate 63,247,893, forward strand.
GGCTTTCCCCAGGATTGGTGGGCTGGTTAGTTGGTTGGTTAGTTGGTTGGTTGGTTGTTTGGTTGGTTGGTTGGTTGGTTGGTGAGTAGGTACATTGGTTGGTGGGTGGGTTGGTTGGTGGGTGGGTTGTTTAGTGGGTAGGTTGGTTGGTTGGTTTAATTAATTTCCAAGCTTATTTTCTTGACTAATTATTTACTCACTGCCTCACTAACCCTACTATTACCCCCTTTATAAAGAGACTCTGAACTCTTGGAGCAAACACAACCTGCTTTTCAGTCCCATTTGAAACTCTGCAGTGATCCTCAGGCTTGTCTGGAACCTTCCTGTCACTGCATCGTGAGCTCAGGTGAGACAAATTACCCAAGAATCATTGCTCAAATCACTGAGCTCACCCGCCTCGTTATTTCATACACCGAGAAGGACACTTGGCAGTGTCATGTTTAATCACCAGCTTAGAAGAAACATCACAAAATATAGGAACAAGATAGCCCAGCGAGAGAGCACCAAAGGGCACGCAGAATCCTGCTCATACATATAAGGCTTCCCCTCCTTCGCAGTCTGCTTGCTAATCCACTTCAGGTAACGAGACACCTTGGTGTATACTCCTGGAAGATTCTTCTTGCCACAGCCCATGCCCCAGCTGACAATGCCCACCTGGTACCAAGTGGCTATGTTCCTCTTTTTGTTGCAAACTAGAGCTCCTCCACTGTCACCCTAGGAAAGCAAAGTTGTGGGGAAGCTGAGGGCAGTAGGAAGCTGCCCCCCGTAACCTGCTCAGGTGTGGGCATCTGACAAAACGTACTGAAGGGTTCCTATGATGGCAGTTTCTGGCTATTGTTCAGTTTTCCAGCCACAGGGGTGTGATTGTTACATAGATAGCAAGCCATGTAGGCAAAAGCAACTGGGTGAGCGACAACCCGAAAGACTGATTTCTACCAATCACCACCACCATCATCACCACCGAGATCCTTATTGATTTCCTGTATTGTTCATTCTGATATGTCTGTATCGAAAGTGTGTGCTTTCCCCACAAATTCATTTTCTATCATCCCAGCTCTCTCTATTTTGCTCACAAATGCAAAAAGTGAGCAGAATAAGCAAAAATCTATCATGCCTCCTAGGAAGCCATTGGTTGGATCTACCAGGTACAGGGATGGATATATGGCAAATGCAAAAAGAACAGTATCATGTTTAAAAAAAAATGACAAAATATAATACTTAAATTGCCACATTTTAAATGATGTAGGGAAATAAATAAATAAATAAATAAATAAATAAATAAGAAGCCACACTGATAAGAGAGAAGGTCCTCCACAGACTGAGGCAGAAGTTAGAGCAAGGCCATACCAGGAGCTAGAGACGTGGCCATGACTCCCCTCTTAGACCTGGAAAGGAACAGGCCTTGCCTACATCTTGATTTAGGGTTTGTGTGACCCTGAGCCATGGGAGGATCATGTATGTTGATTAAGGCCACCCAGTTTGTGGTTATTTGTTATCGTGGCCCTAAGAAACCTCTGTGGTATCTCATCCACTGGACAGAGAAGCCAGCCGCCCTTCCCAGGCAGAGCCCAGCCCATTACCTGGCAGGCGTCCTTCCCACCATCTTGAGTCCCAGCACACAGCATATTCTTGGTTAACAGAGGCAAAACAATGGTACACCAGTCCCACCTGTACAGATCCACTTGGACTTTCTGCAGCTTTGTAGATTGGATATTTACTCTACCTGAGCCAGAGGAGAAGCAACGGGAGAGAGAGGCTCAGGTAACATGGTCCCTTTAAGTTGAGTGAAGGTGCTCATCTGTATCACTCCAAAGACAAAAGAACTTCTGTTCACCCAGAGACCAATCAAATGTGGGAGAGGAGTAGGAATCTAAAAGACTGTCAAGATCCCTGAGGTGCCCATAGTTCCTTAGGACTGGGCCCCTGCTAAATCTCAGCCTGAGTTCAGCATCTTCCAACCCTATAGTGGATGCGAGCCCCAGCTGGAGTCCTGAAAATGTGTTTTGTTTGAATACATGATGGTAAAGAGAACTCGGGCAGATAGAGGGGCTTGTGTCTGGAATGCTTCCAGCACAGAGAAACTGTCAAAGCATATGTGTTGAAGGAATGATAGCTGAGGACCTGGGGGTTAAGAACTTTTTGTTTTTCTTTCTTTCCTTCTTTTTTCTTTCATTCTTTCATTCTTTCTTTCTCTCTCTTTCCTTTCTTTCTCTTTCTTTCTTTCTTTCTTTCTTTCTTTCTTTCTTTCTTTCTTTCTTTCTTTCTTTCTTTCTTTCCTTCTTTCTTTTAAGCTCATAAAAATCATCAATGACTGACTCCCACCCAGACTGGGACTTTGAAATAACATTAGAACACAAGTCCTTCCACATAAGGACCTGCATGGAGGAACAGCATGACCTGCAAAGTGTTTGCTGCTGACTGGGACAGGACATGCTGTGATGGTTTGAATATGCTTAGCCCAGGAGAAGGGGCACTATTAGGAGGTGTGACCTTGTTGGAGTGTGACCAAGGGCTGTGGTCTTCTTGGAGGGAGTGTGTCATGGTGTAGGCAGGCTTTGAGGGCTCCCAAGTGCTCAAGCTCTGCCCTGTGTGGAAGGGAACCTCCTCCTCCTCCTCCTCACTGCCTGCTAAAGGGTCTCCTTCAGGCTGCCCTTGTATTAGGGTGTGGAACTCTCAATTCCTTCTCCTGCAACATGTCTGCCTGGCTGCCACCATGCTTCCTACTATGATGATCATGGGCTGAATCTCTAAAACCATAAGCAAGCCCCAGTTAAATATTTGCCTTTTGTAAGAGCTGCCTTCATCATGGTGTCTCTTCACAGTAATGAAACCCTAACTAAGACAACATGCTTACCAGAAGATGGACAAAATGGATTAGTTTGCAGGTGTGTCTGGGAAGGGGTCTAGAAGTGGACTGTTGCTTGCTTCTGTAAAGGACACTTTACAGAATTAGCTGATTTCCCCCCCTTGGCCTGAATCTATGGCTTGCAAATAGAAACCTTGGCCTTAGAAGAGCAATACAGATACCATCATGTGGGGCAGAGTCAGTCCATACTGCTGCCCTGTGTTCTTTCATCGACCCTCAGAATTCTACTGAGTGACCTTTTAGCCTTGGTTTCTGAAGAGATTCTGCCCAGGGTTCATGTTCTATAGCATAAACACACAATTTGCCCTAGGTCCCAGAAGTCGTGTGAAGGCTGACTGCTTGAGGGGACTAAGGATGTTATGACATGGGCCTTCAGTCAGAACTGAAGTCATCAGATCCACCAGGCTGAATTTCAAGGCCAGCAGAGCTTCTAGAATTCTCTAATCCTGAACACCAGCCGCATGCCACCCTATATATCCAATCTGGAGTCACTTACTAATATTAGTAACGCCCCATCCTGTCACCCAGCAGTTCTTCCATGCCCGTAAGTCAGAGACTTCTGAAGTGCAGATAGGTGTCCCATTGATGCTCAAGTTTAGTGGGGATTTGAGCAAGAGCAAAGCTATGTCATTGTCCAGGAGCCAGTCATCAAACTTGGGGTGCAAGATTAATTTGTCCACTTTCTGATATTTCACATTCTTTGTGCTGAAGTCATCTCTTCCATGAATGATCTCCAAGTTAGAGCTCATTTAAAATAAGAAGAGAGAGAAAATGTAAATGATAGAAGTGGAGATGGGAGATCTTTAAGGATTCTGCTTCCAGTTCCATAGAAGCAGATTCTATGATTCTAAATAATGAAGGACTAAAAGGACCTGAGCGTCAGAAGGCAGATCTGAGTCCCAGCTTATAGCCTAATGATCTCACCTGGATAAACCAAGGAAGAAGGAGAAGAGCAAGGTACTGTTTTTGAGTCTCAAGAAGGGATTGACTACAGGGCACAAGTCCAGGAAGACTCATGAGACTCAAGGACTTGCACACCAGGCCCGATGTGTGACGGTGATGTGTGCTCAAGGACAAGAGCCCAAACCTCACATACCAGTGTCTCAAATGTCTCGGATTCTGCACCTGTGTGCCACCCTCTGTGTCTCCAACAAGAGCATACAGTAAGTGATAGGCTTCCTTTTTGTCTGTTTAGAGTTTCTTTTCGTCTGTCTTTAAGACAAGTTTTCCCTACGTAGCCTAGGCTCATCCTCCAGAGTGCTAGGTGACAGGCATGCACTACCATAACCAGCTTAGAAAAAGTGCTTGTTAGAAGTCAGATCATGCCCACAGATACTTAGCAGCATACGAAGTCTGGAGCTTACAATAAGATGTATTGAATCCTGGGAGGAGATCTGCTTACTTCCCAGAGGTCAGAAGGAATACTCGGGCATGCAGGCCGTTTTAGCACCTGATGGCATTACGTGGCTAGTTGAATGAAATCTCTGGGATGAGTGTTCTGTTACACTTAGTTAAGAAGAAAATTCTAACTTAAGCTTGTTGGTGCAGGCATGCAGGGTCAGCTACTTGGGAAACTAAAGCAGAAGAGTTACAAATTCAAGGCCTTTCTGAGCTACAGAATGAGTTCAAGGCTCAGCCTAGAAACTTAGTGAGATGCCCTGAAATAAAAAGCAACGGATATCTGAGTTTGAGGCCAGCCTGGTCTGCAGAGCCAGGACAACCAGGGCTATACAGAGAAACCCTGCCTCAGCGTAGCACATAGCACTGTCCCCTAGGCTCAATACCTGGTGCTGCCACCCACATTGAAAGCCCGCCTCCCCCCCCCCCCCCCCGCCCCTCCCTCCGCCCCATTTCTTCCAGGAATACTCACTCGTTCATTTGGTCAAAGCAATGGGATGCAGATAGAACCCACCACTCACTGAGAATAGATCCCCCACAGAGAAGATTACCATGATGCATAATCCCCACGTGCCAAGGGAACTCCAAGATGTCTGCAGGATTCCCTCCCACGATCGCAGAAACATTGTTCTGTTGTTGGAAGCTGGCACTTAGTTGCTGGCCACATATCCCTAAAAGAAGCAGGGGTGGGGGAGGGTGAAAGAAAGAAAGTTTTAGGGTCTAGAAGTCATGTCTGAAGGGCCTGGAAAAAAAGTTTACCTTCCAGGCCTGTTCTTCCCACACACACAGGCAGAAGCGCTCAGCAAAGGGGCGTGGGTAGAAAACCCACAGACTAATCCAGTCCCCCCATATGCCTTTCAAGAGCTTGGCTCCATGTGGAGAGTACTGGAGGCCACTTTCACTGCTGCCTGCTTCTTGGAATGATCCTGTAGGGCCTGGAAGAAGGAAGACTCAAAGCCATGTGGTGGGCAGCGAGATCTTGCTATTCCCTAGGTCTGTGTAGCAATGTCCCTCTCTTTAAATCGTGCCTCACTGTGCCCACTGTGCATCAGAAAACCAATCGTGGGATGAAAATGGCTTAGTGCCACTGGCTCCGATTCCTATCCTGCTGTCCTATTGTGATGAGGACACACCCTCTCAAGTAGCTTAGTCCCAAGGATCGTTCCAGTTCTCCCCAGAAGCGAGGTGGCGGTTCTATGGGACATGGTTGTTTTGACATCTCTTGATGTCTCTTCAGTATTATTGCATTTCCCCTCCTCTTCCTGTTTCCTATCTTCCTTTCTTCTTCTTACTCATTTTTCTCTTCCTTTTCTGCCTCCTCTTTCTCCTCAGTACTGTGGCTAAGCAAACATGCTACCACTAAGCCCACCCACACCCTTCCAGTAGTAGTCCAATTAAGAGAGAAGTAAATGCAATAAAATCTTCAGCATTGGATACTCACTGTTTGCCAAGGACTGTCCTTTGGCCTAGCATTATCACTGCCCTGTTTTAAAGAGTGAAGCCTAAGGCTGGACATCAGGCGAAGGCCCAACAGCTACTATACAGCAGAGGTGGGTGACGCGCTAATGATGATCACACTATAGCACTATTTCTAGTCCAGCTCTCTCTAGTCACAATCCCTCACCCAGGCACCGTCATAGCCGCCCCCACCCTCTCTAATGCTCTCCCACACACTTCTATCCCAGAACTCTACCACATATACCCTGCTAACATATCCCGGCAACCACGTACACTACCTCTGTACAGCACTATCACATAGTTTATACCCTATCCACACAATCTCACTTCAGGCCCTGTCCCCAACCAAGCCATCACCTGTCACCAAAGAACTATACCACCCCCCAGGATTCCACCACATGGCCCACAAACATATATATCACCATCATAGAACGCTATCACCAGAGAACTTTACCATACACCCCACCACCACACAACCCCATCACCAACTCACACAGCAACACCACCGACCACTACCCACACAATCACACCGCACACCCACCATTCATCACCAAACACTGTTCCTCCACCTCACAATGCCACCCCCATGACCAGCCATTGCTTCCCAGGGACCTTCTTTCAATTCCCTAGAGGTGACCTGCAGCTTCCTGTCTCAGGGCCCTTCCCCTTTCTCCTTCCTGATCTGTGCCCCCCGGGTGTTCTTGGCATCTTAGCTCAATCATAAAGTGAGTTTTGCTGATTTGGGCAAAACTGAGGCAGGAGAAGCTGGAGTTTGAGGCTATCGTGGGTTACAGGAGTATTGTGTGTGTTGGGGGCGGGTGTCATTTCAAATTACCTTTATTTTAATATCAGTTTTGTATTAGACATTCTCCTCAGAATACCAGCAATAGTTATCAAGTATTTGTAAACTCTTGATATCGTCTCCTCTCATTAGCGTCTAACCTCCACGCAGGCAGCAGCCGTATGTGACTAATTCTTATGGACGCACCACCTAGGCAAGAGACTGGTACATTACAGAAGCCCAATACGTAGTGTTGGAATAAATGGATGTATTGAGGGATGGTATAAACTGGATGGATGGATAGATGGAGTAGGTGGATGGACGTGTGGGTAGGTGGATTGACCAGATGAGTATATAGATGGCTGGATAATTAAGAATGATCTTAGTTTCAATGGTAAAATTCTTTGAACCACCAGTGTCAGGAAGCAGTGGCCAGAGACTGAGGAGCCTTTTTTCAAAGGCATCAACCCTTTGAGCTCCCAAATCAGGAAAGTCAAAGAGGAAGAGTGGGTGATGGCGGAAGTGCCATTGCTGAGGGAGAGTGGGCAGTCTGCAGATTCCTGTCACCGCAGGAGCCCCGCCTCATCTCCCTGCTCATGTCAAGGAGGCATATTTGCCCTTTCCTGGTGGACCCCAGCACACTACAAGGCACCTGAGACCTAATCTTAGATAGAGACACTTGGCATCCCAGCTAGAGAACCTTAGGATTACTATACAGTAAAACAGGCATGCTGGTCTGGGGTGGGAGAAATTAAATGTTGATTTGAGATGACTATTTTGAACTTGTATGCAAAATGACATAATTGGAAACCAGGTTGAGCTCACAAATTGGCTCATTTTAGTCCTTTCCTCCTTTTGAAACATAGTGCCATCTGTCACCTATTGAGGATCTTCCCTGAGCCAGCTACTGTGCTGCCTGCATGAACAAGAGACTCTTAATAATCCCATCGCCCTCCCTGGTGTGTCTGCAGTCCTGCTTTACAGGTGAAGGAAGAGGTTGATGACTCAAGCTCATGGGAAAGCAGGGACAGAGGGGGACTTCCAGCTAGTCCAACTGTTTCTAAACCTAGATAACCCCCTCCTGCTCGGGGCGTCTCTAATAGCACATACCACCCAACCTGCCCGACCTTTAAAGGACTTAATTGGACTGATAACATGTGGTTTGGATAATTGCTTATTGGGGTGAACCTGAGAGGTTCTAGTCAAACATTGACTGTTGGGACCCTGTCCACACAGAAGGCAGGCTTTTGAGGACTGAGGTGGGAGCAAGGCTTCCCTGGAGAGCTGAGTTTGATAAGTGACAATTGCTGTCCTCTGGGAAAGGTAGTCTGATGGTGCATCTAGGCTTAGCAGAACTGCCAGCAGTCTGGCTGCTGGTGAGAGGCTGAGTCCCACAGCCCTGAGAAATGCTTCTCAGGGGCAAATGGAAAGAATCAGCTGAAGTCTTGGATGGATGGTGGTGTGTAGCCACACAGGCTTCAGAAATGAGTAAAGGCTGATAGTGCTCCACACTGCCCAATGGATGGACACGATCTTGCTAGATTTAAACCCTGCAATCAGCCAATCCATCAACATCACTGCCAAGAACAGACAGAGCTGAGAAGATGGCTCAGGAAAGTGCTTGCTATGCAAGTTTGATCCTCTAGAACCCATGTGAAAAGCTGTGCCCAGCAGTGGGTGCTCTGACTTGTGATGTGGAGACACATCGCTGGGACTTGCTGGCTAGCCAGACTAGAGGAACCAAGGAGTTCCACATTTTGACAAAGATTGGCATATCTGGGCCCTGCAGGTTTCTTCACTCTGTGCTGAGCCCTTTCCCCCCTCACTGGTCTGTCAGCCTCTGCAATGCATTAAGCTCTTTCTGTTGGAGGGGGTGTCTGCACTGTGCTTACAAGTGTGCCTCCCCATCAGGGAAAGCAAGGGTCATGGGTGCAGAAAGGCCCTACCTGACTAGCCAATTCCATCGGCTCTGCCCAGGTTTTCCACAGCACTTGTCTGTTTTGCCTGTTTCCTGCCATTGTATAAGAAAGATGATAGCCAACAAGGTTTACTCAGGGATTTCATTGCCATACTGGGGATCAAATTTAGGGTTCCTTGCACAGCAGGAAAGCACCCTACTTGTTAGTGTCTAGCCTTGGCCCTCTTCACTTTTTATATTGAGAACAGAATCACATTAAGTTGTCCAGGCTAGCCTTGAATTCACTCTGTAGCCTAGGCTAGGCTTGAACCTGAAATCCTCTTGACTCATTGTCCTCAGTTGCTAGATTAAAGGCCTGAACCAACAACCCAGGTTTTGTGTTTGTTTAAGGCCCATCCCTACCACCACACTGAGGAAATTTCAGTGTCCTCCTCTACTGTAAACACAGCTTCTAAAACAGCACACCCTGTGTCAGGGGTTTGAAATTTGTTGACCAACCCATTGACCCCAACTGCATCCATTCTCTGCCCTCAAAGAGGAACCCCTCACAGGGGATACTGATGCCCTGTCTTGCTTGAGTGCCTGTAATATGGTGGCCTTTGCATTAGAGCATTCAGAAGGTTTTCAGCACTGTGGAAGGAGGAAGAGACACTGTTCAGATCCTGCTGGACCCAAGCCTTCCTGATGTGGCCTCTGTGCATCACTGACCCAGATGGCTGTCTTTGCTGAGATATGTACTGGTATGGCCGCTCTGGGAAACTTTGGTATCTACACAGAAAATCTCTGTCTCTGTCTCTCTCTGTCTCTCTGTCTCTCTCTCACTCACACACACACACACACACACACACAGAGAGAGAGAGAGAGAGAGAGAGAGAGAGAGAGAGAGAGAGAGAGAGAGAGAGAGACCAGGTTCCCCAACCCCCAACAACATGTGATATAAGGAGCTCAGCGATCATTTGGGTAAGGGCCCAGCTACCTCAGATCCCTAAATCCTGCCCCAACTCCACCTCAAACTACCGAATCACCACCCCTGGGAAGTTTCCTTTGGAACTAGTTCCCAGGTGATTCTACCACCCCTTAGGGACTAAGCCACAGTGTCCCCAGAAACCTACATGCCAGTGAGCTATGTGCCCAGAACAACAGGAGGGCCGATGGCAGCAACAGTCCTGTTCTTCTGCCCTTCCATCGTCTCATCGGCTTGCCTTGCACATCAGCAATGGGGAGCTTCAACTGAGGCAAGTGATGGAGGGCTGGGCCTAGATGACCACTGAGATCACAATGGGCCTGGGTAGGACACCCCAAGCAGCAGGTGGCCTCCTGAGTCCTCCAGGAAATGGAGGATAGGAAGGGTGTAATGACCAGGATGACGGGGAGTAACATCAGGAGCTCCAAAAATAGTGGAGTTTCAACAGACTGGTTTGAAGATGCCCAGGACACAATGGCCAAAGGTACAGCCTTGGTTAATAAGAAGGAAGCTGAGGTATGTGGCTCAAATAAATCAGACGACACAGCGGAGATACTAATGCACACTCTATGGGAGAGAGCTCATGTCACCAGAAATACGACCAGTAGGATGTTGGGGGAGTCACTTCACTTAGATTCTCATATTTATCTGAAAATAAGTGACGGTACATCTCTGTGGCCTTAGAAGGGTTAATGCACTAAGACAGGGGTTCTTAGCCATCCAGATGTTGTGACTCTTAGAGTTCCTTGTGTTATGGTGACCTTCGACCATAAATTATCTTCACTGCTACTCCATAACTGTAGTTTGCTACTGTTGTGAATCATACTGTAAATATCTGCATTTTCCCATGGCCTCTGTGAAAGAGTTGTGAGCCACAGGTTGAGAACCGCTACCCTAAAGCAGGTATCCCCACACAGGACCAGCCATGTTTTGAGCCTCTGATGTAACCCTCAGGTTTGCTGCTGCTGTCTCCTAGCAGAGACAGAACCTTGGCCTTCAGCTCCTCTCAACAGGAAGCTCTCAGCCTGGGGCGCTGGGGGACTCCCTCTGTGGGGTGCTAGGGTGGAACCCCTGCACTCATTCCTCATTCGTGCCCTACTGAGCCCGCCTTGGAGGATGTGGCCAGAGGACCAGCAGCTATTCTCTGAGCTCTGAGTAAGGTCGCTGGGGGGTCAGGACAGGGTCATGGTGCTGGGTGCGGAAGGGGCCACGAGGCAGAGTTCTTCAGAGGAAAAAGCTGAGCCTAGAAGCAGCCTTGAGAAAGAGCAGAAGAATTGGCTGTAGATTAAATTGTGACCCTCAAAATCCCCACGGTCACTCGGGAGGCAGTTCAGCCCATCAAGGCTTATAAGCACAAGGCTGTGTTTGATGCCCAGAACCCACAGAGAGAGAAGAGTCAAGCACAGTACCCTTGTAATCTCAGTGTTGGGGAGGCAGAGACAAACTTCGTAACTTAGATCTTATTTCAAAATAGGAAAAAAAAAAGGAGGTCTGGAGTTGCAGCTTAGTGTACAGCACTGGCCTAGAATATGTGAGGTTATGGGTTCAAGGCCCCTGTTCTGCAAAAACGTAGGAAGGAAGGAAAAAATGAAAATACAAGTCAAGCATTTGTAGCAGTTTTCTTTATAATTATGAAGCCCTAGTAACAACCTACCTGCCTGTGCTTAGGGGACATGTTACACAGGTGGCACAGGTAGCACAGGTGGCACACCTACATAGCAGAAAACCGCTCAGCACACGTGAAGAGGAGCCACTGCTGAACCTGCAGGCACCCCCAAATAACATAACACAAGTGTGTTAGACAATGACAAAATCGGACACAAATGGATCCTTACCATATGTCCCCAACAGTATGACGTTCTGGAAAGACAAAACCAGGGCAGAGAGAAAACACCCACTATTGACGGGTTGGAGCTCAGGGAGAGACGGACCAGGAGAGGAAAGAGTTCTGCGTCCATTGTACAGGCAGGAGCATGTCTTCCCAGTCACAGAGCCTCAAAATGGCACACTTGCTCCATAGACGTGATAACTCAAAAGCCAGACTTATAAAATATCGCTGTACTTTGTACACAAACAAATCCCCCAGTATAAATGACAGAAGTGGTGGTCCCGTTGTGGCTTGAATGTGAAATGTCCCCTACAGGCTCCTGGTGCGAATGCTCCAGATTGCTGGGCTATTGATTGGGTCGGGTAGGGTGGAATCTTTTGAACTCAGGGCCTGTGCCTGTGTAGTTGACATAATCCACTGGGGGTGGGGGGCAAGGAAAAGGGAGATTCTGGAGGTTATATAGTTGGAACCTACTTCTCCGTGTGTGTGTGTGTGTGTGTGTGTGTGTGTGTATTGAGCTGGGTCTCCCTCTATCCCCTCTGCTTTATTCTCTTGATACAGTCTCTTACTGAGCCTGAATCTTTCTGTTTGGGCTAGGTAGGCCAGCAAGTTACCGCGTTCTTCCGACTCCACCGCCCAGTTTCTGGGATCACAGTTATGTGCAGCACCTCAGGTGGATCTGAGGATTCAAATTCCAGTTCCCGTGCTTGCACAAGTGCTCTGAGCCACTGAGTCAATTCCCTGCCCCGCGGGCTGCATCCTCAGCACTCTGCTGCCGCATTGTGACCAGCTATAAGTTCTCATTGCCACTAGAGCAGCCAGCCCTCCCCACCATGGTGGACTGGACACACCCCGGAACCTGCTGAGTCACCCGAGAAAGCAGCAAATACACCCCGCTTGCTGACAGCACCTCTGCTGGAATTCTGAGGCCCACCATGTGAGCAGAAATCAGTTTTAAATACTTGTCATCCTCTGCCAAGGCCGCCGTCACAAGATACCATAGGCTGATTGGATAAAACACTTGGTGCTTAATTTCTGAGTCAAGGACAGAGTTTCTAGAAATTCTTCAGCTATTAGAAGTCTAAGATCGAGGCTCCCAGTGAAGGTTCTCTTCCTAGCTTCCAGCCAGGCAGCTTTCTGTGTCCTAATATCCCCCTATCACATTCCTGTGTATAGGTGTGTATGTGTGTGTGTGTGTGTGTGTGTGTGTACCTGTCACTCTTACAAAAGTGTTCTTATAAGGACACTATCTTGTAGACCAGGACCCCTCCCTTTGGTCCTCATTTAACTATAAATGATATCCTTAGTAGTTCAGCCTCAAACCAGCTACCCAGTGGGTTAGGTTAGGAACACAAACCTTGTTCATTGCTCTGTCAATGATGGTGGTAATCCAAGAGTGGGGGGCGGAGATTCAGAGCATAGTGTTGGGCAGAGAATGTTGGAGAGAAGCAGCGGCTAATGGGGGCACACTTTTGGGAGGCAGAGCAGGAGGAGTGTAATAGCAAGGATATTATGTACACGCTGAACCTGGAGCTGTAGCCAGGTGAAATTCACCTTGCTTTGCCTCCATGAGCTGGGATTTGAAGTCAGCTCCAGTCCAGGCTGCACTGGATAATATACCTTATATCTCAGCTACTCTGCTGTTTAGGTTCTGCTGGAACCCTAGAGTTTGGCTGGAAGGCAGCTCCAAAGCTCTCCGGAGGGGCAAGCAGATCCCAGGCTACCCATCTGAAAGGAAGGGGCTTTTGTCTCACAAGGCTCTTTTCCCTACTTATCAGACAGGCCCTGTTCAGTCTCTGGCTGCACAGGGGACTTGCACTGTTTCTCTAAGGAGCAAAGACCCTGCTCAGATGCCCTGGGAGCTGTGTCCTTGTCAGGTCTGTGCTCTGAACCCCAGGCCAAGAACCTGGGGAGCCAGGTCAGAGGAGGATGTGGCCTGTGGGCTTGTATCAGTCACCACCACCTTCCATGACCCAGTTTAAGTCTCGATGGCATCTGCTGCCCAGGCAGGAAACACATCAACACACGTGGGGGGAGGAAAGTGAAGCTATTTGGGGCAGGAGACAGATTAGGAAACAGACATTGTTCCCTGCGGATCACAGCCTTGCCTTTTTCCCTTTTGGATTTCAGCTCTGCCCTGATTCTTTCTTGCGTGAGACCAGTTGGATCACTGTGTACAGTGCTACAGAAGTTCAATTCTGGATCTGGAGACTCTGGGATCGGGGTGCAAGGCAAGAGGGCCCTGGCCTTGTATTTTCATGAGAGCCTGCCTGATTGTCCATCCTCCCAGAGATGAAAGTGCTGGGACAGCTGAGAAAGGTCGACCTAGTCCGAGGGGTCAGTAACCCTTCTCTTGGGCCTCTCAAGACTATCTGAATACCTGAGGTGGAATTAGGGAGGTTGATAGTTATGAGGGCGGGGCTGAGCTCAATTAGGGAGGAGCTGGAATTTCAACAATGAAAATTTGGATGGAGACATTTTGATGTTGGCATGAACATCATGGACATTGTAGCAACTAAACAGACCAGCCAAAGCAATCAGCCACGAGGGTAGAGAGACTCTCTCCTTCCTAGACCCACAGAAAGCCACAGGTGTGAAGAAGCAGGGATCCCATCAGTGGGAACCGGCCAGTGGCAGCACTATGACCTAAACAGGAAGGGGACAGGAGAGAAACACCCCCTGGCCCTCTCACTTCCTGCTCTTGTGCTTTCATCACTTTCTGGGGGTTTGGGGTTTAACGGCATCTGGAGGCTCAGGCCTTAGGAGACAGCCCTCTAGGACCCAGGCAAGAACCTGGGTAGAGGGAGAACTGGGTCAAATGGAGAAGTAAAGGGCCAGCATCTTCTAGAACTTTCTTGCAGTGGGTGAATTGACCTCTGTGAGTAATGCTGATCTTAGGACTAAGAAGGGAACCTGTGATTAAGCCTCACGGCACGCACTGTGCTATGCTTGGGAGCGGAGAGTGTTAGCTCATTCCTCCCGGCAACGGTCTGCCAATTGATGGGTCACCGCATCAGAGACTGCCTTCTCTGGCATGCCAGCTCAGGTAGGACATATTTCTTACTGTCAGCTATAAGGTGTCATATTGTACCTTATAATCCCTGCCATGGTCCTCATCCCATAATTTTTAGAAAATAGATGCATGATAGAATGAAGTTATATAAATTGTGTGTGTGTGTGTGTGTTTGAATAATGAAAGTAGTTACTAGGAGATCCTGTGAAGTGATGTACTTTATGATTTTAGAAGTGACACACATTTGAAGACATGAGCCTTCCATATCTTGAATTTTCCTGTATCCTTGTTATGTAGCCTTCAACAAGCATCCAAATAAATAAATGGGAAAATAAATTCCTGGGTTCATATAACTGGTTGTCTCCTTTATATCTATGCCAGATATACTGACCTAGAAAATATCTAGAGATGTAACCACCATTTGTCCCTGGATGCATGGTATAGCACTGGTCTTCAGACATGGTCCTGTGATTTTCTAAGCCCAAATTATTACCCTTTGTGTTATGCCTGGCAACAAGCTACTGATAGTTGTTTGCAGCGAAGGGCATGTTGGCTCTGGGTGTCCTTGGATTAGTTCCATCCACTCTCACATGTGATGGGTGACTTTGGTCACTGGGCAGACTCAGAGTCCATTAGAAGGAAAAGTAGATATACATCAGAGCTTCTGGAACAAGTTGTCATCAGGAAGTGAGGGTTTTTTTTTCAATAAGTTAACAAAGGGAAGGAAAGGTGTGGCCTCCAAGTCCTGAGTCATAATCTCCCACTTTTAACTTCCAATTGGACCAGAGAGCCCTGACCCTACCTTCTACATATGGAGACATCTTTATGCATGTCCAGGATGTGGAGGCATCTGATTGCAGCATAGGTTGGGAGCTCCTAGGTGCAGACCTAGTTTGGGTGCTGGACTGACAAACAAGGCTGGTCTCTGGCTGGGTATGATCATATTCCAAGAGAGGAAGAAGCAAGTCACAATGTCAGAGTGAGAAAAGACTCCTTCATAGACAGGGAAGGATGACTTCCCATGGGAAACTGGCAAAGATTTCCTGACTCACACTCTCCTGACCCTTGTCAGAGGACATGTTTCCTTCTGAGGTTCCCCCTCCCCAACACCAACAGCACCTCTTTCAGCATGGAGTTTGACATTCCTACATTAGGGTGTGAGGTGGGAACTAAGTCTGTAGCTAACTTAACTGATGTAGAGACCAACCCACAGTCAGTTTGTCAGATGTAGGAGACAACGGACTGGACAAACAGTCAGAGTTAGTAATTTGATTTATCCCCCAGAAAACATGGCAGCAAGCAGTATCTGAGAGCCCAGGCTTAGCAATAAGAGATGGTAGTATGGACAAGAGACCAAGGGACCTTTTGAGGCTTTTGAGAGGGTGAGGGCTCGTCCCTCCCTTTGTGTCTCCTCCAGGATCCATGGGATAAACTGAGCCACAGACACAAACATGCCAGGCCTTCCCCTGGATCCCGAAGTTACAGCCCAGCTGAAGACACCCACTTGAAAGAGTCTCCGAGTCTCCCAGTTAGCACAGACCATGGGTGCCCCGCTGTCTCCCTGGGAATGAGAAAAACAAGAAGCATTATGTGTGAGAGGTCAGCGGGGCCCTCAAAGCGGATATAAAAGGGTGGAGGCTAGGTATGAGCAAGGGCCCCCCTCCTGGACTCCTTCTGGGAACCTAAGAATTGTAGGGTGTGGGGAGGAGGGTATGATGAGAGACCGAGTACCTGGCACTTGCCGTTGGTGCCTACTTCCTTCCAGGCACAAAGCATGTTCCTGGAGAGCTGAGTCACCCTCTTGGCACATGTCCTCCAGCTAATCTGAACCACCCTCAGCTTCTTAAGGTGCATGTTTAAGCCTTTGGCTGAACCTGGCAAAAGAAGGAAGCTAGCCTGAGAATGAGCATGCTTGGGCCGCCAAGAGTGACCCGCCCACACACACCAGTGTGGAAGTCTGGTGATTCACAGGTCCTCTCGGCTGGATGATTTAGTGCAAGATCCTGCTCTGCATCATCTGGGTACCTCCCAACGCGTCATCCCTCTATAGTGCATCTGCCTAGAGGATGCAGGCTCTCTCCAGAAGCAACCCAGTCCCTTACCCTATAAGGGAGATTTCTTTGTGGCACCAGGCTTGCTCTGAAGCAACCCTTTGTCCTTTGTGTCAAAGTTTAGAGCAGCCAAAGTGCTTCGGCAACAGTGGCCCACATCTCGTCTTTGGCAAGCCAAGTGGAAACACTTGGAAGAGAGCGCACATCAGGGTGCGCCATCTTGAAGGGAGCAAATAACCACAGTGCTAAGGGAAATCCTGGCTTTCTCCCCATTCTTTCCCTCTCAGGAGTCTTCCATGGGTGACCGACCCAGTGCTCTGCAGGGAAAGGACCTGAGTCACCAATACCCACCGCTTTGGGGAAGGCACCGGGTTGGTTATGTCAACAAGTGGTGGACTGTATGTGAGGCAAACAGATGAGCGGGCCAAATGATGCTATGGGATCCATAAAAATGGCCGCTATTTTCAGGTTTTAAGATTCTCCTAGACCCCACGTGTTTATCTACATAATTCCATCCATTTCATCTACATGACTAAGCTGAGGGAGGCATTACTGCTATTCTATGGACAGGAAACGGTAATAAAAGAAGGTGCCCCCCAAATTCAAGCCGGGGTTCCCCTTCTAAACCACCATTTTGCTCAGCAGAGGGCAGCCTGCATGTGAGCTTCATACTGGCATGATGGCCAGGTGCATACCGTGGGCGTGAGTATATGCCCACTCTGACAGCCAGCACCGGTCCCAGGAGCTCTCCCTCTGTGGCAGGCAGATGGGCATTTTGACTTTATTGAATTGGATTGGCGTGGCAAGTAGGAGCAGGCAGAGGTCACTGTCAAGGTGAGGTGGCTTGTAGTCTTTGTGAGCGATGATCTTCTGCACTTGTTTTCTTTCCAAGTTGATGTCGCTGAAAGTCTTGATTCCCATGACCACAGTGATGTTTACTGCTACCAGTTCTAATCTGAGGGATGGATACAAACGCACCACAGCTGACCATGATTGTCAGCCACGTCGTTTCTGCAGACACATCCCCAAGCAGTAGAACTCTCAGAGGTGTCTAAATAGTGTATAGTAGTGGATATGCTGTGGGGGTCTAGAGAGACCAAGGAGGTAAGACTCAGGGCCCAGACCCAGATGGATCTCGAGAGAGTGAACCCTAGACTCACGGGAAGCTCTGACCAACAGAAATGTAATGTGCCCACTGAGAAAACAATGTGAACACCTCAGTGACAGGAACCTTGGCCATCTTATTGACTGCTATATCCCTAGGACTTGAAACAGTACCCAGTAGGTACTCAATGCATGCACAGTGAATGGATGAATCTAATGCAGTGTCTTTACCTGCAGATGGTGGACAGGAAAAGGGAAGCCTGCATTGACTTCTCTACAAGAAGTAGCCAACTTGGGATAGAGTTGACTAAGTCAAGACGGGTGACCAGACAGGGACAGGCCTCAGTCCAAAGGCACTGGGAGCAGAGCCTATAGCTTCAAAAGCTTCATATGCCAAGGAGCCAAGTGACAATCCCAGACTGCATGTGTACTAGATTCAATGTAAATGAAGGCAGTGCCGCAGACACTTACAGGGTTCTTGGGAAGCAGTGTGCTGCGGTCAGAACCCACCACTGGTGGATGATGGAGCCTCCACACAGGTGTTTCCCAAACATCTGGATACTCACTTGCCACGGGAACTCACCAAGCTGGACCTCAAGCAGTTCCCGCAATGGCAGCCATGATGAGTTTGGGAAGGCAGGTCTGTGGCCACACAGAACTGATTGAGAGAGAGAGAGAGAGAGAGAGAGAGAGAGAGAGAGAGAGAGAGAGAGCAAAGAGCCATTGCTATATTAACAGACCCACAGAAATCCTCCCTCCACATTCCCAGAATGGTCCCACTTAAGATCAGGAGGCACCTGAGGGAAACCCAATGAGGGGACTCACGGGACAGAGCTTAGAAAATACCTCCAAACTGAAATTGGCCAGGAAAGGGAAATTAACAAAAGTGGACCTGCCACATAAATCAAAAACACTTATCTATGTTTAAAGGGTGTTTGGAGGGCCATTGTATGAAAAGCAACTGAAATTTATCAGCTAATGCTGTTTGCTTGATAGGACTGCAAAATAACTGTAGGTGACTTTGAGAAAGATGAAATTATAATACACACGTGTATGCACAAGCACTCATACACATACACACACACACACACACACACACACACAGAGAGAGAGAGAGAGAGAGAGAGAGAGAGAGAGAGAGAGAGAGAGAGAGAGAGAGAGAGAACAGATCAAATACATTAAAGCCACTCTGCAAGCCATACTATGAGTCAGTATCCCTTTATGTGGGGAACCTGCTGTAATTCTGCAGGAAGAATACTAAGCATTTACTCATCTGGTCTACCCACTGAACTTCTCCCAGGACCTCAGGGCAAATGTTACACAAATGACTTCTTATAGCAACATGATCTAATTAAAACTTTCTGAATTAAATATATCCCTAGTCTACCCCACCCCCTTCTGCTGCCTCATTCAGGGCCTGGGCCTAGAAAGATCCTCTATTCATTTACAGAGAGGATGTAGGGTGGGAGAAATTTAGCTAGGTGTTCATCTTGCCCCAGGGCTCCTGTGCTTTTAGAACTCTGGGCCCAGGTCCTAAGGGGCTCACTGCAGACAGCATCTTCAACCAGTCCAATGCATCTGCTTTGGTCAGTTATAGTCAGTTATAGTCTCATTTCCTAAGCCAAATTCTGTCTACTGCCACCTCTCGCGGTAAAGAGCTTTGGGTCTCAGGGTGAGATTTTACATTCTCTAGATTTGGGTTAGAAACCTCTACCTCTGCACCCCCTGGAGCTAGCTCCCCATACACCCTGGGAAGTCCAGGGGTGAGGTGGCAGGTCAGCTTTTCCTACCCTTTGTTCTGGGCTGGCCTGACACTAACCTTGCTGGTCCTGGGCATGTCCCTTGGATGCCATGAGCAGTGCAATTAGAAGTGCGAGCATCGTGGTGTCACTCCAGTCCAGTGGTGCCCGCCTTGACATCCTGCCCACATTGACACCGCAGCCACTGGGGCTGCCACAGTTGGGCATCACAAATGCATGGCAGAGCCTGGGCCTGGTGACATCACAGTAAGCGCTGGAGTTGGATGGGAGGAGCAGGCACAGCCTACCTGAGCCGAGTCCTTCTCCAGGCCTTTCTGGTTATCAGTCCCTTTGCATAGTGACTAGGGGTACCCTAGGTGCTTCATGCAGACCATCACCTGCCTGTGCACTCTGGCCGTGCCCTTGACTCTGAGCACTTTGAGAAGTCACTTATGATACTGCTACCTCTGGCCATAAAGAGCTTGGGTCTCTGGATAAGATTTTTATATTCTCTGAAATTGGGTCTCAAAAGTTCCATGTGTCTTTATAGGAAATTTCAACCCTATCATGAGTTGGTTGGAGGAGAAGAATTAAAGTGGCTGACAATGTGCCACTCAGATGAAAGGATCACTCTGGAGTGGGCTGCAGTGATAGTCAGCAAAGTGCTTGTCTGGTTAGTGCAAAGGCTGGAGTTCAAACTCTAGAACAAACATTCATGCAGGCAAAACACTCATACACATAAAATGAAAAATTTTTACATATTTTTTAAAAAAAGGATTGAGTGAAGCCTGAGGAATGACACCCAAGGTTGGCAAGTTTGTACAGTAGACACTACATGCACCTCTCTTACATACACACATACACACAAACATACACATGTACACACACATATACACACATGTGTACACACACATGCATTCATACAATACACATATGCACATGCATACACACACATATATACATGCACTCACACATCATACACATATACATGCACATGCATACACATATAAACACTTATACATATACACATATACATATACGCTTATACACATGTGCACACACATGCATATACACACATATACAAATATACATACACATACATACATGCAGACATATAAACACACTCATATAAACACTTGTACATACACACATATGCATACACATATACATACACGCATACACACAAACACTCACATACACACACATTCACACATATACATATACACTCTCTCAAATACACATTCTCTCACATACACACATATGCCACACATACACACTTTCTCACACACAGAAAGATAGGTAGGCAGGCAGGCAGGCAGGCAGGCAGGCAGACAGACAGACAGACAGATATATGTTCTGGATATGACATGGAAACACAAATATGTTATTTGAGGGGGACCCAGAACAGACAATATCACATAGGCAGTCATCCAGGTGAGAGACGTTGGTGGCCTGAGATCAGAAAGAGACTGTGAGACTGCTGAGACACAGAGTACCAGTTAGTGAGGTGCCACAGTCACTGGCTCCACAGCACACATTGCCTAAAACCAGTGCAGACTGGAAGTTCAGAGAATACAAATAACCTGGCAAGGGAGGGGTCCATCTGTGATGTCCTAGGATGAAAGGCAGGGACAAGAGCTAGAAAGGAAGTCTTAGGGGAGCAGGAGAGCACCAGAGGTGCATGAGAAGAGAGGATGGTCTAGGGATAGCATTGTGAGTTCTGAATCTTTCCCTCCTCCCACTACCTCAGTTCCTATCGCCCCTGTCCATCATCCATCATTACCCTCTTTGCATCCTCCTCCTCCTCCTCCTCAGCATTTAAAGATCTTAATTATCCATAACTGCATACTGACAAAATAAGCAGCTTCAGGATGCACCCCCTATCTTACATTCATCAACAGCCCTGTCATTCAGTGAGCCTCTCTCCTTCGTGAAGGTTCCAGGTGCCTGGTCAAAGAAACCTGCCTTGATTATTACTTGCTCTCTTGCAGTGAAAAGATGGCCTTACAAATGCATCTTAAAGAGAGAGCCTCTCTTTTGGCTCACAGTGTGAGGGTACAGTCCATTGTGGTGAGGAGCTTGGGGCAGCTGGTAATAGGAACTTGGGGCAGCCGGCCGCATTGCCTCTAAGGTCAGGAAGCAGAGAGCAACGGATCCTGGTGCTCAGCTTGGTTTTTCCTTTTTATACACTCTAGGAGCCAAGCCTACAGGATGGTGCTGCCCAGGGTTGACATGGCTTTTCATGCCTCAACTAACTTAATCTAGATAATTGATGATTTCAGATCCTGTCATTTTGACAGTATTAGCCATCACACTGTCCCTTGTCCAAACCTCTCTCTCTCCATTCTTTGCCTGCTCTGTTTTTCCTTATCTCCAGTGGATACCCAACAGTCCACATCCTCACTTATTATCACTTTACTCCTCATCCCCATTAGATTACAGCTCTTTGCTCTTATATCCTCTGTTCCTGGCATGCTGCCTGGTACTTAAGTGCTTACTAAATAATTGGAATTGAAGTGGGTGAGGGCTACCACAAGGGAGTAAAAGGAAAACTCTGTCCTTAACTGTTTACCCTTAACATCAGAGGGTGTTTCCTTCACCCTCCTTGGCTTTGTCGTAAAACATCTGATGAAGCCGCACAAGGAGAATGTTCATTGACTGGTTAGGGTCTTCCCTAGACCCTCAGATTTCTAAATGCTGGGGGGCCGCTAAGTGAGAGACTCTGGAGATGGCCCTAGGGTCCATTCTGTACACCTAACACCCCTTTGCCTAGCTCACAGCTGAGCAATATGCTAACTTCCCACTGGCTTTGCTTGCAGGTAGCATCCCTGACCTGTGGTATGGGACATAGCTTCCTTTGTAGAATGTAAAGGTATCCTTTTATCAAGCCAGTCCACCCTCACAAAGTCCAACAAAAGTGTGCTGCACTCTGTTGTGTGGAGCAATCCGATGCACTATCAAAGCTAGACCCCAGCTTCTCAAGCTACCCTTCTCCCATCTCTGCTCCAAATGAAAGCTTTGAATGTCTTATTCAAAATATGTGGCTCGGTCTCTTTTCTATTGTTTCCACACCAAGAGACCCTTCATTGCCACATCAGAATAAACAAACAAACAAACAAACAAACAACACTCAAGGTGGAAGTTGATCTGTGAATGGCTGTGAGTTGGTCCATCCTGACCCCATCCTCCAGGGCCTATATTATTTTGAGCAAATCATTTAAAGTCCTTAGTGCCTGAGAACATTAATTAAAACTATGGGAGAGTCAGAGGGTTTTTTTTGTTTTTGTCCTTTGTCTAAAAGCACCCATGAAAGCAGCAGGGCCCTCAAAATGTGTCTGAGTCTCTTCACCACCAAACAAGGGAAGAACTAGACCAACATAGTTTGTAGAATTTTTCTGCATACTGAAGATGACAGCAAATGACTTTATTGCCTATAGAGGTCATCAGAGCAAATCAGTGCTTCATATCTGAGGTGTGCCTCACTTTGAATCTAAGAGGGGAGACAGAAAAGTGACCTCTAAGTTCATGACTCAGATAAGTCAGAGATTATGATCTTTCACCAACTCCAAATGCAAACTTAGTGGTGATGGTTGTGATCTGGATCATAGATCTTCCTTGGCATTGTCACAGCAAATGTGGCCACTGTGACCACTGGGACCACAGCTATCCTCTCAGTAGCTGAGAGGGCTGTTATTAGCAAAGCCTGAGAGATGAAATGCCCCCCAAGTCCCTTGTGGACATGATGGAAATTATATTTGAAGGTGGATAATGTGTAATGTGGTGGTTTGAATAGGAATGGCCCCCACAGACTCATGTGTTTCAATGCTTGCCCATAGGGAGTAGCACTATTAGGAGGTATGGCCTTGCTGTAGATGTGGCCTTGTTCAAGTATGTCATGTGGAGGCAGGCTTTGGGATAATGTATACTCAGGTTACACTCAGTGAAACACATAGTCCTCTTCTGTTGCATGTAGATCAAGATGTAGAACTCTCAGCTCCTTCTCCAGCATCATGTCTACCTGCATACCACCATGCTTCTCACCATCACGATAATGGACTAAACCTTTAAAATTGTAAGCAAGCCCCAATTAAATGTTTTCTTTTATAAGAGGTGCTGTTGTCGTGGTGTCTCTCTGCAGTGATAAAACCTTAAGAAAAAAGCTGATACTAAGAGTAGGATATTGCTGTAATAGGCCTGGCCATGTTTTAGTTTAGAGGATTGTGGATTTTGGAACTTTGGGTTAGGCAAGGGGTAGAATATGCTATTAGTGCTGCTTTATGGGCCATACTAATATGAACATGAAAGACAATGGTACTGAAGGTGATTTCAACTATAGGGGCCTGATTCAGGAAGTTTCAAGGGAGAAGAATTTTAGAATGTTGGCTAGAAACATTCACATTCTTGTGAAATTTTGGTGAAGAATGTGGCTGCTGGGTTCTTTCCAGCTTCTGGATATTATAAATAGGGCTGCTATGAACATAGTGGAGCATGTGTCCTTATTACATGCTGGGGACCCTCAATGGAGGAATGGATACAGAAAATGTGGTATATGTACACAATGGAATACTATTCAGCCATTAGAAACAATGAATTCATTAATTCTTAGACAAATGGATGGAACTGGAGAACATCATCCTAAGTGAGGTAACCCAGTCTCAAAAGAACACTCATGGTATGCACTCACTGATAAATGGATATTAACCTAGAAGCTTGGAATACCCAAGACACAATGCACATATCAAATGATGCCCAAGAAGAAGGAAGGAGTGGCACCTGGTCCTGGAAAAGCTCAGTGCAGCAGTATAGGGGAATACCAGAACAGGGAAGTGGGAAGGGTTAGATTGGGGAACAGGGGGAGGGACGAGGGCTTATGGGAATTTTGGGGAGGGGGGATCCAGGAAAGGGAAAATCAGTTGAAATGTAAATAAGGAATATATGGAAGAAAAAAAAAAGAAACTGCAAAAAAAAAAAAATGTGGCTGCTTTTTGCCCTTGTCTGATGAGTCTGCCTGAGGCTAAAGTGGAGAGATTTAGATTAATTACATTGGCAAAGGAAATCTCAAAACAGCCTTGTATAGACTCTGTCCTGTAGTCTACTCTTATAAAGAGTGTTTTTGATGAAACAGAGCAAGCTGTGTGTGGGTAGGGGTGTATGGTTAAAGGACTAAAGGGGCACCAGGAAGTGGTATGCCACTAAATCCTTTGTTTAAGAAGGTAAACCGATGGAAGATATCAAATGGAATTAAGGGACTGTTGCTCTCATGGCAAGATCCCACACAGCTTCCATCCTGTGAAAAAGAATTAAAGAACAGATTAGGTCCAGGCACGGTGGTCCATGACTTTAATCTCAGCATTTAGGAGACAGAGACATGAAGATCTCTTGAGTTCAGGATCAGTCTGCAGAGCAAGTTTCTAAACAGCCATCTTGGACAGTGAAGGAAACCATTAACAGCAGAAAGCGTGTGTGAAGATTTGGCTGAATAAGAGGGCCATGTTTCAGCCCTAGCACACAGCAAAAATTGACAGCTTTGGCCACATGTTTCTGGCTTTAGAGTTAAGGATAGAAGAGAGAGATTATGGAATCTCTCCATACTAAGGAAAGCCACTGAAGTCAGGTGTGTGTGTGACAGGGGTGTTCCCCAATGGAGGTCCAGAGAGACCCTTTGTATGAGGCTGTGAAGGTAAAACCTGGATTGGCTTGGAGACCCCAATAGGTTAGAGAGGCCAGAGCCATGGGATACCTGCTGAGGAAAGCTATTAACAGGGAGTGGAACCAACCCAAGAGAAAGAACTATGCTGCAGTCAACAAAGATGAAAGGAGTTGAAGATTTTAAAAGCATTTTGATATTAGACATGAAGTTGTAGAGTTTGGAGTTTGCCCAGTTGGGTTTTTTATATTTCTTTAGTCCAGTATTTCCTCACCATGCTCCCTTTCCTCCATTTTGAAACACTAATGTATATCTTATGCCATTATAAATTAGAAGTATGTGATTTGCTTTTTGATTTTGATTTTACAGGGAATTACAATTAAGAGATTGTGTGAGTCTCAGAAGAGATTTTGAACTTTGGAATTTTAAACAGGTTTGCAACTGTTATAGACTGTGGGGACTTTTAAAGTTAGACTGAATACATTTCTGTATTATGTTATGGCTACAGGCCTATGGGGGCCACAGGGTAGAATGTGGTGGTTTGAGTAGGTATGGCTTCCATAGACTCATGTCTTTGAATGCTTGGCCATAGGGAGTGGCAAGCACTATTAAGGGGTATAGCTTTGTTGAAGTAAGTATGGCCTTATTAGAGGAAGCGTATCCCTGTGGAGGTGGGCTTTGGGGTTAAATATGCTCAGGCTAGACTCAATGAGACACACAGTCCCCCTTTGCTCCCTGCAGATAAAGTTGTAAGACTCTCAGCTTCTCCCACACCATGCCTACCTGTACACCACCATGCTTCTCACCATGATGATAATGAACTAAACCTCTTAAACCAGATCCAATTAAATTATTTCTTTTATAAGAGGTGCTGTGGTCATGGTATCTCTTCACAGCAATATAACCCTAGCTAAGACAGGCAGTTTGCATACCTGACTGCAGTGTCTGAATTATCATGTAGCATAAAGGCTACTTCCTAACAATTTGGTAACTGTTCATTAGTCATGGGCACTGTCAACAGAGAGACACCTCCAGGAACAAAGTGTCAACTGGTGAGGTGTATGGCCTTTGCCAGATGCAGGTGAGGCCCTGTGCCTGCAACTCAATACTCCAACTGCCGTGGTGGATTTTATGTTTTCACAGTAATGGCTGCCCACACTATACCATTGGAGAAGATTTAGGGCCAATTCCTAGCTCTATAGAAAGCAGTTATGATCAACTGGCCACAGATGTCATGAATGACTGAGAATGAATGGAAGATGTCACACCTGTAATTCAAGCAGTCAGAAGGCTGAGACAGGATTGCTGGGAATTCAAGGTGAAGCTGGACTATTTGGTGAGTTCAAGCAAGTCTAGGTCACAGCGGAAAACACTGTATCAAAGAACAAGCAAAAGAAAAATGCTTCACTAATTTTTATCCTTTTCTATGCTTTCATCAACAATGCCCAGGCTGCTCTTTGGAAGTCAGAAGATTACCGGCTGGGACTTTGGTGACATCATTTAGAGGATGCCTGAGGAGCATCAGTCAGACAGTATCCTCAAGTGACATGTGATGGTTTGAATATGCTTGGCCCAGGGAGTGGCACTATTAGGAGGTGTGACCTTGCTGGAGTAGGTGTGGCCTTGTTGGAAGAAGTATATCCCTGTGGGAGTGGGCTTGAGACCCTTCTAGCTGCTTGGATGTAGAACTCTCAGCTTCTCCAGCACCACACCTGCCTGGATGTTGCCATGCTTCCCACCATGATGATAATGGGCTGAACCTCTGAACCTGTAAGCCAGCCCCAATTAAATGTCCTTATAAGAGTTGCCTTGGTCTCTTCACAGCAATGGAAAGCCTAAGTCATATGTCTTATTCTGTAACTTCTTCTTTGGCAGGCTTCTTGCCTTAGCTACATATGAAGAGACACCATGACCAAGGCAACTTATAAAAGAAAGCATTTAATGGGGACTTGCTAACAGTTTCAGAGGGTTAGTCTATGACCCTTATAGCAGGATTGTGGCAGCAGGCAGACAGGTATGGTGCTAGATCAGTGGCTCAGAACTTACATCCTGATTCTACAGTAGCAGGCAGAGAGAGGGAGACTGGGCCTCTGAAATGGTCATCTTTTGAAACTTCAAAGGCCATCTAAGTAACACACTTCTTCCAGCAAGGACACACCTACTCTAACAAGACCATCCTTCTTAATCCTTCTCAAACAATTCCATCATCTGGGAGCTAAACACTTAAATATATGAGCCCATGAGGGCAATACTCATCAAACCACATTTTAAAATGTTTTCTGTGATACCATTTCATCAAAGTATATAAAACATATCTCTCATCTCTATCTCTATCTCTATCTAACCTTTATTAATATAAATAATTTGTTTTGAACAATTCTTTGGGATACACATGATTTTACCATTTGCTGAAGGTAAAAGCAAAATTATATACTAGAGAGGTGGAGAAGCTTACTTAGTTTCATATAAAGAATGAAATCTTGTCAGATGTGGTGATACCTATGCTTTAATTTCATTTCTCAGGAGGCAGAGGCAGATGGATATCTGTGATCTTGAGGCTGGTCTGGTCTACACAATGAGTTTCAGGACAAAAAGATTACATAACAAGACTGTCTCAAAAAAAATCTTGGCTGACCATTTGACAGATCATCAATGGTTTTCAAAGTTGATCAATATTTTGATTTTATAACCCTTATTGCTGAGAATGCAATTTCACATAAACATAGTCCAAAAAGAAAGATGGATAGGTCTTTTCTGAGATTGTCCTATTCCCAAGCCAAAATTCACTGAACAATTTGTGAAATTCAATATCTTGACCAGCAATTTTAAAAAATCAAATACTCTAGCCCTATAAAATCCAAATTTGGTACTTACACGCAGAGGAATGATGAGCTGGGTGGTGGTGGCGCACACCTGTAATCCCAGCACTCTGGGAGGCAGAGGCAGGCGGATTTCTGAGTTCGAGGCCCTCCTGGTCTACAGAGTGAGTTCCAGGACAGCCAGGACTATACAGAGAAACCCTGTCTCAGGGAAAAAAAAAACGCAGAGGAACGATGGTAGGGAAATACTAAAGGTCTCCATTTCCCACCATGAAACTTTCTGTAAGACCAAAAAACTATATGTATAGTAAACACACCACAGTGAGCATACATGTACTAAACACACACGCAGTCTTGAATCTGCATTTGAAACAATTTTTGTTGGCAGTATGAAACATGGCACACACAATGCACAGCATACATGTGGTATGCTCAAAGCCACAGACATGACCAAGTCACCAGTCGCCATTAATACCTCAGATCACTACTCTTATTTTCATTCACTGTTGCTCGTTTCCATAACCCCCACATATGTGACCCCATATGGGGTCATGGCAAGAAGCTGTACTCTGTTGAGACCCATACTGTATGGAACTGTGTGAGCGCAATCTGCATGGCTGGGTCTCATGACTCTGCTCCTAGCACCTGCTTTTCCACCCCATGAAGAACTGGTGGAGAGTTCCTATGTTGTGGCCATGGGTGATAAGCATGTCAGGGTTCTCCTGAGGAACATAACCGATAGAATGAATACATATGTATCAAAAATGGGATTTATTGGGTTGACTTACATAATGTGGGCTGGATAGTTCAACAGATAGTATCTGCCTGCCAGAGGGACTGAAAATGGGCTAGCTACTTATTCTACAAGAATGGCTGTCTGAGCAATGTTCATCCAGTACCCAGTGTGGCAGCCAATTTGCAAGCCTCTCCTGACTTTCATGGATATGCCCCAATGTGATAGGTTCCCCCAAAAGGGAAGCTCATGAAATGTAAGAATTAGTTACAAGGGGACCGAAAACCAAGTGTCCACAGAGGGCTGGGTGATCAGGATGAAGGTCAGGCCATCTGTACCGGAAATTCCAAGGAAAAATGAAGTCCTGAGTGAGCCACCACAGAAAGAAAGTGACTCAAGAGGAGCCTTCGTGACTTCATGTGAGTTCTCAACACAGCCATTATGACATCGATAGCCTGGCTAGCTTAGGGAGTCTGAGCCGCCAGCTGCCACCATTCCCCCAGCCTGGCCTCCTAACCTCCAACACACAGCACAGCCAGGGCCATGCTCCTGCCCTCCATTCTGCTGCTTGTTGCCCACACCCTGGAAGCAAATGTTGGTACGTGGACTCCTCTCCCTCTGGCCAGAGCTGCTGACCCAGGCAGGGCCAACCAGGACACCTGCTCTCCTCGCCTCCCTTCATCCTATTGATATGTGGTGAGCATTAAGGTCAAAGGAGACTGTGGATATGACCCATGAGTTAGCTAATAGCCACCAGGAGATCGCCTCCAAGAGCATAGATCACTTATCCAACCCTCTTAGGGGTGAGCTGTCTAATCTTAGAGTTCTGGCTTGAAAAAAACTAAACTTCTACCTTATCAATAGGGGACACACCCAGAGCTCGGGCCAGGAACTAGCCAAGTGACTTAATTTTTTTTTTCTGTTTCCTTGATAAGGTACTCTGACAAAAGCAACTTAAGGGAGAAGGGATTCATTCTGGTTCGCAGTTCAAGCTTACAGCCTGTCATGGGCTCGGAGTCGTTGGTCTTAACACATTCATAGTCAGAAATCATAGAGAGGTGAGCCCAGG
Source organism: Apodemus sylvaticus (assembly GCF_947179515.1). Lineage (NCBI taxonomy): Eukaryota > Metazoa > Chordata > Mammalia > Rodentia > Muridae > Apodemus > Apodemus sylvaticus. The sequence goes on from NC_067479.1 coordinate 63,277,281, forward strand.
CTGCTGCCTGGCCCCCATCCTCCTCTTACACAATCCAACTTCAGTTCACAGCTTCAGGGGAAATTAGCTCAAAGCCACCCCCAGGGACACAGCATGCCCCAACTTGTACCAATCTGAACAACATGCAGATTTCCTTCCTGTGCCTTCCATGCTGTCTCTGAGCAGGACCAGCCTGTCTCCCTCCCATGCCTTCAGTGTGACCTAGGCCCACTCCGTAGAGTAGGGCTCAGTGACACCATTGGTAGAACTGGTCCCTCTGGAATCCAAGGGGAAGAGGCTCCAAGTTAATCAAGTGACTCCTTACTGTGGAGCCGCCAACATCATCTATGGGCTTTGTGTGCTAGCTGCTGCCACACTGGAATTGTGGGATGTTCTCAAAAAAAATGTGGACAGTGGGATTTGTCTGCTGGTCCTAAGGGGACTTTGGTGCAAAATGGATCTGAGAAATCCTGGAGCAAGTGGGGCTTGAGAATTTTGCTCTGTGCCAAACACTTTGAGGGGCACTTCAAACCTCATCACATTTGATCCGTGTGCTAGCCTAAAGGAGGGAAGTGCTTTACGCCCATTTGAGGGGTGAAAGAAGAGGAGATGAGCCCGGGAAAGCAGTGCTCCCTCCAGTCATTGGATAAGGCAACCACAAGTCACGATTCAGCCTCTGCTGTCCACCCAGAACCTATGCCCCCAGCAAGTTCTGCAGCTGCAAGAGAGTGGGCCCCAGCCAGTCAAGCCTGTCTCTGATTATCTTGATATGTTTGCTCCCACACTTTAGTTATTTTAGTTATTATATTTTAATTGTGTATTAAGTGTGTGTGTGTGTGTGTGTGTGTGTGTGTGTGTTGCGCACACATGTGTGTAAAGGTCAAAGGACTAATTCAGGTGTCATTCCTCGGATACACCTTGTGTATGGTGACAGGGTATCATTACTGGCCTGTAATTTACCTAGTAGGTATGGCTTGCCAGCAGGTGAACCTGCAGGGCTATACCTGCCATTGCTTCCCAAGCATGGATATTACAACCACGCTACCACACCTGGACTTTTGTTCACATGGACTCTGGGAGCTCTGACTCAGGTCCATGCGCTTGTATGGTGACAGCTTTACCAACCAAGTCATCTCCCCAGCCCTACCTCTATCTTCTTCAGGGCCTTTATGATGACAAGAAGCCCATGCCAGCCACCAGCTGTTTGGTGGTCAGTAGATTAATGTCATCACCCAAATCTCTGTTGCTTTATAAGAGGAGATATTTGCCAGTCCTATGACACAGTTCCCAGACCTGGTGTGAACCCTGGTGGTCACCCTCTGTCCACCCATGGAGATGCTCCCTAGAAAGATGAAGACAGAGCCAACACCTTTACCTCACACCTAGAACTATGGGCTCCTCCCTGTCACAACAGGGGAGCAAGCCTTGGCCTCAGAACATCCCCCAAGGATGTGTCCTCCCAAGCCTAGACCCAGCTTGATCTGCCAGAGGTTGACTGACAATCTGTTTTTATTTCCCTGTGGTTTTCCATTTCTGTAGAATGTGGTGTGAGACCATTGTATGATAGCAGAACTCGGTACTCCAGGATCATCGGAGGGCAGGAGGCTGAGGTGGGGGAGTTTCCATGGCAGGTGAGCATTCAGGAAAGCAAGCATCACTTCTGTGGCGGTTCCATTCTCAGTGAGTGGTGGATTCTCACCGTGGCCCACTGCTTTTATGCTCAAGAGCTTTCGTAAGTATTGAGGGCCCAGGGTCTCCAAGGGGTGGCATGTACTCAGCTACACCGGGATGTGAGAGGGACCCTGCTGCAGCTGCCCCCTAGACAGGAATGGCTCCCCTCCTCCCCTCCAGTCAGATGCAACTGGCAGAGCCAAGGGGCTTTGTCCCTTGTGTCTCCTAAGACATTAAAGTGCGCCTAGAAGGAAATCCTAGTCCTTCACATCTGGCTTCCTTGACTGTCGGTCATCATCCTCCTTGGTGGCTTATGGAGATTTCCTTGTCCTAGGCCATCAGTGGGCACCTAGCATTGGCTGACAGTTATCCATATGCAAAGGTCTTTCTTAGAACTTTTATTATATACTAATTAATTTTCCTCTACAATGACCTTAGGAAGGAAGTAAAAAGAAATTTCTTTGTAGATAAGGAAAGCGAGGTCTGATGAATGTCTATGGCTCACCTAAGTCCATGTCCAATAGACAAAGGAGGATAATCTGGCTTTTAGCTTCACCTCCCTCAGAACGTTCAGAAAATGGTAGGAAGGGTAGGCATAGCCTGTAATCCCAGCTACTCGAAACCTGAAGCAAAAGGAATACACATTTGAGGTCAGCTTGGGCAACAGGGACCTTGTCTCATAATAATAAAATATAAAATTCAGTGGAATGTGGCACAATGGTGGGCCTGTTTGCCCAACAGGTTTAATGTCACAGGTTCTGTCTGCAGACTCACCATCAGGGGAGGGATTCATTCTGGCAAAATCAAGACCTCTGCAGTCCCTGTTCTTGCAGGAGGAGACTTGGGACCTGGTTAAGATAATTTAGAAGCTCATGGCCATCTTTCCTAACAGATGCTTTTTTCTTGGAGTTCTATGTGGCCAGTGGAAGCTCCAGATGAAACTCTACTCCTCATTTTTAAATGGTTGGCAGATCTAAGGACACCAGCAGAGGCTGATGTGGGTGTAACACTGCCTTGCCTCTCTGACAGCTGGTTTGATCTGCCAAGGAGTCCTTTGGGCGTGTTTGGTTAAGGCTACTAATGGTGTGTTGAAATGGCACAACCAAAAGCAACTCGGAGGGGCAGGGCTTATTCAGCTCACACTTCCACACCAGTCCATCTTTGAAGGAGACAGGACAGGAACTCAAACAGGGCTGAAATCTGGCAGCAGGAGCTGATGCAGACGGCATGGAGAAGTGCTGGGTATGGCCTTGTTACTCATGGCTTTCTCAGCCTGCTTTTTTATATAACATAGGACCACCACAGTGGGTTCAGCCCTCCCACATCAATCCCTAATTAAGGTCCTATAGCCTTGCCTACAGCCATATGAAGGCATTTTCTTAATTGATGTTCCCTCCTCTCAGATAACTTTAGCTTATGTCAAGTTTGCATAAAACTAGCCAGCACAGGAGTGCTCTTCAGAGAGCACAGAACGAAACTCTGATTTTCATCTGTTCAACACTAGTGTCACATTTAGTCCTGGAAAGCCTGAAGTCACAGGCCTACTCTGTGTTTACTTCTCTGAATGAGACATGTTAGCCACAGGTTTGTGTGTTTGAGTTCTGGGTCCCCAGGTTGTAGTGCTATGTTGGGTGGTTGTGGAAGGTTCAGAGGTTGGACCTAAATGGAAGAAGTAGGTCTTTGGGTGATGGACCTTGATAAGTCAGTCCACTCCTGGCCGCAGACTCCATCTGCTCACATCTCATACAGATAAGGACAGGTAGACTCACCCTCCCATGCCGTGCCTTCTCTGCCATGAGGTACTGCTACATCTTAAACTGATCCCAGATAAGCTTCTCCTCACAGAGTTCCTAGCCAAATATTTGCTCTCAACAAGACAAGTAGATAGCATGCTCTTTCTGCATTCTTCAAACTTTTAAACCAGAGAAACTGGCCCAGTGGGATGAGTTTTAAAGTCTTCTAGAATGACCTTAGCTGTAGAGTTTCCATTCCCATTGGTTTCGGCTCACTTGGGCTTCCTTTCCTCTTCTTCCCTCTGTTTGGTTCTATGCCACCAGCCCAATAGAACTCAGAGTCAGAGTGGGAACCAATGACTTAACTACTTCACTCGTGGAACTGCAGGTCACCACCATAATCCGGCACAAAGACTTTAAACGATACAACATGGACAATGACATCGCCTTGTTGCTGCTGGCCGAGCCCTTAACGTTCAATGATCTGACCGTGCCCATCTGCCTGCCTCTCCAGCCCGCCCCTTCCAGCTGGCACGAATGCTGGGTGGCAGGATGGGGCATAACCAACTCATGTATGTGATTGTCCAGGGCCTCATGGAAACTTCTTGGGCTAGAGCTATAGGATCTGGGGGAGCGGTGAGATAGGACAAGACAGAGCGAGAGTGGTGGGGTGGCTTTCAGTGGAGGAAATCTCCACACACTGGGCTCTTGGGAGCATCAGCTCAGCCTCTTCTTCTGGGTGCCGGAGAGAAGTTGTACCTGAGATGCCAGCTCTGAACCAATCCCTGGGTGTGGTCAACTAACACAGAGTGGGGTTATGTTTGCGTGTTTGATGGAATTTCAACCACCAGAGTGGTCCAAAGGGCCCTCTGTTCTATTTTTAATTCTTACCCAGTAATGTCTCCTACCTGGGTCCTACAGGCTTTCATAATGCCCAACCCTGGCCTGTGCTTCTGAAGGTACTGGGGTGCTGCTTAGCTACTCTTGGAAGTGAACGTCATCACTTACTACGTTAGTCTGTTACTTGGTCAAAATAAGAAACATGTGGAGTAGAATACGGGAGTAAGTCTCCACTGCACTGTCCTCAAAGACACCCACCCAGTCCACAAAGACACCCATCAGCATCTAAGACAGCCCCACAAGCAAAGCAGTAGGTAGGAGACAGAGAGAGAGAGGCTGCAGCTGAAAGCCACAGAGATGCCTTGTGTGAGCTGAGCTCCATTTGGCTTCTCAGCATTGGAGTGGAAGGAGACAGGTAGAGCATGACTGCTGGCCCCAGACAGAACTTAGAAATAAATGGAGAAGGAAGCAGATAGCGACCTACAAGGTTAAAGCACTCTGTAAGGGAACTAATTGAGAATCCTGCTAATGGAGGCCAAGACATTGGTTCCTGTTATCCCTTTTATACTAATTACTTTTATATAAGACAAAAAAAATATCTTCCAGAAACATATGGCAAGAAAGGTTTATTTTGGCTCCGGGTTTTGGGGATCTTAGTCCACTGTATTGGGGAAGACAGGGCATAGCACCCCTAAGCCCAGGGTAACAGTGTAGGGCAGAGACTGCCCACACTGCAGTAGGCTGGGGAGCAGACAACAGGTCAGAACCAGGAACCAAGAATCACCTTCAAAGGCCTGCTCCTAGAGACCTACTTATACCAGCTGGGCCCCATCCCCTAAAAGTTTCACAGCCTCCAAAATTAGCCCCATCCACTGAGAAACAAGTGTTCAAAACATGGATTTGCTGTAAGAGACAGATGTAAACAAGGCACCTTGTAAAGAATCAGCGGGGAACTGGAGAAATGAATGGGTCTGTGCATTGCATACTGCTCTTGCAGAGGGTCTGAGTTCAGTTCCCAGATCCTGGGTTGAGAGGTTCACAAGTGCCTGTAACTCCAGCCCCAGGGGATCTGATGCCCTCTTCTGGCCTCTGTGGGCACTGACTGTCATGTGCTTGTGCACACACAGATTTATACACATACAAATACTTTTTTTTTTAATTCAAATCTTTTAAGAAGACAATACGGACAATCTATCAATGCTGGAAAACCAAATGAATTTTTTTTAACACTATGCTACAGATGGGTTTTCAGTGACCCTGTAGCAGGGATGGAGCTAGGTGTGGAGGGCTGAGCTTAAATAATAAACAGTAGTAACGGAAGGGGCTGGGAAAGGCTCACTCATGTGCTTCATGGGGAAGTCAAATCCTGGAGCTTGGTGGAGTTGATCTGGAAAAAGACAGGCTCTGAATAAGAGGAACACTTACAGGAGGTGGGGTTAATCAGAAAAGCTTATGTGATGATTGGTGGCTCAGGTATGGGCTGTCTGGATGCTGTGAAAACTGAGCCTGTGGGGAATGTGAAGGAGAATGGTTTTGGGCTTTGAAGGAGGGTCTGAAGCGATCTCCAGGTCATGTCCTGCTTCATTATCTGCATAGAGACTGCCCACCTGGTAGCTCGTCTAATATGCCTTCTTTCTATACCAGCTGACAAAGAATCTATGTCAATGGATCTGTTGAAGGTGCCCATGCATATTACAGATTGGAAGGAATGCTTACAGATATTTCCCAGCCTCACCACAAACATGCTGTGTGCCTCCTATGATAATGGGAGCTATGATGCCTGCCAGGTAATGAGGGGCAGCAGGCCCTCCCTTATCCTGTAGCCCCTACATGTTTTGAATCCAAGAACATCTCCCCTGCCCTCTGGGAACAGATTAAGATTCTAAAGTGCAGGTTCCAGGATGGGGTCAGTCAGTAAAGCACTTGCCATAATGGCATGAGGACCTAGGTTTGGTCTCCCAAATGCATGTTAAAAAAAAAAGCCAGGCCTGGTGGCATGCACTTGCATAGCACAGAGAAGGCAGAGAGAGACTTCTTGGGGCTCTCAGACCAGCCAACCTACTGGGCAAGTTCAGGCTAGTGAGAGACACTGTCTCAAAACAAAACAAAACAAAACAAAAGCAAGCAAGCAAACTGAGACCAAAACAAAAAGATCAGTAGTCATCACAATGACTGAGAACTTAGAACTGAAGTTGTTCTCTGGGCTCTGTATGTACAGGGACCCTTGTATAACTTTCGAACATTCATATGGACAGTCTCTCTCACACACACATACACACACACACACACACACACACATGAAAGAGAGAGAGAGACAGAGAGACAGAGAGACAGAGAGACTGGAGGACATGCCAGCCTTGGGCCACAGAATTCTGAAGGGAGAGCGAGCGAATCTTGTGTGAAAGCCTTACATGCATAGCCCTGTCACTGTCAGCCTGCAACACACACACAGAAGATCTCAGGTCCTCAGGGACACTAAGTCATCAGGATTCCATCATTTCTCCACCTGTCTCTGTCTCTCTAACACTGGGATTACTAATTTAGACCACCAGGCCTAGGCTTTTTAATGTAGAGTCTGGGAATTGAATTCGGATCCTGACTGAGTTCACTCCTGTACTTTTTCTTCTCTGCCTTTTCCAGAGCCTGGTTTTTAAAGTAAAAACAAAACAACAGCAACAACAACACACACAAAAAAAAAAAAAACAAAAAAAACCAAAAACCTCACACCCCTAGCTCACTTTTCCTTCTGCCTGTCTTCTGTACCCTCTCTGGAGTTTCTTTTTATCGAGTTTCTTTTTCTCTTTGATCTTGCATACTGTTGGCCTTGTGTCTTACACCCTATTACTACTCCACAACCTCCCTGTTAGCCACACACTTCTCCCATGGGACCAGGATGGGTGGTCACCTTGGTCAGTGATAATAAGATTTATTTGAGTAGCCTGGAGTAGGGCAAGCCAATGGATACCTCCTCACGGACAAGCAGTTTAAAATGAACTTAATATTGAGCTGTGTTCTCTGTCCACAGGGCGACAGTGGGGGACCACTTGTCTGCAACACAGAGCCTGGCGGTAGGTGGTACCAGGTGGGCATCATCAGCTGGGGCAAGAGCTGTGGACGAAAAGGCTCCCCAGGGATATATACTGTATTGGCAAACTATGCCCTGTGGATTAAGAACATAACCCAGATAGAGGGGAAGCCCCTGGATATTAAGAGTCAGAGGGTCTCTGTCGAGAACAAAATCAAAAAGAACAACCAGTTCTCCAAATGCCCTGCCCTGAACTTCTCCCAAAGCTGGCTCCTGCCCTGGCTCCTGTCCTTTGCACTGCTTAGAGCCTTGTCCAACGGGGAATAAAACAATGCAGTCTCTGACCCCTGCCAGGTGAGTTAGAGTGTGCTTTGGGGCTTGCTACAAATCTGAGCCAACACTGAGGTCTTGGAGGTGTAGACAGAAGAGAACCCCAAAGATAGGCTGACGTCCTGGTTCACAGACTAAATGCAAATATAGCCAGGTGGGACATACTGTTGACAGCTCTCTCAACTGAACCCGGTTGTCACTCTTGGTCACCTGCCAGTTCAAGCTAAGTTCTTGTGGGAGGGGCCTTATCTAGCTAGTGATTTGTTTGGGTAGTAACTATGAGACCTTTCATTCCTCCTATTTGAAGTCCCTTCCTCCCCATCACCCTTGGAAGCAGGGAAAAGGTTCAGTGGTTAAGGGTGCTTGCTGCTCTTGCAGAAGACCCAGGTCCAGTGCCCAGGACCCACAAGGCTGCTCATAGTCACCTGTAACTCCAGGTCCATGGGATCAGATGTCCTTATCTCACCCCTTTGTGCTCCTACACACTTGTACACATACCTACATTTGGGTGCGCACACATAGGCTTTTTTTTTTTAAGATTTAACATATAGATATAGATATAGATATAGATATAGATATAGATATAGATATAGATATAGATAGATATATAGAGAGAGCACTGTAGCTATCTTCAGACCCACCAGGAAAGGGCATCAGATCCCATTACAGATAGTTGTGAGCCACCCTGTGGGTGCTGGAAGTTGAACTCAGGACCTCTGGAAGAGCAGTCAGTGCTCTTAACCACTGAGCCATCTCTTCAGCCCACACACCTTAAAAAAACAAACTAAAGAAATGGCTCTAGAATTGAAGTCACCTAGTCTGTTTATTTACGAAATGGGAAAATAAGTCACAAAGACAAAAAGTGACTTGGACAAGTTCACAGGGCTTAGGTGACACCGGAGCTGGAATTCACACCATCATTTTACATTGTATTGTTGGCTTTAATACTAATCCAACTGGTTAAAAAGAGGCTGAGGTCTGGGATTGGAAAGAAACCCACTCTAAAGTGAATGGAGACAAACTTGGGGCACCTAAAAGTCACAGAGCTGTTCCAAACCACAGGCTTCAGTCAGTCCTCTGAGATGAAAAGACCCTCTTGGCTATCAGTACAGATGTGCTAGTTGCCGGCCTAGCCACAGACAGTCCTCAACTTAGGATCTTGCTGGTTCATCCACGGAAAGAGCACTGTACCATATGGACCTTTGCACCTGTGTGTTTCTCTGCCTGAAAAGGACTCCAGACCATCTTGGGTTTTCTACCCTCATGACCACTGAGTCCTTCTCTATTCTGGGCTGGCAGGTCTGATTCTCTGAAGAGTGAGCAGGCAAATGGAAAGGGAAGGTGGTGTGTGTCTGATTGGGGTGTGACAGAAGCCATCTAGAAAATACTATGGCAAGTGAGTTTCCTAGAGATGGCTCACTGTTTTACATGGCTGCGATGGGTGCACTCTGGAGAGGCAGAGCCTGAGAGATGTCGTCCCTGGACTGCTTCTCGCTGCTGATATGCCTTTCCTGCCACTATTACATTGCACAATGATTTCTGGGCATCTCCTACCCTACTGGGCAGATTTCCTGAAGATCAACATGAAAATGAACTTTCATGAATTAATGCTAAGATGAATTAATAACTTTATAGCATTCCTGATTTGATTCAAATAATTTTAGGAAGAAAGTTTAAGTAGATGGTGTTAGTTGTTTTGCTGGAAAGATGTAATAAAGTTAGAATCAAGAATAGAATGTGCTTCCACCTCATGCAATAGTAAGCAAAGGCTGCATAATAAAGAACACAATGAGCTTTCACAAACTGCACTAAGAAGAGAAATAGGTTTGGGACAGATTTGTGATCGAGGGAAAACATTCATTCTAAGTCAGGTCCAAGGATGAGACCACAGGTGTGCAGTGTGATAAAGCAAGGCCGTGTGAAACTGTTGCTGTGAACTTATAATGAGCTTACAGAATGAAACTGCTTTGAACTTACTATCAGCATCCTTCCGTAACTCCCTTTTGTGTAACATTTTATCTGTGAGGTAATTTTATAGAGATCTTTTGTGTAAGAAGGTAAAAAAATGGGCTGAGAGAAAAAAATAAATAGTGGTTTTGGGGCTCTGCTCTATCCACCAAATATATATATATAGTCTGTCTATATGTATGAACGTATATGTGTATGTATATAAGCATGGTTGTGTACTTCTGAAATTTATGGATCAAGTGGTCAGGCCCACGTCAATGTGTGTGTGTGTGTGTGTGTGTGTGTGCATGTGTGTGTGTGTGTCTGATTTTCTTCCTTTCTTTTCTCTCTGGCTCACAAAGAGTCAACAAACCCCAATCTTCTTGCCTGGCCAGTGAGGTCCCCCTCATCAGTTGTCAGCATAGTTCTCTTGCTGCCTTAGTTAGCTTGACAGCAAGAACTGGGGGACGAGGGCGGGGTGTGACATTGGGGAGGTGGCCATTGTTGGCTTACAGATGACTCTGCGAGGTTCCACCCAGGGACCTAGCAACAGCTGTCATCACCTGCTGCCACAATGTGTCACTTGAGCCAGAGACAGATTCCAATAACTAAGCCTTCTTTTTCTTAATCCCCTGCTGATCTCAGCAGGAGGTAAACTAACAGAAGCCGCACTGGCTTCCATTCCCAGAATAGTAAGAGCCAAATTACCCAAGGTCAGCATCTTTTGGCAGGGATTGCCCATTCTGTACTCCTTTTGCTACTCGCCTCAGTTTACCCTGTGATGTTGAAGCTGGCTTTTGACAGGGGTGGAGTAAACCGGTCATTCCCTGATGGTCTTCTGGTAAAGTCCTCCCCTCTCCCCAGTACCTCACGAGATGACTGTGTTTAGAGATGGGGCTCTAATGGTTAATACTGCTTGTTGCTCGTCAACTGATGGGGCTAACAGAAGCTAGGAGACAGACACCTGAACACGTCAGTGAGGAAAACTGACAGGGCTAACAGAAGCTAGGAGACAGAAGCCTGAACATGTCAGTGAGGACGTTTTACATTAGGTTACTTGAAGTGGGAAGACCTACCCTGAATGTGGGTGGCGTGATGCCGAGGGCTGGAGTCCTGTCTGCAAAGAAGGGTGTGAGCTGACCACCAGCGTTCACCACTGTCTCCTCACTGTGGATGCTGTGTGACCAGCTGCCTCTTGCAGCCAGGCCTGGCATGACGACTGGACCCTTAAACTGTGAGCCAGAACAGACCCCCCCCAAGTGACTTCCTGTCAGATATTCTGTACTAACACAGGGGGTCTCTAGAAATGTCCCTGAAGTCAAATGAGTTCATGATGGAGACTGAGTCCAGGGTGGCTCACGTCCTTACGGAGGACATCTGGACAGACAGGGACAGAGGGATGACTGAAAACTCAGACTGCCAGAAGTGAATTTTCAGTTGAAGGTCCAATTTGAGCATTTAGGATCTACTATGATTGTTATGGATTATAGTAGGGGTATGCAGGGCCTGGATACCTGGTGGGCCCATGCCAAGGGGCCCCCTGAGAAATCACACAATGCAGCAGACCTGGCTTTATAAAGGGGAGGTTTTGGGGAAGAGAGGGAGTGAGGGTCTGGAGAAGTAGTAGAGTCAGACAGGAGCAGAGCCATGAGGGCAGAGAAGCAGGGACAGAGGGACAGAGAAGGGCAGAAAGGACACAAAGGGAGAGAGAGAATATAGAAAGAACTGGGGTGGAGAGCAGTCCTTTATATGATACCTGCACCTGGCAGAGGCGCACAATGGCAGCAGGTGATGACATAAGCTGTTGCTAGGTCCCTGGGAGGAGCCTAGCAGAGTCATCTGTGAGCCAACAATGGCCACCTCCCCAATGTCACCCCCAGTCCTTGCTGCCAAGCTAAGACAAGAGAACGTTGAGAGTTGATGAGTCTCTTAGGCCACTGCCTCAGTTTACCCTCTGCATGATTCCTTCTGCCCACACAGCCTTGACCCCACCCACAAAACATGTCCATATGGTGGTCTCCTGATCTCTCAGCTACCAATCAGAAAGCATGGGACAAAATCCCCAGAGTGTCTACTCAGGAGCTGGTCTTAAACCAGTCTCCTATTTTACTAAGTCCTCTAGTCCCCCAGTAATAGAATGCACAGGTCCAGCTTCGAACCAGAAAATCATGTGACCTGTATGTATGTATATATATATATATATATATATATATATATATATTGGGATATTAATGATGGCAGCCTTGTAATATTTGCCATGAAATATTTATTTGTTGAGCTTCTTCCTGTAAGGCAGAAATAGAGTTTTGCACAGAAAATCTGCCTACGAGGTTACACAAGGCTACCTCCAGTTACAACCAAACAGTGGGCATTTAATGGTCTTGACTCAGTCATCAAACATTTGCTGAGTCACGTCAGTCTGCTTCAGCTACCTGGAAGAAGCAGGGAGCAGGATGTGTGTCTTCAATGCTACTGAGGAGGACAGACAGCACAAAAATGGCCCTGCCTATGACAGGTAAAAACAGTGCAGGTAGAGGAGGAAAGGGCTGGGCCTTGGAAGGGCAGCTCCTCGGTAGTGGTTCTTAGAGCTCACAAACAGGAACCTGGAGGAAGCCAAGGGCAGACTATGTAAAGAGGCAGCTAAGAAGAGACCGGCCTAGTAGAGCTGTCATTCCTAAATGTGGCCACGAGATGGCAGAGTGGTTCAAGACTGGCGGTCTTCTCCGGACTACTCTGAAGAACTTAGTTCCTCCCAAAGAGAACTTAACAGGTCTCTAAATTCCTGGGCACCCAAGGAATGACAGGCACAGCCCTGAAGTGAGCAAAAAGATAGCAGTCCTACGCTGTGCCTGGCAACTTGGAGTCTTGCAGTAACTGCAGCTCAGTTCCACAAGATGGCTCTGACCTGTTTATCTAGCTAAAGCAAGAGGTCTCTGCTATCAGGGTTGCTGCTTCTACAGGTCCTGTGTTGAAGGGACCAAGCCCAGCGTTGATGGGACCAGGCCCAGCATCCAGCTTTTTCACCTCTGAGTTGACCTCAATGCCCTTGATCTCTCAAGCCTGTATATATTTGAAATGTGTCTCAGATCAGTAAAAAAAAAAAAAAAAAAAAAAAGCTAGCGTTCTAAAGCCAGGAGATAGCACAGCCAGAAACAAGTTTCTGAGCTGCAGTTTCCTTCCCTGCAAGACAGGTCAGGGTGTCTTTGAGAGGAACCCCTGGGTTGAGAATCACTGTAGCCCCAGAGAGGAGGAGAGAAGACAAGGCTCCGCAGAGGCACCAGTGAAGGATCCTTGGTCCTCGGGTCCATGGTCCTGCTGCCCTGCTCACCACCACTCGGTGGCAGTCACTAGCTGCTCTTTGTTATTTGGTTGTTTTAGGATTTGTTGTTGTTATTGTTTGGGGGTTTTGGTTTTGGTTGGTTTTGTTTTAGATATGCGTTGCTATGTAGCTTGCTCTGGCCTTGAACTTGGTTTCTTCAGCCTCCGGGCTGCTGCAAGTTGAACCACATATCCCAGCTAACTGTTGTGTTCTTTTCCTAAATGCCAAGGGTCCTAGGACTTAGGTTGGGAGTTCTGCCGGAGCTCCCAGGACTCCCCCAACCAGAGCCCCTCTGTTCTTTGGGTCAGGGTTTCCTGCAGTCTCCCCACCTGCCTGCCTTTCACCTCCCCGCCTGCCTCATGAGAACAGGGACCTGAACTTGATAAGGATATGGTGTTAGGGTTTCTGCCACATAGACTTCTCCAGAAACAGTTTCCATCCCATATCTGTAGACCACACAGAGCCCTTCAAAGTAAGGGGTGGTTTTGCATGTATGCCTATGTGCGTGAATATGTGTGAGGTGAGGGAATGATAAAAACTCAGTTATCCTGTCTCTGGCACATGTGGGCTCTATGGTATTGAATCACATTTATTCCTACTAGGATCTTTTCCTGCTCCCACACCCAGAATAGGCCCTGCCTTCCCCCACAGCCACCTTAAAGGCCTTGTGCGTGTCACCGTTTGGCAGTGCCTTCTTGTTTCACAGCATTGTATACAAGGTCCCGAAAGTGAGGTCTGGGAGCACTGTCCTTCTGGGAGGATATCCTTTAGAAGCCATCTGCGCTCAACAAGTTGTAAAGGTCGTGCCTCATAGCTGAAGGTCAAGCGGTAGAGGAAGCAGTTGGACACTCAGGGCTTCTCCCGGTCCCCAGGCTTGCTTGCCCTGGGAATGGAAACAGCCTTGGCTTGAAGATGTGCTCTTTCTTTCTTCCTCCCTCTCTCTCTTCTGCTTTCCCTCTTTTGTGCTGTATCGAGTCAGAGTGTCTGTGTTCCTATGCAGACCTGTCTGCATGAAGGGGGGACAGAAAGCTCCTGGTGGCCCCTGGTCCCCATCTTAGGGGAAGCTCAACACCCCCCAAATTTTGCATTTGTGAGTAAAGTGTAGTCAGAAGTATCAATAGAGGGCCACCGTGTCCTGGAGGACCCAGGATAAGCTGTGCTGTGACTGTGTGGGAGCACCTTGTCGCACAAAGGGATTTCCTTTTACAGGCAATGCTGAAGCTGAGTCTGGGGTAAGCTCTGAGGAACAGAAGGGTTCCCGTCAGTACTGACCTCCACTGGCTTAGGGTTTTTGAGAATGAGGGAGAACACCTCTCCATTTGCTCTGAGTTAGGGTCTGCTGTCCTCACTGTGATGTCCTTGGCATGCCCTGTGCTAACCAACCATTTGAGAAACCCTTCCCCGCAGTGCTCCTGACCAAAGAGGCAGCTGAATAACAGACCATCACTAGAAAAGACCACCAGCTATTGAGATGCTTCAAGGGATATTAAAGTCCCAGGGGAGATAGCTGGATGCCTTGCCTACTTCGGTGAGACTGGACAACTCCTTGCAGAAAAGGGTAGCAGGAGCCATTTGTCATGAAGAGACTGTTGGTCCCTCCATTAGAGCAAAACTGAAACTATCTGATGCAAATTTTGACTGATGCCTTCAGGGTGGAACTCCTACACACACACACACACACACATACACACACACACACACACACACAGAGAGAGAGAGAGAGAGAGAGAGAGAGAGAGAGAGAGAGAGAGAGAGAGAGAGGAGATGTCATGAGACTCCAGATAGCACTGTCTTCTAGTCTTCTAGTCCCTATGCACTGTGTGAAAAATCCAAGCCTGGGTCTGAGCCAGGTGACTCAGGCAACATAACCAAACAGGCCAGACCAAGACAGGATTCCATGAAACAGACATGCTCTTTCCACAACAAGAAAAAACTTGCACCCTGTGAAGAGTCACCGAGAAGCGTCTGCAAATGTCTAATGGGTTACTTTCCTGTTGCCGTGATAAAATGCACCTTACCACAGCTCGGGGTTCCAGGTTCCTGTTAAACAGTGAGGAAGACCCCAGTGGCCAAAGGCACTCAGGAGCCAAAGATCCAGGAGTGCTGCTTACATTCAGGTAGAATTTCCCATTCTATTTCACCCAATTAATAAATCCCTTAGAGACATGCCTACTGGCCACCGTTATCCAGTGTCCCGTGGAGACTCCCTGCCCAGTTGAGTGCAGATTTTATATTGACAAAGTCAAGTAACACTTGAATTATCCAAGTATTTAAGGAATAAACAACGCAAGAGCAAAAAGACAACCTGATTTTTAAAGTTAGCAGAGAAGCTGAATACACATTTCTCAAAAGAGGATTTTTAAAAAATAGCCAGTGAGCATTTGAGAAAGCTCAGCGTCACCAGTCACCAGGGGAAAATAGATCAAGACCGCATGTGTGAACACCTCCATCTATCAGGATGACGGCCGTCGGAGAATCTAAGTGATGACAGGGGTGTGGGGGAAAAGGCCACATACAGTGCTGATAGAAATGTGGACTAGTTTAACCGTTGTGGGAGAAATAGTGTGGAGATTCCTCAAAAGTAAGAAATAGAAGTTGGGGCTGTAGTTCCATTGGTGGGTGCTTGCTTAGCACGCAGGAGGTCCTGGGTTTGATCCACAGCACTGGAAAAAGCTGAACTACCATGTGACCCAGAGATACCTGGCATGGTGGCTGAGCTGCAGCTGGCATCTGAAAGCAAACCTCGTATTCCCCTTGCCAAGAACATCTCCGCCCCAGCATCCCAGCTGAATCATGGGAAGGGTTTGATTGTACATCCATGCCAACACTGAACAGGGAAAGGCTTTGCTGCAGTCTCTGGCAACCTGCATGGTCCACACCGGCTCTGTGGAAACAGCTTATCAGGGTTTTGGCAGAACAGTGTGTAACCGTAGAGCAGAGACAACAGAACCTGTGAGGAGCTGCCACCAGCCTGCCCCATGCCTCCCTGGCTCCTGGGGCAGCCTTTCTGGGTCTGAGATGTGGGAAACCACCCTATTCCACTCAGAGTAGAGGAACAAAACCTAAGACCACGTCACTGCAGTGCCTAGAACTTGCTCCCCGGCCAACACTCAGTCTCCTTTTGCTCTGGTGGGTGTCTCATGTTTCTAGGTTGCTGGGAGCTGCTGGCTTTGGCTTTTGCTTCTCCATCTTCAGCTGACATCAACAGTGGCTGCCCATGCCAGGCCTTTGTCTCTCATGTGTGTGATGACAAGATTCTGGGAGGGACCCAGAACTTTGGGGTAGGGAAGCACACATGCTGAGTGTATGTGTGTGTGTGTGTGCGTGCGTGCGTGCATGCGTGCATGCACAAACACCAGAGAGCAACCTCTGGGGATGGTCCTCAGCCTAAGGTGCCTCCCACCTTGTTTTCTGAGGCAAGGTCTCTTCATTAGCCTCTAGGTTGAGATTAGGCCAGGCTGGCTGGCCAATAAACCATCTCTGCCTTCTTGGTTCTAGGATTACAAGCGAACACCACCATGCCTGGCTTGTTTTACATGGATTCTAGGGGTTGAACTCAGGTCCTCACATTTGTGGGCCAAGCACTATCCACTGAGCCATCTCCCATACCCTCTATGTTTGGAGTTTTGATTGTTACCTTTTATTTAAAACTAATTATGAAACTACAGAACGCTGTAGAATAGCACATCAGAGCTGCTAGGTATTGCTTCCCAAAGCCTCCCTCACTCTAGCATTGGGGTAGGTCCTGAAGGTGACTCTAGGACAACATATGGACTCTCCAAGTTTTACATTTGGGGTCTGTAGTTCTGTGTGGCTTTATCAGCAAGTGACATCTGTAGTCTCAATAAATCCCAGGCTGCTTAACCAGGTACCTGTTAAAAGGCCATCTAGACTGCTTGTAGTTTGGAGCTATTACAAATAAAGTCACAAGTGCTTGAACGCAGGTTCCAACGTGAGCTAGAACTTTTCATCCCCTGGTGTAGATAGATGTGCAAGATCTGGTGCTGGTCCTTTCAGATCCTGGTTTAGAAGATTCTTTCCAACATTTTGCAGGGTGGCTGCCTAGCTCCTGTTTAACTTCCACACATGTTATCTAGCAGAGCACTGCTCTCAAAGCTAACAGAGACATCCCCAGGACTGCAGGGCCTGAAGGAGCCTCGTCAGCAGGAGCAGAAGGCTTCAGCATGGGATACAACAGGCTTCACTTGCAAGGATGATTCCTGGGTGGTCTTTCTGAGTCCTTCCCCAGTTGCCTTCAGTTTGGTGCTTAGACATGGGCCTCACCAGGGTAACTTTTGGGGGCTTCCTCAATGTTTGGAAGCCATTGTACTTCATCTGCTCTGGCTATGGATGGGGTGTGTGGAGGACAGCGATTGGTAGGGATTCCTTGGACTCATTTCCTGAATGTTAGGTTTCAAACCCTGAAACAAATAGCTGAGGAGCCCACTGAACATTCAAAGGGAGGTTCTCCCTGTAGCCCTCAGTCACTACCTGTTACAGGGTATGGCTGGCATATGCTATCTCCCAGCCTAAGCTGCTCTAACCCAGGGGGCTGGGGTGCTCTCCCCTACTAATGCAACCATGTGGTTACCTGCTCTCTTTGGACCTTTGGGCCTCCTGGCTGCTGCACCTGGTCCCCGCCCCCCAACCCCCTCCCCACCCCTTCCCCCTATTCTTACATGGCCCAACTCAGCCTAGCCATGTCCCCTCTGGACTCTACAAGGCGTCCTTGCCTCTGCCTATGCTCTCCCTTTTATCTACAATAAGCCTCTTCTCCACCCCACCTAGGGGTACGCAGTCCTTTCCTTTTTATTTATTTTTCCATTCACTGAACTGCAGGAGAGGAGCTAGGCATCCCAGAATGGTCTAGCTAATCTAACTCCCACTCCTGATACGGCTCTCAGTCCTGTTTTCCCACCCTTCCAATAGCCTCCAGTATCTGCCGCCATGTTTGATTTGTTCATGTAGGGACTGGACATCTGCCACAGAGCTGTAGGTGCAAGGATTCCCTCCATTACAGCAACCCCCAGCATGCCATGCTCCTCCTTTAGAACATTCCCCCATGGAGGAATCAGGAAGTCTCCCCTAAATTTCATCACCCTTCCCTGCCTGGTGCTTCTCTGTTGGTACACAACCCCTCCAGACTCTTGGACCAGAGAAGGAAAGGAGTGGGGGTAGCAATTACTGAACAACAATTTAAAAGGGGTGAGGGGACCGAAGTGAGCAAGCAAGAGAAGAAATCCCCTGCCTCTGAGCACACAAAGGAGGGGGTGGGAGAGGAAAGTCCCAGCCAGGGGAGCTGAGGGTCCCCTCATTGTTCTCCCCCAGGTTGTGATGACAATCCCAGACCCAGGTCACAGCCCCTTTCCCTGCAGTCCCACCCCCTCCTCTTTCCCACCTTAGGCCCCTGAGAAAGATGCCTTGAGGCAGATGTCCCTGGGCTCAGGAGTGGTTCCCACAGGGGGAGGAAGTGTGGGCTCACAAAGAACAGGCCTTTCCCTGAGGAAGCTAGCGGCAGTGGGTGTGCAGGACCGACTGCCCAAGGATGAGGGACAGGGAAGGCTGAGACCCAGGGGACATCCCTGGAGAGGAGCTGCCTCTCCGGAGGAAAGCAGGCATTGTAAGTATTTGTTTACGAGGGACAGGGGGCCTGACCTTGCCATTTGTCAACAGGCTGGAGGTTCCCTCCTCCACCATGGTCCCCTCCCCCTCGTATTGTTGTAAAGTTGGCCCATTCATAATTTTATTTGGGGTGGTTGGGTCTTGGCGTCTAGCCCTGCCCCCAACTGGCTCACTTTCAGCATTGTAACCCGGATAAAAGGCAAGATATCCTTCCCCTTTCCGGGAGCCAGCTTCCTATCCGGCCTGTTAACTCTTAGAAGAACAGGAGGGAAACCGGGGGGCTCCCCTCCACAGTTCCCCTTCTTTCCGGAATTGACTGGGGGGGGGGGGGGCAGTAGAACTCAGAAGGCCTGAGAGAAGCATTTGGGCATCGTGAATTTAAGCACCAAGGTGGACCACTGAGACCCAGTGGGAATAATGGCAGGCTGCTTGGAGGGGGCTGGCACCCAGGAGCCCCCAGGTCATGTCCAGTCTTCTAAAGGAAAGTGCAGAGCAGTGGAAGGATGTGGGGGCTGCTAGTACGGAAAAGTATAAAAGTTACTCAGAGAGCAGTGGATATGGAAGTCAGACCCAGAGAAAGACAAGGAACTAGGATGTGGTTCCAGATCCTCTGGGGCCAATTAGTCTCAGAAACTAAACGACAGGACTGGACACAGGTAGAAGCTACTGGAAGCTTAGTTTATGTTGCAATGGATGCGCCCTGATGTGAGAGGCAGATGTCTACCCGAAGGGAGCAGTGAACTCCCATTAACCAGAAGGTATCTCAGAGATCAACTATCACAGGCCGGGATACCGAGGTCTACCCTGAGAGCACTTCAGGCTGCCTGGAGAACCCAGGTCCATGGAACCTGGACCTAGCCCCATGTTCTTGTTCACCTTGAGGGCAGCTGCTTTCTGGGACCTCTTAGCTGAGGTCAAACAAGAAACACAGAGGTCAGGATCTTTCCCCACGGAGGCCCTGGGCTCAGAGGGCTTTCCGGCTCCCTTCCATCTCATTTTCCCTTTCTGTCCCTACATGTTCAGAACCAGGCCTTCCCTCAATTGGCCCCTCATACCCCGATCTCCTCTCCCTGAATCCTTAGATCTACTTCAGAAAATCCAAACACTTGACAAGGATTCTGACCCCCTAACTGCGACCCCCCCTACAAACTATTTTCCTCCCCTAGAGGTGTCCTCCCCCATCTGCCCTCACCCGTCCTTTCTGTCACTTACATTTCCTCTCCATAGGGAATAGAAAAGAGAAGGCAAACCTCATGTGCAGCCACCCTGTGGGGGCCGTTGCAAGGTGCAGGGAGGGTGACGCCCTGCCTTTAGGAAGATCACAAGTTGGGAGCATGCCCACCACCACACTGAGAACCCTCTGCAGCCCCACGTCGTGCTCTGGTACACCTGAGTCATCTAGGCGCACAGGTGGGCGGTAGGATCGGGCCTCTATAAGAAACACCACAGACTCCAGGCTTGAACCAGAAACTGGTTTGCTCATGGTCCTGGTCCTGAGTGAGGTGGGAATCTAGGCTGAGGTGGGACCTCTGAGCTGAGACATCAATCAGGGCTGGTTCCTTTGGAACCCACTCCCCTTGCACGGGAGAGGGCAGTCTCCCCTTTCTCATATGTTCTCTCTCTCTCTCTCTCTCTCTCTCTCTCTCTCTCTCTCTCTCTCTCTCTCTCTCCCCGTGTGTGTGTGTGTGTGTGTGTGTGTGTGTGTGTGTGTTCTTTATTCTATACATGCGTCCTGCCCTCTGGGCATGCACCCTACTTTTCTCTTTCTACGAGGATACTGGTCAGACTGGGTTGGAATAGTCCTACTGGCCTCATTTATCTTCACCACTTCCTTAAAGACCCTGGGGTACAGTTTAGAATAGTGACATGTGGCTGGTGGGGCACCATTTAGTCCAAGGCAGAGAACTGGGGTGCACTAAGGCCAGCTCTATAAATAGCCAAATGGCATGAGAAAGGGAGAATGGCTGTCAGGGAAGTGGAAAGAACCAAGGTCTGGAGAGCCCTGGACCAGCTGCAGGAGCAGCTCTACCCTGGGTGGCTCTTTAGCCACTGTGCCTCAGCCTTTGGGAGGGTCCCAAGCCCATCACCCATGGTCATCCACGAATTTACAATCTCAGTCTGGCTTGAGTAAAAGGACGATAGCATTTATGATAATGGCTTCTACAGAAATCACTGGAAAGAAGTTGGATCCTCTTAGTGGGTGTGTGGTACCTGGGGAGGGAAGCCCTGACTGGGGTAGGGCGAGACACTGAGGTTGCACTGGTCTGTTTAAAGGATTGTGGTGCTCTCGGTTCCCTGCAAAGGGTAAGCACAACCTTCTTATGAATCCTTGCTATGGGTGTGTGTGTGTGAGCATGTTACATGTATATGCACATGTGAGTGGACACATGCTAAGCATTTTCATATGTATGGGTGTGTGCATGGACACGTACACCTGTATTGCACATACCAGCATCACATGTATTCTGTTTGCTTGTGCTCAGACATGTATATGTGGATATGTATGCATATGCACACATGTCTGCAAGCATACTGGATGTATCTGCATGTGTGTGCACATGTATTTGTATACATATGTATCTGCATGTATGTTGGGCATGTTTGCATGTGCCTGGGAGTATGTGTGTGTGTGGACATGCATATATGTGTACATGTGTGTCTGCATGTACATGGCAGGAGGGGTGGGGGTTGTAGGTGTCTGAGTGTGTACACTACCAGTGGCTGTACACTGGATGAGGTAAGGAAAGGACCTGCCCATGTGAGATAACACAGCTGGGACTCAGGCTTCAAGCCCATTGCTGGTGGTGGCCCTGGCACCTCAGATACCAGGTACCCATGGGTCTGACCCTTTTCCAGGGTTTCCTTAGGCTCATGGTTGAGCTGCTTATTTTTCTCCAAGAAGATGCCTGGTCAACGGCAACAGAGACTTTGAGGATTTGAGGTACATTTTTAAAGCTGGAGTGAAAACAGAACACTTAAAAATCCCCCCACCCCCACTCCATGCCAGGACACAGGCTGGGCCCTCCATGCCAGTCCCATGGTGGCAATGAGCAGGGAAGAAAGCATTGTCCCTGTCAAGAATTGGGTACCAAGGAGTCTGCCTGAGCCTCCAGCATGGCTGGAGGATAGACCAGGAGCTTGGGTCAGTCACTTTGCAGTTGTGTGACTCTGTACAGAGTAAACTTCTCTGGACTCCACCATCATCGGATGTCGAATGGGAACATAGATATCTTTAAGGGCTGCTGTGGTACTTGGTGAGATGAAGTAACTAACAAAGCAATTAAAAAGGTCTCACCACAGATGTGCATGCTTCTTCCCCTTCCTGCTTACAGGGCAAAGGACCACAGAGTCCCGCAAGAAGTACCAGGTTCCATCACTGCGTGTGCTTGTCACTAATTCCCAAGTGAGGGACAGGACAGAGGCCAAAGGCCCTGGACCCCACGGCTTCCTAAAGCTCTCTAACCTTGGGCTTGGAATCAGAAGTGAACCAAGTCATGATTAAAGTCAGTTTCTGACAAGCAAAGCCTGTCGTCAACCTCAGAGCCATGGTCTCCCAGAAGACAAAGCCGTGGCTTTTGCTTGTCAAACTGTTTCCATATTTTGGGAGAAGCATAATCAAAACCCTCTCATGGGAGAACTTCAGGCAGACTCCTTGGTACCTAGTTCTTGACTTGGGCTCATCTTTGGATTCCAGGTCTGTCCTTGAATTCAGTTTTGCTCCTAATCTGGGCAGGATAGCTGATGGGCAATCTCTTTCCTGTTGATGTCTAGCCATTCTCCATAGCCAAATTCCTCACCCCACCACCCTAGGCCCACCTGTACCACTATGAGATAGTCCTTGTAGGATGGTCTACCAGAAGTTTCCATCTTCTAATCCCCTATCTGCTCCTGGCAATATGTCCAGCCTGTGCTTACACTTGAGTTAAACCTCTTCCT
Source organism: Apodemus sylvaticus (assembly GCF_947179515.1). Lineage (NCBI taxonomy): Eukaryota > Metazoa > Chordata > Mammalia > Rodentia > Muridae > Apodemus > Apodemus sylvaticus. The sequence continues at coordinate 63,299,683 of NC_067479.1, forward strand.
TGTTACTACAGTTTCAATACCCGTTGGGAGGGTCCTCAGTAGTCTTTCTTACCATTCTGATATGTCAGAACAATATTCTTTAATAGATGGTGCGATCAAGTAAAAATGAAATGTGTATCTGCTCTGGCCACTGAGACACCCAGATGCTCACTCATGTGTGTTACCACCTGCCAGCTGGTTGGAAGAGACATTATACAGATTATCACCAAGGTAGGGAAATGGCAGATGGATGCTGTCAGAGCATCCTTCAGAAAAGAATCTGGGTGGTGGACAGAAGTGTCAGCCTCCAGACACTGACCATTGGTGCAGCATGGCAGGCACTTCTCTGATTATGGCTATCAAAGCTGAATGAATCATCAGGGAGGCTTCTGGTTGAGCACATGCTGACCCTTATCCCAAAATCTCCTATGGGCCAGCCAAGGAGTCTATGAGGCTGTGTTGGCCCCTGGAGTTCTACTGGTTTCCTGTGGAGAGAAAGGCAGTGTGCTCAAGCCCTCTCCAAGTGTAAGCTCACCTCCATGGACCATATGGACAAGAAAATGTAATGCCAATGACTTCCCAGCATCTGGGGAGCTGGAGACCCTCTGGATCTGATCCACTTCTCCATCTGATAGCTGGGAACCAAACCATTGCCTTACATATCTAACCTCATGGCAACTCTCCAGTGGGAGTCAGGCCAGTGCTGGACTCTAGAGCTGGTGCTGCTAGGAGTGTTCTCTTGCCAGTCTAGAGTCCCAGAAGATTTCAGTGAAGAGGGACAGAAAGGATGGAGCAGTTGTTTTTCAGTTATTTCTTAGGGTTGAGAGAAAACAGTCTACACTTTTTTATTGTAAGAGTAGGAAAAAATAAGCAGGGGCTCAGACGGGAATGCAACTTTAAAAATAAGTCTTGGGGCCAATGTGTTTAATGCCCGCCCCGTGGGGATCTTGGGCCCATAACTCAGAAGCACAATGGCTTTTCTTGTTATGAATGAGTGTGAAGTGCCAGCAGAGGAAATAGGAAGCCCCCAATGCAGGCTGAATGGACCTGTGAACAGGGATAATAAAAGTTGTCCTGGATTTCCGTTACCACCAGGTGTTTCCGTCAGGACTTCCATTCATTCAGTGCCCGGTGATGGCCGAGCCTGCCAAACCTTCCCCCCACCGACCCCGGCCCTTTGCTCTGTGCCCCTGCCCTCACCCCAGCCACAGGAGGCCATTCATGTCTGGAAGGTTCCTGGGCCTCTGTGATGGACATAATCTGATCTCTGTGGCTCTATAGAGTACAGGGATGGGCAGAAGCAGAGGAGTGGACAATCTGATAAGACACCCCCAACACACACCAAGATCTGATACCCCTCAGTTTTTATAGCATAATCATGGAGATGGGTGGCCACAAACTCTGGATGACAGAGACACCAGGGCCAGGGAGGTGCTTAATAGTAGGGAGGGCTGGAAGCCGAGAAGGGCCATCCATCCTATGTGAGTGCTGAGATCCAGCAACTCAAGTCAAGATCCCAGCAGCCAGGTTGAATATAGGTGTCTCTCATATCACCAAACCCATCCCCCAGCTCCCAGGTAGGAAGTTGGCAATGACCTGGCCACCCAGTGCAGTATTCTACCATCAAAAACCAGCTGATAGTCTGGGAATGGGTCTAATCAGCACGAGAGACCTCTACCTCAAATGCTCATATCAACCAAGCAGATGAGGTGAGGGTCAGCATGAATAGCCTACCACCCTGTCTATAGGTGTCCATGGTCAGTGTATCACAGAATAACGTGGGCCACAGAGTACATACCTGTCTGTAGCATGCTAAGCGCTTTCTTGTCCAATGCTTGGGACCCACTGGGGTGTAAAGCCAGAGCTGTGTTTTAACTGTCTTAATAGAAAATTCACAACTATGTTGATGCAGTCTGGGAGAGCATTATCATCTGAACTGGGAGAGATCATCATCTTGAGGTTTAGGAAGAATAGTACAGCGTCCTTGGCAGGGTAGACAGCTCAGCTGCTGTCCCCACCACTCCTACCAAATACCTAACAAGAAGCAACTTAAGGGAAGAAGGTTTACTTTGGTTTACAACTTGAGGAGATGCATTATGGTGGCAGAAGGGCGAGGCAACTGTCTGTATTGTACCTGCAGAAGCAGAGAGAAACCCAAGCCCAGCTTAGAAACCTCAAGGCCCGCCTCCCAGATCTGCTTCCTTCCGTCAGATCGAGGCCTACCTCTAGCTGGGACCAAGCGTTCAAACACATGTGCCTATGGGGTACAGTTCACATTCAAACTGCAACAACAGTTTACCTACCACACACACTTGCTGAACAAACAGGAGGCCTTGAGCTGGCTGAGACTGGCCTCATCATCACTGTGGTGAGTGGAGGAAGCATGTTGGATTCCATTTCCACTCCAACTCTTCTGGTTCTATGTTTGCAATAGGCCAGGCTGCCAACAGTGTCTGTAGGGTTATGGGTCCTGTATCTGCTCTACCTCAGGGCTCGGCTGCTCTGGAAAGCAGACAAGACGCAGGAAGTCCTGCACTGACTGTGCTTACCCCGTGATGGCCCCCACCCCCGGAGGTGGGGGTGAGGGTGGGGGGTGCGTGCCACGCTGCTGGATGCTGCTGAAGAGCTGAAAACAGAGTCAGGGCTGCGGACTGGATCTAGCCTGGGGCCGAGGGGGAAAAGAGGAAAGTGCTCCAATTGGTCCCTTGTCAGCTGTGGCTTGGAGCTCAGAGAGGCCTTCTACGGGAGATTAGACAGTGGCTCTGTAGGCAAAGGCCTTCATAGATCCCTACAGCAGATCCCGGTCAAAAGAGGCAGACCATGGTTTTAAGGCATTTATTGTCGTAGGGGAAAGTGGATGAGTAAAACCATACCCTGCTTCTCAGGGCAGGCCTGAGGTTAAATACCTTTTGTAGGGAGGAGTGTCTGGGAAGGAGAGTTTATTGTCTAAGCCGCTAGACCTTTAGGTACCTCATTAAAATGGAGATCTTGAGGCTACATGACCACCACATCCTTAACCTGTGGAGGGGCTTGGGTCGTTGCTCTTACATGACTGAAGGCCACAAATCTATAGAGGGCTGCGGCCGGTGACAGGAGCCTGGTGCTCAGGAACTGGGTGAAACATCTACTGTCACCGGGGTTTCTGGCCTTAGCTCAACCAGGATCCAGGCTGCCTTTCACTGTCAGCCACCGCAGAGTGTGAACATCCGTGAGAATGTGCATCTTCAGTTCCCTGGACCACAACATCAAGGATACTGGAAACAGAGCTGACATGATGTACTTGGTGCTGACCACTGTGCTGGTGTTCATTATGTCGTATGTTGCCAGTTACGAATGTAAGAGAGGAGCTGACCATCGTAAGGATCAGAGCTCAGAGGCTCCTAGAAACACACGAGGTTACGGGGGAACCTGGCAAATGATAAGGGATGGAGATGGGCTTTGTCTTTGTGGCCAAGAGGGCTGGTCTGCAAAGCACTGGATGCCATAGAATCGACTCAGAAGACCCCCAGTTCCTTAACACCGGGGATATTTGCTGGGCTCTGAAAAAACGCTAACAGGATGGGGTGATTTTAGCTTCTCATTCTAGAAACGTGGGTCACCAGACCCTCCTCTAAGTCTAAAGAGCCAAATAGGCTTAGCGCCTCAGCCAGACCCCTAAAGCTGCTGATAATCCTTTGCACATGCATTGTGCTGGCAACTTACAGGCCAAAGTCCCTGAGAGGCAGAATGAGAGGAAAGTGCCCTGTTGATGCCCAAAAGCTTTGGTTAAAACCCAAGATGGGAGCTGTTCAGTGGCTTCAAGGTCCTTCATGAGGTGAGCACGTTCCCCTGTGGCCCTGAGTTTTATCATCTGCAAAGTGAAGGTCTTAAACTAGGTGCTTGGGACAGGCGGGGAGGTTTGCCCAATTTATTGTTGACTGATTCTGTGCTGCCTCTGGGCCCCTTTGGGAGCCACTTAGTATACCTTCAACAAGCCATGACAGAGGCTGTGTGATGCTACCCTGTGTGTTCTAAATTGGAGACCAAGCAAGAGCAGCAGGCAGGGGGCTGCTTCCAAATGAAGTCCCTTCTCTGTTTCCCACCCAAACCCAGTCACACCCTTGGAGCAAGATCCTGCTGTGAAAAAGCTGCTCCCAGGAGCTTCCAGAACTTTCCTCTTCAGTGGTCCCTAACCCCTGACCAGAGAGCATTCCCTCAGCCTCAAATCTGTCTGCTCTGAGTTGTAAGGTTGGCAGACAAGGAGAACTGGAGCACTGGATGGCTGTGACTGGGAGCAGATAAAGCATTGAAGAGGTTTCCAGACTTTCCCCTTTGGTGGGAGGAGGCACGTAGGTGAGAGAAGATCAGCTTTGTCTCGGCATCTCCTCTGCGCCCATCTATCTTTCTCTCCCTGTCGGCTGCTCTCTGACGTCATCGCGGCTGCTATGCATCTTATCATCTCTACATTGCTTCATCTCTGCAGCTCTCAGTGGAGAGTTGCATGGAGTAGGCTCTGGTCCGTCTTCTCTGTCATTGTGTGTCCCATAGGTAGAAGAAGGGTGACAGTTGGTGCTCAATAATGAGCCTGTGAATGAAGAGATAGAGCCTGGGGGTCACGGTGCCCAGGTCAGAGTTCAAGGAAAGGAGAGCACAAGGAGGCTATCTGTTTATGACACACAGATAGAGGCAAGCCTGAACCCAGGTCTTGGGAACCTGGTCCCTTGAAAGCAGTGGCAAGCTCTTCAGCCTTCCTTTGGAATTGTGTTCTCTTGTGAACAGCTAACCCTCCCCCATCTTCAGCTGCCTTTCCTCCCTTCAGTTAAACAATGGGAGCTCCTTGCAGGTCATCTAAAGTCCACGGGTTATCTTATCTTTGCATCGGGTCAGCAGGGCTCCCTGGGGAGGGTCTGCAGGGACCTTTTTCTCTATCTCAAAGTGGCATAGGAGAAAAAACACCTCCCCCGTCAACTCCACCCCATCCCAGGCTGTGACCATCTTGTGGTTGTTACTAGAACTGTCAAAGGTGGTAGATGCAGTGCTCAAAGGCCGTCCCCTCCTCCGGAAAGGCTCACCCTCCTTCTGAAGATAGAATTGATGCTTTACATAGGGTGTGGGTGGGGCACTAAATGGAATGAAGTATTCCATGGTATCAGAGTGGACGTTGATGCTTGGATTTCCATAAGTGACAGCTATTGTCAGCAATAGAAATGGTCACAGAAAGCCGGGCGGTGGTGGCACACGCCTGTAATCCCAGCACGCTGGGAGGCAGAGGCAGGCGGATTTCTGAGTTCGAGGCCAGCCTGGTCTACAGAGTGAGTTCCAGTACAGCCAGGGCTATACAGAGAAACCCTGTCTGGAAAAAACCAAATCCAAAAAAAAAAAAAAAAAAAAAGGTCACAGATTAATACTGTGGTCCTCATGGAGGGGACTGTGCTGGCCCTGTTCCAGGTCAGAAACAGTCTCACCCACAGGCAGGTGGGGAACAGGAAGCAACTACAACCTCGTTACCCAGCGCTTGGCCGTGAGCCAAAGATGCCATCCTGTGGGGGCCTTTCAGGAAGGAGGGTTTAGGGCAAACCTCTTTGGTGGGCCTGGCAGAAGAAGGCTTGTGGCTCCAGTGCCACAAATATGTGGCCCGAGGCAAGTTCTTCATGGGCAAAATAGAGAAGGGAAGGTTTCCAGGGGTCTTCGTGAATTGAGCCTGGAAGTACCGGAAAGATTTAGAGAGACAGAGGACAAGACAGGTCATGTGGGTGGAAACCAGACTGAGAGAGTGGTGAGCAGCCCTGTCCACCAGAAGCAGGCTGAAGGAGACAGATCAGGGCCTCTGGATGCCAGAGGAGGATTTTGGCTGGAGGTTTAGGCCTAGGGAGGCCATCTGCCCTGAGTCTTTTCACTTAACTTATAAGTAGTCTCATTGTGTCCAGAGTCCTGCCGTGGATTCTAGGAAGCACCAGCAATAGCAGAATGTGTGAAGATCCCAGAAGCATATCATGTTCTTCACGCCCTCCTACAGGCCTGTGTGGCTCAGACTTGAACTTAGCCCATTGATGTGTGTGTGTGTGTGTGTGTGTGTGTGTGTGTGCATGTGTGTTTCTTCTATTCTTCCAACTACGCTGCTAAAGCCAAGTACAGGCCAATAAGATGTCTGTCAAGTTCTGCCCTAAGATTGTAAAGAGCAGCAAAGAAGCCAGGCAGAAACATCAGGACTGGTTAGAAGCAGTTGGCCTGGGTCTGTGAGAGCGGGCTACCAGAAGCCAGCATGGCAGGAGGAGCCAGACAGAGGGCTGGCACTGCTTTGGGTCAAAGCAAAGAAGAGGTCTAGTCCTCAGACTCTGGGATTTGGGAGAGAACTTACTGGTGGGATCAGCAAAGTCAGAGCTCAGTGCTTGAGGTCCAATGCCTGCTTCTCTGGAGGATCCACCACATCTTTGCAAAACCACAACCACCTCAAGGGCTTTCATAACAGACCACATGGGCACCCTTCTCAGGAAATCAATGATAGCATGTGAACTGGCCCAGATGTGAACAGGAACCACACTGGGTCCCCATGAGCTAGAAGGGGCACTAGGGTCAAGTCCGGTTGGCTGCAGCTAGGAAGAAGGCAAAGGGTGGGGTTTCTGGCTCACCATGCAGACAGGAAAGAGAGAATAGGACTGAGTGTCATACTCTGACCCAGAAGAGAAGCTACTTGGCTCTGTCTTCCCAGACACAGAGTAGCTGGCCATAAGCTGGGAGTCAGAGTTCAGAAAATCACCTCTTGTTGAGGAGTGGGACATGGCCAGGCACTGTCCTTGCCTCTGGTTCCTTGGCTACAGTTTGCCTTTATTATTCTAGATGTAGTCACTTTGTTTGGTGGCACTGGAGATCAATCCTATGCCCTCAAGTGCATCCAGGCAAATGCTTTACAGCTGAGCAAGACTCCCAGCCCACCCATATGTTTTTACTTTGTTGGGAATCTGGATTTTTTTTTTTTTTTACTTTAAGAACTTCAGATCAACAGGAAGATAAATTCCCATCGGTCCAATAGCAGAAAAACAATGATATTCAACGAAGTTTGAAAGTTTCTTGCTAGGTCAAATGTAGGTTAGCGAGACAGATACTTGTCCCTCTTGTCGGGAGCTTTGCTAGGTGGAGGGGCACCCTGGGGGAGGAGTGCTGGTCTGGCAGCAGGGTCTGAGCACTCCTGAGGGCCAAGATTCATGAGGACAAAGCTGTGTGGTGTGAATTCAGCTGCCGGGCTGGGTGTGAGGTGTAGGATGGGTAACAGGGTTCTATGAGCCTGAGGAGGTGGTTGAGGTTGCAGCGTCAGGATTGCACAGCATTCTGTAAAGTGCTATAAAGATGGGAATTAGTCTAGGTTTTAAGTTCATGGAATATTGCCCATAACCCAAGACACCTTCTATTCAAAGTCACTCGTATCGAGCTCAGCTTGTTCCCAACTCAACTTGTCCCCAGCTCTCTCTTCCCCAGCCTGACTTGTCTTGGCTCTCTTTGGGTGGTAGGATGGTGGAGCAATCAGGCAGGTCACTGGCTTGGGCGAGGCCTTGCTGGCGGGCAGGGAATGCAGGGAGCACCCCCCAGCCACCTGCCCTCCTTCCCACTTAGTTGAGAGGTAAGCCTATGGCCTTGAGCTGGGAGATCTGAGAAGGAGCCTCTGGAGAGGCAGCTGGAATGGACTGGGAGGTACTGACATGGGTACTGAGTCCTGGGCAGCCTTGGCAGGCAGCTCTGTGGCTGAAAGGCCAGCAGCTCCCAGGGCATCTGTCACTGCGGGAAGCAGTGTGGTATGGGAGGAAGAAACCAAACACGAACATCTCAGTTCCCACTTCATCCTGTCACATGCTCTGACATTTGACAACTCACACCCTCCATCCCTTCCAAGCGTTAATTTGGGGCCTGGAATTATTTCTAAGATCCTTCATAATTCTTTAAAAATTATTTTTAGTTTACATTTATTCATTTTATGTGTATGAGTGTTTTCCCTTCACCTGTGTATGTGTATAGAATAGGGCTTTGGATCTCCTGAAACTGGAGTTATGAGTCTCCATGTGGTTGCTAGCAACTGAACCCAGGTCCTCCACCAAGCCCATCTTTCTAGCCCTTATCCCTTGCTAATTCTTAAAAATCCCTCATAACCTGTGCCTTGGACTACGAACACCAACTTGGACACAAGGTCCTGAGGGTGTGTATGTACAGGGTGCATGCCTAGTAGATGATCCCACACAGTATGTGCTGTGGCTAGTTCTCTGGGTGACCACCTGCAGGACTGTGTGACATTTGCCTTGTATTTCAGGATTTACAACTCAACACAAGTACTTCTCAACTGATTTCCCATGGTGAGAATTGAACCCAGGGATTCTTGCATGGGAGGCAAATCCCCATCCACTGAGCTGCAATCTCCAGGCCCACAACTTCCTTTCGGTCCCACTAAATGACTCCAAGAGCCTGTCTGGTCCCAGGCTAGTCCCTTCTATGTCTAGACTATCAATCCAGGTCTTATCTTTGAAGGCCTTCTCTGACACACTGTCTTTTCCTAAACTGAGATTTAGAGCTCAGAAAAAGTGATGGGACCCTTATCAGCTAGATCTTCTTTGAAGGCTTGTGACTGCCCCCCAACACCTCCTTGATATAATGCATGCTCTGCTTACAATGAACCCCGATTTTAGAGCCAACTATTAGGTATTCCTGTGAGGCAGAGGTTACCTGCTGAGGAAAAGATTGGTAAGAGTGTCCAGGACTTGTCAGGTCAAGACACATGGGCAATAGGCTGTGCTACCTCATCAGAGGATGAAGTTATTTGTGGTGAGTTGGTACCCAGGCAGGTTGGCAACAAGATGAGTATAGAGTAGGAGCTGACAGGGACCAGGTACGCAGGAGGCAGAAGATACACCTAACCTGCCATCTGCATAAGAGTTGAGCCCAGAGCTCCGATAGTTTCTGTCGCCCCCCCTCTACAGGCCAAGGCTATTTCTCCAGCCTTCAGAGGACTCATCAAGAGCAGAACTTGGCCAAGAATGTTTTTTGTAGGTGGGGAGTCAAAGGCAGGAATTCCAGGCAAGGGTGGCTCAGCCAATCTGGAGGACTTTCTCCAACTTCAGTACTTGCAAAAGCAGCACAGGATCCCTCGCAGTCCTCCAGAAGGTCACCCAGAAAAAGGCTCTGTGTATGCCCCTTGGGGGCCTTGGGGCCCCTGTGTGCAGGGCCATGCTTCAGTTCATGGCACAGTGAATGGGGATTGTTCCAGGAGATGGTTTGCTCTGTACTCTTCTGAATTGTTTGGGCCTGTGCCAGCTCCTTCCCCAAGCAATGCCCTCTTGACTATTGTGTCAATTATGGCTGATGGCTATCTTGCTTGTTTATCCAGTTGCTGTATAGATTGACTCTCTGAATGTCAGGGTTTGCCTGTTTCCATAACAGGAAGCCTCTTGCTGTCTTACTGTATTAAGAAACTCCAGCCAACACAATAGAAGCTCAAGAAAACCCTAAACACTCCGTTTGCCCCGGAGCCTCATTGAATCCAGTTCTTATTGTTTCATTTAGAGTTGGAATCCTGTATTTACAGTCAGAAGGGTGTGTGTGTGTGTGTGTGTGTGTGTGTGTGTGTGTGTGTGTGTAAGCACGTGTGTGTTTAATGAGGCCAAACGTGGCTTTTCACTTTCCAGGTTCCCCACCCAAAGCTCAGCAAACTCAGCAGAGGCGAGGGCGCCAGCATTCTCTAGCTGCAGACCTTCTGTCGCTGGAGGGTGGGGACAAGCAGGACAGAGTCCCTGGGGAGCTTCCTCTTGGTCTGCTTGCCTTGGGTCAGAGGAAGAGGTTTCTGTTTGCACACTGAGGCACAGTCAGACAGCAGAACAAAACTGCAGCGTGGAATCTAGGCGCCCTGAACCCTGCAGAGGAAACTCGATCAAAGGAAAGCCAATGGGCTGTCCCTTCTTGCACTTTCTGTTTATTATCATTTGTGGTGGCTCCCATGCCCTGGGAGTTTCCAAGGAGCCCTCTGGATATCTGATCTGGTTAAATAGTGTGGGTTTCTTTTCTTAATTTGACTCTCTCTCTCATTCTCAGCATAGCAAGTGACTTAGAGAGGAAACACAGCCTACAGTAATAACTGTGATTCTGCATGAAGAACTACCTTATCCAGGACAAACTAAGCACAGCTACTGCTGTGGCGCTCCTGGGGACAGGTCTCCCAGCCTGGAGAGGCACCGAGCAAGCACTACCAATGTGAAAACTTGAGGGTACTCTTTCACTGAAAATCTGAGAATAAAGTCTTCCTAGAAAATGTGCCTACATCCCATGGGATGCAAACTTCTACTACTATTAAGCCCTGAGGATATCATAAATATAAGCTTAGGCATTCTTAATTGGTCAGTTAAGTCAACGAAACAGCTTATGACAGTCACCACTCAAATGGGTTAAGTAAAGTGTTGGATGCAATGTCTTCCTGCAGACCCAGGGCTCTTTATTATCACCATTCTTTCTTATGCCACGAGTGAATAGCTACACCCTGTCTTCTGATATGAACAGGGGTTGCAGGGTTACCAGGAATTGGACACATTAGGGATGCTCCCAATGTGATGCTCTCCTTCCTTTCCTGGAAAGCAATTGGTCCGACCAGAAAGAGGCTGACAGAAGCTGGGAAGGGAGAGAATCGAGGTTGCTCAGTTTGGGAGGGGAGTTACAGGTATCATCTAATCCAATTCAGATCGTAGCTTTACAGGTAGGAAGGGAAGGTTAAAAAGTCTAGCAAGTGTGTGGGATCAAAGGCGGCTCCAGGGAAAGAGAAGAGGGGAAAGGATTCCTCCTCCCCAAAGCCAGGTGGAAAGGGGTGACAGCTCAGCTGCACAGAAAGCCCAGGGGTCAAGGCAAGGTGGACAGAAGGCTCTGTTGTCAAATGATTGAGCTCAGTTCTTTTAAATCACCATGTAATCTCTAGGTTCCAAAGCTTTTTAGGTTTTCTGGTAAAAAATAAAAAATCATATTCCACAGAGCTCAGGAGGCAATAAGCTTGACCTCTTAAAAAAAGATTTGTTTTTATTTTATGTGTGTAGGTGTTTCCATGGCTGTTTGTAAGTGTACTACATGTATGTACATATGTGTACTACATGTGTGCCTGCCTCCCACAGAGTCCAGAAGAGGATGTTACAGGGTGTGACAAGCTGCTCTTGGGGTGCTGGGGACTGAACTGGGTCCTCAGTAGGAGCAGTAAGTGCTCCTAACTGCTGAGCCATCTCTCTAGCCTCCAATCTTGACCTCCTGTGCTACATAAAGTCTCCAGAGGATGTGGGTGACACTTGAATATTCTCTGAACTGCATGGCTGTCCATTCCCCTGCTGAGATGTCGATGCTACCCAGTCTGCTGGAGCTAACTAAGTACACAAAAGTTCTTTGACTTTTGACGATCCAGCAAATTTAAATATTCTTGTATCTTGATAGATCTCTAACCTTCATCTCAATATAAAAATCTAAATGGTCGTTCCTTGGTATCCACAGGGGACTGATTCTAGGATTCCATGCAGGAGTCCAAATCCCCAGAAATTCAAGTTCTTTATCGAGAATAGCATATTTGCATGAAACTCATGCACATATTTTAAATCATCTATACATTACTTAACACATATAGCAGAATGTAAATGTTATGTAGATATTTGTTCTGATGTATTGATTAGGGAATAATGGGGGGGGGGGGAATGTCTTCATGCTCAGAACAAAGACAGCCAATGCACACAGACCTAATCCTGTTTGTAGTCCACGGGCGCACCTCTGGGCCTGAAGGCCGCCGTACATTACTGGTGCAGAAACCTGTTTTGGTCAAAGATGCTTGGTGTCTTACAGAACCATTTTCACTTGTTGGCAAGGCCCCAGGCAAAGTAGCTGCCTTGGGAACTGTAATGCAAACAACAGAGCAGTAGAGGGCACTGTTCACCTAAACTCAAATCATGAGCCCAGCAGGAACTAGAATTCTGATCACTAAGAGTGATTAATCATCCAAAAGGCCCCCAGGGCTCCTCCAATCCCTGTCCAAATCAGGCTAGTGAACAAGAAAGCTGCTGGCTCACAAAGAGCCCCCTTGCCTTGCCCAGGAACTCAGATCTCAAGCCCAGTGAGTTGTCCTCTGCGGAGAACGATTCACACCAGCCTGAATCCATTGTGTTGTGTTTCCTCCTGTTCTTCTCGTTCTGTTCCACTGACTTTGAACCTCGGTTTCACGTCTCAGGAGATCAAATTACTTCCTTCAAGATGCCTCCCCTCTATTATTCTTGTTTATCAGGCAGTCGCTGGGTAGGGTAGGGATAGTACAAACTGGACCTACTTTAAACCTTGGCAGAGTAAGATTAATATTGCTTCAGAATCAAGGAGAAAGATGGATCTCCGACTCACTCTCACTAGGCCATACTTCTTGGAAAATGATCCCTACAGACACACACCCATGGTACCATTGCCTTAGGGTCAGCCAGGATTTTGCGGGTACAGTCACATTACCTGCATTGAGTTGTTGGCCTCGGTGTGCACACCTCTAATCCCAGCACTTGGGAGGCAGGGGTAGGTGGGTCTGAGTTCAAGGCCAGCCTGGTTCACAGGCTAACCAGTTCTATACAGTGAGACCCTGCCTCAATAAGCAAACAAAACAAAAAGTCAAAACAAAACAACACAGGTCCTGCTCCAGTGCAGAATGCTCATAGTGGAGGATACTGCAGAGGGAACCCCATGGGAATGTGGGAACTCTGTATATATACCTCAGCTTTCTTGTGAGCCTAAAACCACCTAAGATGATAAAGTCTTTATCAACATATGCTAATTGTGATCTATTCTTTCCAAATGAACGATGACTTCTAGACCTATTGATGGGACTCACAATCTCATCTCCGTGTCCTGAGAGACCTCTAAACAGTTGAGACCCACAAAGCCGAGGTCTCCCCCTATCTGCAGCTACCAGAGCACTTGTGAGTTCAGGCTCACAACTCTGCCAGCTTTTCACCCGTAGCATAAATACCATGAGGTTGAAATAGCACTGCCATGTCCTAGTGTCCTAGGTGTGGCCCCTTCGGGAGTGGGAGGGTCTCTTCCTCTGTACTGTGGCTTTATTGGCGCTGGGGCCTGGTTGAGAAGAGTATGGAGAATTGTGCCCGGAGATAACGGGCCGTTTGGAGGTGTCTTGAAGTAAGAGACAGAGACTCCTAGGGAGCGGTCCATAGCGACCAGGACGCAGAAACAAGAGGCTTTGAAATTCTTTGGGGAATGACTTCCTGCTCTGGAAGACCCTTCTGCATCTATCTTGTCTCCAGTCCTGGAGTTTCTGTCTTCTCAAGAGCTTGAGTCTTGCTAGCTCAAAAGTATCATGAACTTTTTTGTTTCTAGAGATTTCTAAGTTAACCCTGGGAACATAAAATTGGCAAAATTTATGTTATTTTTTCCAAATTCTTACTCGACTGGGGTAAGGTAAGGTGTTATTTCGGAAATTAGGTTATACGGAGGATAGTGGGGTTTTTTTCTTCACAAAAATCCACAATTCTGAATTCCCTTGGGGTTTATGAAGAGTGATCTCAGACACAGAAAGGGTTCTGAGCTTTCCAGGGAAAGTCCTGACCAAGAAGCTGTAATATCTGATGTTGCCAGCAGGAGGCGAGGGAGACACACCACCTGTAGAAAAAGCACTAACTTCGCTGCTGGTGTTTTATTTTGTTTTGTTTTTGTTTTGTTTTTCAGGGGATAGAACAGCTGGGCGGGCTTCTCCTGTGCCCACAAGCACTGATAATGGGCGACCACCGAAGAAGCAGAACAGAGCCTGGGACCCAAACTTTGACAGAGGCTGCCTCTGTGGCCAAGGTATGAGAGCATCCTCAGAACTCTTGAGGTCTCCCTCACTCTCCTGGTGGGCGAAACAAAATAAAACACAGATTACCCGATTACACTTGCATTTTATTGTAGCGTTTAAATGTTTGAGCTAAATATTACATGGCTATGTCTGTTTTGTTTCATTTATTTGAGATCATGTCTCAGATAGCCAGGGCTGGCCCCAAGCTTAGTACTAGCCAAGGATGACCTTGACCTTAGGACCCTCTGGCCTGCATCTCCAGTACTCCAATTACTGGTGTATGCCACCATATCATAGGGATAGACTTATATTTTTAAAGCAAGCTTTTATTCACTGTTTTACATATTAAAATTTAATTAGGTGTCTAGAAGTTTAATTTGTTGCATCAGCACCACCCACCTTCCTTAGTGCTCCAGAGAATTCTAGACTAGTGTAGACCCCAAATGAATTGTCCCCACTTCCCGATAGACCTTGTTCTTCAAGCCCTGAGCAGAAGCTGTCAAGTTGAGTCTAAACCATTCACTTCAGAAAGAATGGTCCAGGAACTACAGATGGCACCGCTTCTCCCAGCCACCAGCCCAATGTCCATTAAAGACAGCACCAGTCTATGCTTCACAGTCACGGACCAGAGATTCCAGTTCCCGTGGGGCACCAGAGTGAGAGCAGAGACTCTGCAGTGCCAGTGCCACTCGTGCCTCCTGAGGTCACCGGGACTGGAGTCTGTTCTTTATTCTCTCCTTTAACAACCCTGAAGAGAACAGGGCAGGCCAAATGTTGCTGTCTGTCTTCCTAGTGGACCAGTTGGTCCGGGCTCTGGGATGGGCCCGAGGGGCCGATTGTGTGGTGGGACACCTGGCATCCACCACCCAGGCGACAGCCTCAGTGGTGGCCGTGCTTTCCTGTGCAGCCACCACAGTGTGTGGGATGCTGATAAGGGAACAATGTAGCAGAGGAAAAGTGGCAGCGCTTGGACAATGAGCAGCGGGCGGCAGCAGGGGCTCTCCCAGGCTACGGCTCAAGGATTGAGTCCCAGAATCAGAGCCGACTACGCTGTGTGGGACAATGAGCAGCGGGCGGGCGGCGGGCGGGCGGCGGGGCGGCGGTAGTGGCGGCGGCAGCAGCGGCGGGGCGGGGCGGGGCGGGGGCTGCGGCAGGGACTCTCCCAGAATTTGCAGAGACTACTCTCTGGGTATTGTAAGCTCTATTCCCCAGGGGAGCTGCTCCGGTCAGGAGTTACCCCTGTCAGTCAGCCTCCCAGCCTCTTCTCTTTCCACCTTGGAACAGAGCTACTAATCCAAGAAGGGCCATTGTAACCTTCCCTGGCAGGATGGCAAGAGCTCCCACGAGAGCCCAGAGCGAGTTTCTCCAATTCTTTCCCATGTTCCAGTAGTCAGGGCATGAACTAAGGACGAGAATCGGCACAGAGCGTTCAGTTATAATTTTGAACATAAATGGGCTAAATTCCCAATCAAAAGACACAGGTGAGGGCCACTGAGATGGCTCAGTGGGTAAAAAAGCATTTGCTGTGCCAGCATGACTGCGTGTCTTCAATCCCAAAAGGCCATGGTAGAAGGAATGGACCAACTCCTGAATATTCCAGACCCACACACTGTCACATGCACATGGACAAAGTTATTTAAAAGACACAAGCAAGTAGGATGGATTGAGAAACAAAAGCCTTATATTTGTTACCTTCAAAAAACATGTGTCACCATCAAAGACAAATTCAGCTCATAAGTGGGCTTTTCACCCCAGCCTGGAAGTTAGACTGGAACAAACAAGACCCCAGGCAGGCCTGATAGTCACTCAGATAGGCTAGCCCTTGGGGGCTTTAGGCAAACCACACACCTTAAGGCTTGTGCCCAACTCCACACCAAACTGCCTTCTGGCTAAATGATCCACAGATCTCACCCCAGTTGTCTCCTGGAGGTTTAGCTACCTTGTAGCCAAGACATACTTTTTAATGACAGGAGAGCTGCCATTGGCTGTGTGCAGAACACAAGTGTGGTGGATATAAAATCACACAAGTGTGTGGGATACAGCCACTGCAGACCCAGTCCCAGGTGCACGAGAAGACTGTAGGTCTGCTGTCCCTTTCTGGCCACAGTGTAGAGCACTGTTTGGGACTAGACTGGCCCTTCATTGGTGAGCCTACCTTCTGTGGATCAGGGCTTAGTGCAGTTACAAGAGGTGAACAGCATGCTAATGAAGAAGTAAAAGTAAGGAAGAAAGAAGAGAGTGACAGCAGCAGCAAAGGAAGGCACAACGGGCCGGGGATGTGCTGAGCCAAAGACCTGTGTCCACCATGAGGTCTGGTGCCCAGGACCTGTATGGAGAGGAGAGCACCAGCTTCCGCACAGTCTGGGGCTGTCGCTGGAGGGTCTCAGTGTCCACAGCCAGCAGTTCCAGATCATTGCTGGAAGCCTCTCACTGTAAAACCAGATAGAGACCTGTCAGCAGAGTGACACTGAGTGTGACCACTGAGCCTGGTTCAAGGACACAGCCTTGTGCATCTGGGCTTTGGGAAGGGCAGGTCTTAGTGTGTTAGAGAGCTGGGAGATTTGTGTCCCTACAACTCTCAGCCTACCCTGATTCTGTGGGCTCCTGATGAGGTAGGTGCCCGGGAGCAAGAAGTTGGAAGTGTTGCTCTGGGGACACATGGGAGGTCTCAGTGTGTGGCCTTAGTTCCCTAAGCTTCTATGCCATGCTGTGTAGCATAGTGGAATGCCACCATCTTGTAAGAGATGAGCAAGATGTCAGAGGGCCACTTTCTTCCTACATCCTGACAGTCTCCTAGGAGATCAAGGTCTGTCTTAACACAGAGTATTCTGGGTCACAAGGAGGCTACTTGACTACCACTGGGCTCCTCCAGTTCCTCAGGCTGTGTTGTAGCTGAAAGCCATTTGGACTAAGAAGGGCATTAACTGGACCTTTGCTGGCAAGAACCAAGGAGCAGTGGCTCTTGAGGTCTCCAGCCCTTCGTCCCTAACACATTCAGCTTTCCAAGAAGCCACACACAAGATAACCCCAACTGTGGGGTTGGGTCAGGAGTCTTTGCTTGAGTCACCCCCTCAGTGAACCCCAAGAGGTTATGGCTGTGCTGGATCAGTTCCCAGCAGTCCCTTCTCATGCAATCAAGGACAGAGCCCGAGCGCCTATTATGGGCTGTTTTGTCAGCACTTGGCATGCGACCATAGAAGTGACACCAATTACTTGTGTCACAGCTTCTGGGGAAGACGGAGATGCATGAAAGCCAGCTCAGGGCCATCCATCAAGACTGGAGGGGGCTGAGAGCCTGTCACCGTGACAGGGAATCGAGGGGAGCAGTGTCTCTCAGGGCACCGAGTTGGCAAAGTGTGCTCTATCATCAGGATTGATGTCTCTGCCGGCAGGATGGGCCAGAGTGAGAGAAGGGGGCTTCAGCAGCTAGGTGTCAGGTCACAGTGTCATCCCCTGACCCCAGGCCTGCCTCCGCCCTCTTGCTACTTACTGTGCACACATTAGAGCCACATTTCCCCCTTCAAACACCCCTTAACTCTCAACTCCTGTCACAGCACCACTGTTTCTCTGGGAAGCCAGTCACATGCTGCCTCTTATATGAGAACTCTACAGTTCACACCCCCTCACGGTTAAAATGTATTCTATAGCCGTCCTGAACATCTGAGCTAAATGGTATTTAACCCATTGAAGTAATAGCTACTTTACATTTTCAGCAACATGTCTACACGTTCTGCCATCCCATCAGATGCTCATGACTACGTGGCAGATAGGAATAAAGCCAGTGTTGGTTGATGGGCAAACTGAGGCTCAGCAAAGCTGTTAACTCACCTCGAATCATACCGTTAGTATGCATACAGGCTTTGGAGAGTGTAGTATTTGGGCAAAGTGGGCACAAAGGAAGAAATGACAGAACTCATCCTCCGACACCTCCAGGCCTGCTGCTGTACCCACAGGGACCGTGTGTCAGACTGAGGCTCCTGAGGAAACAGGCAGCTGGGATTCATCTCATCCAGGAACTCCCGAGGACCTCAGGAGATTCTGAGATTGGGAGAAACCTTCCAGAGGAGGGAGAAGACCTCTTAGACCCCCCCTCCCTGCTCAGTGTGCCTTTGCTGTTGTCTGTCAGAGCTCGTGGTCCCTCTCCATAACAGCCTTGGACAGCAAGGATTTTTCTGGTGCTCTACCATCCTTATCTCACTCCTATAAAAATAAAATACCTGATAGAAGCATCACTCCATTAAGGAGGAACATCTAACTTAGCTCTTGGTTTCAGGGTATTTCAGTCCATTGTGGGGTGAGGAGATAGGGAGTCAGGAATAGCTTGGTCCCTGTTGGAGCTCCTTAAGAGGCAACCCCACCAGGAAGCAGAGCATAGAACTCGAATCAGAGGCAGGTTACCCATAGTGATCTGCCTTTATCAGTCAAGCCCCACCTCCTAAAGGTTCCACAACCTTTCTGAACAGCGCCACCAGCTGGAGGCCAGGTGTTACAACACATAAGCCTGTGGGGGTACATTTCACATTCAAAACACAGACCAGCTTTTTTTTTTTCCTCCTCCAGCCTATTCTGAGGGCCAAAAAATACTAGAAGGGACTTCATAGAGCATAGAAGACCCTGTGCTATATAGAGAGGGTATGTCTCAGCCAAGGTCAAGGCAAGCTGTAGCTGGTGTAGCCCAAGCTCTGGGCCAGAACTCCCCAGAGTTTGCACAGCCCCAGCACAATGTAATGATAAAGCATCAGAGGCAGGTCAAGGCCCTCCGGTACGCAGAGCTGGGAGGAGCTTCCCAACATTGTGGGGAACTTGGAGGAGTGAAGGAATATCCAGTTTATCTAGAAAGAGCTGACCCCAAAACCCACACTCTGAAACCTCTGAGCTGCTGGTATTCCCGACCGTCTTTTTGAAAGGCAACAGGAGTGAGCTGTGTTATCTTCCATCTCTGCTCTGGATTCTTCACCCAAGAAACCATTTTAACTGGCAGCATTAAGAGATAGCTCAGCCCTCCCCCCCCCATTGCCCTTCAAAGATTAGCCATGAGACAGTGGTACATGTCACCCCAAAGATCTGCAGATGACTAGCTTCTGCCATCTGGTTTGTCCTCAAGGAAGTAGAGGACAGATAAGTGACCTTGACATGACCAGTCTGTGCCAGAGAAGGGCTCTGATGCAATGCCCTGATACCTCCACCAGGTTGTGGCCATACCATGTCACCCATGTTATAGACTACGTCACCTGCACCCTGGTCTGCTGGCTAGGATGCCAGAGGCATCCCTAGTTTTTTCCCTCCTTCTTCCAGACTTGGGCTCAGCTCACCCTCAAACTCTGCAGCTCACCCACTGTACCCAAGCCTGAGGTGTGGAGGGCCCTCACCAAGCACCCCAAAGCCAAAGCTATGGTGCCCATGGAAATGCAGCCATCAGCACTTCTATTTACAGTGACCCTGTTGTGTTTTAATTAATTAAAGCCTGTGTCGCTGAGAGAGAGACATAATGTTATTCGTGCTTAAAGCTGGGGGAGGTAGCTGTGGCTCTGTGGCTCTTTCTACTCCTTAGAAGAAAACATGGAAGCAGGCTTCAGGGTTCCAAGAAAGGAGTGTGGGCACCTCTCCCCACCTCTTTGTGGCTACACACCTGAGTACCATGAGATGGCAGACCTGAAACTCCTTTCCATCCTATCCTTCTGCTTAGCAGGCTGGGATGGAAGGGCTCCCATGTTGCCAGTAGAACACACTGGCGGAGGGGGGTGGGGTGGCGGTGGGAAGGGTGGGGGGGGGTAGGACCACAGAGAAGATGCACATCGGCTTCAGGAAAGCATAATAGGGAGACTTCAGTGTGATGTATGGTTCCGGGGACATTATTAATGATTTGCTGATTTTTACCTTTAAAACCTCTGGGCAGATTATTTATTATGTCCTTGGCGTGTCTGTGATCTATGGAAGGGGCCCTAATCTCCAAGCACACCCCCCCTCGTGTCCCTACGCCTTTACAGTGTCTAATTAGGCTGAGATGCTGCCGCCCCCAGGCTCCACCCCACACCTCAGCAGGGAGAAGGCCAGATCTGAGATTCATGCTTTCGCCCCACAGAGCCTGCAAAGCAGGCAATCTGCTTCCTATGCCGGGCTATGTATGAGATTGCTGTGTGACCTTGAACTGAAGCATGACTCTTCTGGGCCTCCTAAAGGAGGCTGCTAGAGAGATCAGGCACCAATTGCAGGTTAGAAAGCAGGGCGAGTGACCCTGCTGGTGTGAAAGTCTCAAACTTCAGTGACAAGGAGGACTGGAAATGGTGGGGAGCACTTACAAAGGCTCAGAGTCCTCCCTCATGCTGGATCCTCTACCTGTTGTTGCAGGGCACAAGCCCTTCAAGTCCTCCAGGAAGGACAGACTTCAGATCATCTACTGATTGGGGACACAGTGGGGGACCAGAAGCTAGGCACAGGAAGGAAGGCCATCATGGTTGGCTGGCCACATGTCTTAGGCAGAACTAGAGAAGATCCTGTGCCCACACCCCACAGTCCCAACCCATTTCCAGGAGCCCCAGAGTCCACAGTTCAGCTTCCTACCCTAGTGATTCTCCTCTAGAGGTCAAGTGCACCCTGGCAGCAGCTGGAACTCAGACTGCCATGTGCTTCTCCCTGGCCAGTCTATTCTGAGGACCTAGTGGGTCTTTGGGCCAGTCAGCTGGAAGGAGCTCCATCCTGTCTGAGGCCTGGGGTGAGGCCCTGTGTATAACTCTATGGGCCTGTTTTCTCCAGCTGAATTTTATGGTATCTCTGAAAGTGTGGGACACAGGGTCCCAAAGTCCCGCTCCTACCTCTCCTAGCCTGTGCTTTTTCTTCCATAACCTCAGTCAGGCCACCACCTGGGGGGCATCAGAACCCCTCCTCAGCTCGGCAGCACTCTATTGAACCTCAACTCCTTCTCTGCCTGGCATCCATTATTACCCATAGAGCTCTCTGTACGTCACATGCAAAGACATGCACCCCAGACATGCGCAGACACATATATGCATATGTTGCTATTTTCATACCTCATGACTTATCTTTCCCCTCATGAGGCCATCTCCCCAGCCTAGTTCATGAAGTTCATGACTACTGCCCTCAGCTCTAGCTCTGTATCCCAGAGAGGCCACATCCTCACTAATGCCTGTCCAGAACCTCCAGTAGCCTACCCTTTGGCTGCTATTACTAAGGCTCCTCCCACTGACCTCAGCCTCCTTACCTGTCACCCAGTGGGCACCACACCAGGATCAAAACCACCTGTGCAGCAGGAGGTGGGGATCCTGACCAATGAATTCAGGTTTGGGGGCTCTAGCTCATGTGCATATAAGAAGGGGGCATGTGGTCTTGGCTTCCTCTCTGCACAGTCACCTGTGCTCAGACGGTCTTGCAAAGACCAATGTGACTCAGTCCAGAACGAACCCAAGAATCTCCTGCAAAGGGCTCTGGACCTAGGGACCTAGGGACCTAGGGACCTAGGGACCCAGGAAAGAACAGAGTCCTGTTCATCCTATAGAAACCTTCTTACTTCCTGCCCTTACACTCAGAACTTCTATCATCACCAACACCATTATTATTATTACTTTTGAAAAATATTGTATGTATGTATGTACGTATGTATGAATGTATGTATGTGTATCGGTCACATGTGTACAGGTGCCCTTAAAGACCACCTAAAATAGGAGCTGGTAACAGAATCTGGGTCCTCTGGAAGAGCAATAAACATTCCTAACCACTAAGCCATATCTCCAGCCCTTATTGTTATAGTTTTGCTGTTGTTTGTTTGTTTGTTTGCTTGAGACAAAGTCTTACTCAGTAGCTCTCGGGCTAGCCTGGAACTCTCTATGTAGCCCAGGATGGCTTCCAACTTTTAGCAGTCTTCCTGTGCCAGCCTCCCTGTTTCTGGGATTGGAGGTACAAGTTGCTATGGCCTCTTACAAGCTTGATTCTGGGGACCTCAGATGTGCTTGGAGGACAGAGGTGGGACAGAAATGCTCGCAGGTCCTTTATAACAGAAGGCATTGTCTGCAGCCGCATGCTGTTGAGCCCACATCTCCTGGCAAGCACAAGCCCATGAGCTGAGGCCACACAAAGTAGGATATGAGGCACAGGCTTGCCCAGAAAATGAGTCACGCCGCCCCTTCCGTCCCTGCACCCAGTCATGCCTGTCCTCTGACTCCGTCCTTTCCTGGAACCACATGATTGATGGGGTTTGAGATGAGAAGTCACCCAGGTCATCCTGGGCCTGGAGGCAGGGTGCTCCAGAGCCAGCCTTGGGTTCAGGAAGCAATCCTCTCTTCCTAGGATATAACGCAGGGAGTCAAACACCAGAAGTGGGGGCACAGGCCCACTTTCCTGGAGGCTTGGGTCAAGAGGGAGGCACCCCAAACCCATCCTCTTTACTAGTACAGAACTGTGACATCTTACTTACAAGTCATTTCAGGTCATCCTGGTGCTAACCATGCACCCCTCAGAGCAAACGTAAAGAGAACTTGCGTCAAGAGCTTAGAGGGAGACCGAGTGCCTCAGCTGGCAGAGTTCTGGGATCCTGGGTGTATGAGCCTGGCCCCAACATGGGTCCAGGAATGCTACAGAACACAAGCCTGTAATCCAGATCAGAGTCCAGGGCTTCTGGGCCCAGGACAGGCAACCTTCCAGTCCTGAGGAGTCCCGATGACCAAGGTAGTGTGAGTCTGAGCTGTTAGCCCAGGAAGGGGAAAAGTACACATTAGAATAATAAACATCAAGGCCAGGCCAGAGCGAGTCTATGTGCTCTGGGCAAGGAGACCATGTTCCTAAAGCTCAGCCTGTGGCCCACACAGCTGATCCCCCAAATGTAGCTTTCATTTGGAACTGAGCCTACATCTTGTTATAGCAGATCAGAGGGAGAGAGGGAGGGAGGGACATGGGATGGGGCTGTGGTGGAATCGGCATAAGACAAGGAAGAAAGGTGGCTCGCTCTGCTTGGGGTGATTCAGTCAGTGAAGTCCAGGTTTGTGTGTTCTTGGATATTGGTCTTTACAGAGGCCCAGGTGGCTTGAGCTGTCAGCTGGGGTCTAGACAGGGAAGTAGGGAAAGGGTCACAGTGGGAAAATGACCTTTACCCACCTAATTGCCTCTCAAGAGATGAGTGGAGTGTCTGATTCTGGCTGGCCCACACTGTCCCTTGGGCAAACCACATAATAAGGGAGAGCAAGAAATCTCACCTCTGGGTATGCATGAACGTTTGTGCATGCAGTGAGTAGGTGACTGTGTGTGTGTGAGAGAGCATACATGCATATGCATGCACATGTGTGCAAATCTGTGTGTGTGCACATGCACATGTCTAAATGAGTGTGTGTGTGTGTGCCTGTGAGCCTGCATATTGTATATGTGTACAAGCATGTATTCATGTAAATGGGTCCATAGGTGGAGCTGAGCATGGTGAGTGAGTGTCTCCAGGAGGCCCAGTCCAGGTGGAAAGACTGGGTGTCTGATGACTGATTCCATGCAGGCAATGTGGGTAGCAGTGCTAAGCTGGTTTTCCTCGGGTGCCATGCAAACATGTCTGAAGTTGACTTTAGACACCTGGGTCAGAGTGTCACTGGACCAGAACCGTCTGTGTTCCTGTGCTCTCCTTGATGACAAAGCAGCTCACCTACAGATGTTCCAGGTCCCTCTTAAGGTCTTCCTTCAGAAAGTCAGTGTTTGTGGCAAAATCTTCACAGTTCAAGGGCAGTTACCTTTCCTGGCCATGTGAGTGGTCAATGAAGCTTGTGTCTTCGAGACTTAGGTGCTGGGATTTGGTGAAGAGGGAGCTCAGGTCTGTAGGAGAGGAGTTGTGATTTGCGTGTCCAGAGAGTCCAAACTCTGTTCTCTGAGGGTTTCTCTTGCCTCTAGACAGGGGGAATTGAAATATGAAGAAGGTCTGGGGTCTGGACCTACCCTGACCTAGCTGTGTGACCACTTCTCTGGGAAGGCTCTGTCAGTTGGGTGTAGGGTTGGTCAATTCAATGGAGTGCCCAATATTATTAAATGGAGTGAAGCAGAAGACATGTTCAGACCAGTCTGTGGGGGTGAACCCTGGACACGTGCTTTGTCACCTTAGACATTCTAAAGTTGTCCTTGTGGGCCGGAACTTCTGATCCTTCACACATGGACGATGAGCATAGGGCAATAGGGGTTGCTTACCTCTCCCACCATTCATGGCTGAAAAGGTTTTGGGTTGCCATGGATACCGTGAGCCCTTGTAAGCATCTGGGTGATGGATGATTTGGGTTTTCATCCAGGAGCCAGCTGAGGCTACAGGAATGTTGCCTTCCCAGGAGATGCTCTGCTACAGAGGTTCATCCAGCTTGGTTGCCATAGCGGAAAAAGGTGGGGAGGAGACACCAAGGTCTGTGCCTTAGCTATGGTCACAAAACTCCTTATCTCCAAGTTGGAAAAATAAAAGCTCAGGTTGTCCATTAACAGCAAATGCTTTAAAAGATAAAAGGCAGAAATATTTGTGGGCTTAAAGTAAGGGAATTTGTAACCAAGAGGATCCCACAAACAGATACGTTTTCAGTGTGGCACTGAGCTTTATGGAGCTAGGAATGGCCAGCTCCTGATATCTGACCACAAGTAGAACATTATTGAGGACATAACACGATCATCCCAGCAGAAAGATCGCCACTGGATTCGCTTTCCTAAACCTTCAGTATTTTGTAATAAATTCACTCAACAATGTGTTCGGAGACTTTAGATAAGTTACTCATTCACACAGGCTAGGTTGCAGAGACAGGGAACAATGGAAGGGGACGTGGACTTTGAGCGTGAGATATCTGGCTTGCCACCCTGGCTTGGCAGCTATCTAGCTGAGTCAACTAACACAAGTTTATGTTTCTCCCCCGTGCCTCAGTGGTTCCATTTGTGGAATGGACATAAAATGCCTGTTCACATACCTGATGGAGACACCTGGGAGATTAAATGGAACTGATTCGGTGAAAGGTACAGGACAGCACCGAGTGTACTGAAGACATCCAACACGTGGCAGTTATAAATGCTGTATTGGAAATCCCCAGTGTATATGTGATGGCATCTCATCATCTGTTCCTTTGCTTCCACAGTAGTGCATAGGAGGAAACACTAGTCAGAAACTGAAATAGCTTCACAGTGTTGAAACTGAGGTGAGCATTGGATTTGAACCTGGGTCCTCCAAGCCTAGGTCTCACACCCTTTTTACTTCGTTCTTTTCTTCCTTCCTTCCTTCCTTTCTTTGTGTGTGTGTGTGTAAGATGCACACACGCCACAGCACTGATGTAAAAACCAGAAGACAACACACAGGACTCAGTCCTTTCCTTCCACCATGTGGGACCTGGGGACCCATCTCAGGCCCTCAGGCTAGACAGCAAGCACCTACACCCACTGAGCCATCTCGAAAGTCCCTCTCTGACCTCCATGAGAGAAGAGTAATGCCATTTAAATGACGTTCAGGTCAGCAGAGGGCAAGGCTGGCAGCTGCTGGCATCCAGAGAAGCATTGGCGCACCCCTTAGGGATGATTGGAGGTCTCCAATCGTAGACTCGGAATATTCTGGATGCTTCCTGCCAACTAGTAGTGATAAGGGATAGACAACTGTGTCTGCTATCTCATCCAGATACTGCTGTCACGACGCAATTTGCTGGGGGAGGGGCTGCTTTGGGAGGGGCTGCTGAGGAATAGTTACTTCTCCACTTTGATTGCCTAGTGGCCTGCTAGAGTATAGTTATCCAAAGCCTCCACCCTGTGTCAACAGCAATTGTTCCCGATTGACTGTTGGGAATCAGTTCAGCCTCCATGAGAACTCTGTCCCAAATATAGCCCAAAGGTGATGTGTGCTTGTGAGTGCATGTGTGTGCATGTCTCTGAGCATGTTTGTGTATGTGTGCTCACATGTTCACATGCATGTGCTGACCTCACAGAAATTTTTTAAGTGTCAGATTTTTTAAGGCCAGCTCCACCTGTAGAATAGTGGCCACAGACATGTGTGTCCACCCCTCCTTTGCATCAGATGCTACCACAGGTGACGTCAGGAGTGATACATCTGGTGAATGATTAAGAACAGGGAAGCAGACAGAATCCAGAGATGTTGTTTCCCACACAAGAGCCCCCTCCTGAGACAGACCTCAGATAAAGGTCTTGTGTGGAAGGACATGGCTAGAGAGCACCCATTTTAAAAATATCAACAGTAACAAACTTCTCAGTCACTTTGTCACCAAGCTTGAAGACCAGAGTTCCATCCTCCAGACCTACATGGTGGAAGGAGAGAGCCAACTCCTCTGACCTCCACACACAGGCTGTAATACTCAAGTGCCCACTATAAAATAATAAATAAATTTTATTTAAACATTTAAATAATGACAGATTTTTTTTAACCAACAACAAAAGACACATGCAAATCAATTCTTTTTCAAAACAGCTAGGAATTCAGCAGAAAAAGGAGTGAGCCTATTCATATACTTTATAGAGAATGGGTTTTGTTAAATCCTCTAAAAGGGTTTTCATTTCATTAGTATTCAAATATAATAGTCCCGCATAAAAATGGGATCCTGTGGTTACCTGTGTAGGGAGCAAACAATCTCTGCTTTTGAAGGTTAGTCCAGAACACTGCTGATCTGACTGAATGATTCAGACGATGTTGGTTAAGGTTGACCTTCAGAAAAACAATGTGTCACAGGGTATTAGGATCCTTAAATATGTTGACATCCTTTGACCTTGTAATATCATGCATAGGACTGAGCCTAAAAGAAATAACCAGAAATTGGCCAAGGGGTGGAGGACAAGAAGTGAGTGTTGTTTTGTTTGCTGATCTGGTGGTATATTCTGCTTTGATTTTTTTTATTCGATATATTTTTTATTTACATTTCAAATAATTTCCCCTTTTCTAGCCCCCCACTCCCCAAAAGTCCCGTAAGCCCCCTTCTCTCCCCCTGTCCTCCCACCCACCCCTTCCCACTTCCCCGTTCTGGTTTTGCCGAATACTGCTTCACTGAGTCTTTCCAGAACAAGGGGCCACTCCTCCTTTCTTCTTGTACCTTGATTTATGGATTATGTTTTGGGTATTCCAGTTTTCTAGGTTAATAACCACTTATTAGTGAGTGCTTTGATTTTTAAGCCAGGGTTTTGCTATGATCCCATGCTGGGCTCACACTCACTGTGAAGCCCCGGCAGACCTTGGATTCATGGTGCTCCTCCTGTCACAGCATCCTGAGTGCTGTATCTCTCTGCCTGCGCTACCATACACAACGTGGAAACAGTCTTAAGAACAAAATAATAGAAACCTAATGTGTTTGTGGTGGACGTGCCTACAATGCCAGAGAAAGGAAAGCAGTAGAATCTAAAGTTTAAGACTAGTCTGGGCTACAAAGCCAGCCAAGGCTACATAGAAAGAGCATTTGAAAGATATTTTTAAAGGTGTCTGTTTGGGAGACAGCTCAGCGAGCAAAGTGCTTGCTATGAATGCATGAGTTTGAATCTCCAGAACTGAACTTGTAAAACGCCAGATGTGACTGCATGTGTTTGCAACTTCCAGGTTTGGGAGGCAGAGACAGACAGCGTATGGGGGACTCTGGCTAGTTTAGCCAAAACAGCAAGCTCCAGGTTTGACGAGAAATCCTGTCATAAAAAGTATGGTGGAGAAGTGATTGAAGAAGACTTCGATTGTCAGCCTCTCAACTCTATATGTGCCTGCTGGGCATGTGCACTGGCATTAATATGACGCATGCACACGCACACACAGATACACACAGATACACACATACCATAAAGTGGGGAAGGGGCAGGGGAAGGGAGAGAGAGAGAGAGAGAGAAAGAGAGAGAGAGAGAGAGAGAGAGAGAGAGAGAGATCAGTGATAAGGAAATAGTGAAATTATTTCTTTCTTTTACCATTTAGGAAAAATTTTCAGGAATTAAAATACACATTTGAAGCTTTCTTAGATAAATGAATATATATTTAAGCATTTATTAAAGCAGCATGGAAATATTATACAAAAATCTCTGCAGAACATCTAGAAAACGGTGGAGAGCACTGCATCCAATCACTTCAGAAAGCTGCCTCTGGTCCCTGGTCAGGGGGAGATCTCTCTTCCTTCCAGCCCTTCCCTTTTCCCCTTGCAAACAGTACGAATCATGTGTGTGTGTTCTAGAGATAGAACCTAGGGGATAGAACCTAGGACATTGGGGCTGAGAACAAACCTTATCCAATGACCCCGAATTTATCTGTTCTTTCTAAGTATTCACATCTGCAGAGTCACCACATATATTCCAAACCAGCAAAAAAAAAAAAAAAAAAAAAAAAAAAGTTCCTCAAAGTCAAAAAAGGTGAGTGTACCCAGAAAGGCTAAGGGGAAAGTAACAAAAGATCAATAGGGAGAGAGAAAAAAAAAAGCCACCACACAGAGAAGAAGCCCCAAGGCCTCTTTCCAGATCCTCTGTCCTCTTGGGCCGTGAGGAACTGGCTGACCTCCGACAATATGGCGGGCTCACAGCTCATGCTTTACACTGAGTATGGGAGCCTTGAATTTTAGATCCCACAGACAGCACGGTCCTTTCCATCCTTGCCACGGTCATGGTTGAACCCAGAGCCACACACAAGCTAGGCAAGCACTCTGCCACTGAGCTCTGTTCCCAGAGCCTGTGACTAAGTTATCGAAGCTGGGTTTTGAACTTGATCTATAGCCCGGGCCAGGTCTAGAACTTTCTATCCTCCTGCCTTAGCCTCCCAAGTGGCTGGGATGCTAGGCCTGCAGCTCCAGGATGGGCAGCAAGTCTTTAGTCTTTGTCCTGTTTCTTGTACATCCCCAGTGATCTGAGCCTCTCTCGGGTGTAAGGGCAATACATTCATGCAGGTATCTCTCAGCTCCATTACCGTCCCATGGTTTGATGCCTAGAAATCTAAGTCATCCTGGCCAAAGCCATCTACCCTGCCCCCAACCCGGGTACAAGCCAGGCTTCCAGATGACTGTCCATCTTCTCCTTTTCCCTGCTTTGGAGGCCTTGGGCTGGAGGGGGCTTCTTCTTGCTCAGAAGAGGAACTTTCTGGATACATCATGGGGACTTTCCTCTCTGCATGCAAGACCCTGCTGTTCTTGGCTTTGGTGCATTTGAGGTCTCCACTTGGAGAGTCTCCCTCTGAGCCCTTCTGAGACACCTGTGAGCAGTTGTCCAGAGACGATGTCCCGGAGGAGCATGTCGTGCGGTGGCTCCGGGGGACCGGCCTTTGCCGGTGGTTCTGGAGCCTCCCCTCTTGGTCTAGGCTGGTGTTTTCAGAACCCACCCTTCCCTGGTTCTCTCCTGAGCTTACCCAAGGGCTGTCTTCCTCTACATCTTGATTTCTACTTTCTAACTCCAGCTGTCCTTCTGTAGAAGTTTCCTGAATCTCCACAGAGTGGGCGCCCTGGCTTGCTGGAACCTCCGAAGTGCCTCTATCTATAAAGCTCTGGTGAAGGGTTTCCTCCTTCCCGATCTCAGTCCGCTCTAACTGTTGGCTTTCTTGGGCGGTGCTGATGCAGATTTTCCCATCTCCCTCAGTGGCTGCATCCTCTTCTGGTGCATGGCAGCCAGATCCTTGTGTTTTCAGAGTCTCAGGGTCCTCCTCTCCTTGCAGCTTCTGCTTCTGTTCCCCCTCTTCTCCCTCAGCTACCTCAAGCCCTTGTGCCAACCTCAGCCCTTGCTTCTCCTCAGCTCCCTGGACAGTTCTGGGGTCCTCCTGAGACAACACCATCTCTGTCTTCTGAGGGGCCACCTCCATGGCCTCTCTGTTACTGCTGCCTCCTTTCTTGCTCTGTAGAATTTGCTGCAGGTCAAAGGCCTTTCTGACAGGAGCACCAGAGACTGTTGGGGCATCCTTTGGGAATCTAGGGGTCCTCTTCTTCTTCAGACAGATTTCACAGGGACAGAACTCATCCTCCACAGGCCCTGTATCTGACCTGGTCCCTAAGGCTGTGCTGAGTGTGGGCCCATCCTCCAGGGTAAGGGAAAGGGGGCCCTGGCCAGAGAGGGCTGAGAAGATGCGCAGGCCCTGAAGGCGACGCCTGCGCTGCTCTGTCTGTAGAGAAGTCTGGCCTCTGAGGGCTTCCCGGGGTGGTTCTGGGACCATCTTCCCTGCCCGGCTCTGGATCTTCCTGACTTCTCTGTCAGTGCTTGCCTGGAGCCGTTGGCCCATGTCCTGCTCCAGCTCGGTCACCATCTGGTCCAGCAGGCTGTCATGAAGGTTCCATCGGGCTCGGAGTTGAGCTGTGGCGTCAGCCAGATGAGCCATGAAGGCTTTCTCTATCTTCCTCAGCAGCTTGGACACCCAGATAGGGTCAGGGTCCAGAGATCCCTTGTGGGCCATGGACGCGTCCGTCTCCTTGGCTCCTAGGCTGGTCTCGATGCAGGCTTGCTTGCAGCCCCTTGCATCCAATCTGGACATCTCTTCCAATCCCAGCTCTGGTATGTGAGCACTTTGATGCTCACCAAGCCTTGAGTTGCT
Organism: Apodemus sylvaticus; assembly: GCF_947179515.1. NCBI lineage: Eukaryota > Metazoa > Chordata > Mammalia > Rodentia > Muridae > Apodemus > Apodemus sylvaticus. Next base: position 63,329,928 of record NC_067479.1, read on the forward strand.
CTCGCTGAAATCCTGAGGGGACTCTGGGGGTTCCTCTCGCCCATCTTGGGGCCACAGTCCTCCAGAGGCCGCATCAGTTCCTGCTGCATCTTTTGGCACTCTGGTGTCTTCTGGAGAACCTGTCCCATCTTGAGAGCCAGCTGCAAGCATTTCCTGACTGCAGACCCCAGCCCCTTCTTGAAGCCCTTCTCCAGGGACATTATTTTCCTGCAGCCTCTCTCTTACTCTCCCTTCTGTTTCTTCTGACTGTGCATCCCCTTCCAGTGCCGTGCTTTTGACCAATTGCTCTGGGACACTGCCCCAGGTCTGCTTCCTGCCTCCACCTGCCTCCTCCCCGCTGGTGGCACAAGCCCTCACCTGGGAGCCAGATGAGACTGTGGAATGACTCGCTAGCTCTGGGTACCCCTGGCTCCTGGAATCAGGTCTTTGAGAGGCGATTTTCAAGGGCAAATCTGTCTTCTCGGGAGCCAGGGTATTTTCCAGGACACAGGGCACGCTGCCCTCACCTGAGCCTCCAGAGCCACTGCTTACATCCACACCAGAGGAGGAGGTGGGCGTGAAGTCCTCGGTCCCCAGCAGAGCCTGGTGTGAAGTGAGCCTCCCGAGGCTGAAGTCCAGCAGTCCTTGCCCAAGCTCACTCCCAGGCCACAGGGTCTGGGAGATGCTCAGAATCTCCTGGTACTTAGGGGACTCTACAAGCCTCACTTTGCCATCCAGAGGCCCCAGACCCTCATCAAAGAAATGGAGCCCGGCAAGGCAGGCAATGAGGGCCCCGGCAGAGCGGCTGAGCCTCTGGGCTGCTGAGCTAGAGATCTCTGGTAAACTGCTGGGCCGGCCTGGCTTGGAGCCCAGCAGGGCCTTCATGATCTGTGTAGAGGCCGAGACCCTGGTGGGGAGTGCACATGGGCTCACATCATGGTCCACTGTGGTCCCTTCTCCTAGTCCAGCTTCTGCAGGAGCCTTGAGCCTTTCGCCTGATGTTGCATTTGGATGTAAATCACTTCCCAGTTTGCAGCACACAGAACCAGATCCTGAGAGGACTTCCGCTGCCTCTGAATACTCATCAGTAACCCCTTCTGGGAGCTGCTGTCTGGCCTGAGTCAGTTCCCCCAGGACTTTCAAAGAACAGCCATCACCCAGGTCCTCCTTGGGACCTTCTGGACCATCCCTGGGCACTTCTGTGGTCTCACCTGCCATCTCATATGTCATGATTACTGGCTTTTCTGGGATGTTGCCTAGCCACTCACGAACCACAGCATCTGGAGAGGTATAAGGCAGAGCACTGGGCGTCACACCACCATCTCCTTCTCGCTCCTCAAGGCTTCCCCTGATACCAGGGGACATCCCCAGCAGAGTCCTCCCGGGCCCAGTGTAGCCATCCGCTCGACTCTGGTCACTGCTGGTGCTACTGCTGCTTGCAGGCTCCCTCTCAGAGCATGTTTGCTCCTTGGGTAGAGTTGGGCAGAAACTACTGCCCACCAAGCAGGCCTCAGAGATGGAGGCTTGGGTCTGCCCACTGGGGACTGCAAGGGGAGAAGATGGCAGAACCTGGAAGCAGCAGCAATCTTGGTAGGTTCTTGGCTCTTCTGCCTCAGGCCATCTGTCCAGTAGCACAGAGGATGAGAAAGGCTCAGGGGTGGTCCCTGCCTTGTCCCTCAGGCAACCAGCCTCTCCTCTGTGGACAGGTGTGGGAGTTGATGAGTGAGCCTGGCACTTGGTGTCCCCAGCTAGCTCTGCAGAGCGAGCACTAGGGTGACAAAAGCTGGACACACAGTCTGAGTCGCTCATGACGATGGCGGTGGCTTTGCTGGTGGCTTGTGGTCCCTGAAAGTCACGGGAACTAGAGAATGGGGGTCTCAGATCCTCAGAGGCCTGATTCCCAGCGCTGGGTAAGTTGGAAGGAAATTGTGGTGCTGGGCTTCCAGGGCAGGCCTGTTCTCTTTCCTGAGGCATTGGCATTTGCAAGGCTATGTCCAGTGAGGATGGAGTGTCCCTGCAATAGTGACACCGCCTGGCATGGCCTTTCTGAGCCACTTGGTAAGGGTCAGAGACACTGGGCAAGCACACAACACCAGCCAGTCTCTTCTGCTTCCTCTGTCTCCGCTGGGCTGGGGCATGAGCAGGAGCTGGGAGAGCTTCTCTCTGTGTGTCCTGAGAGCCAGAATGACCCGGAACCAGGGGCAGTCTCAGTACAGGCTCACCTCTGAGCTCCTGGCATCTGGTGCCCTGTCTATACTTTTCTGTCTGAAGACCCGTGTGGTTCAAAGGTAACTGACTCTGGGTAGAAATACAGGGGTTGTCACTGTTGGTGACTTGCCCCTGGGAAGCCATGACCCTTGCCTGGCTTGAGTCTCTGTGGAGCTGACTGCCACTCTCACTAGACTCCTCACGAGACTCGGCACTGTCTGATGTATCAGACAGAGCCCTTTCTCTACTTTGGGTCTCAGGTCTCAAGCCGCGGGATCCTGTGTCCTCTAGGCAGGAGCCCTCACCAGATTCCAGCTCAGTCTCACTCTGGGAAGAAGCTGAGGAGACTGGATGCAAGGTGTCACTGCCTGTATCGCCGTCTGGAGTCCAAGGACAGCGGGAGCCTGGCTGGACACTTCTAGGGTTCCTGGGAGTTGAGACTGGGCTGACATTATCCTTGTCATGCCCTTTGCTATCGTTGGCTTCCTGTCTCCAGTGGCTCTTGCATCCAGAGCGCTTAGTCAGACCCCATCTCCTTCGAGGGGTTGGCCCTGTGCCCTCAGGGGCAGTCAGGGGGTTTCTCCATATGTCATAGCTGGGCTGCGACTGCTGGCCCACATCAAAGTCTCCCTGGCATCTTCCATCATAGGGACCCAGTTCCTGTGCCCCAGGCTTTAAGACGTCCCAAGGGTAGCCCTCCTGTCTGCGACAGAACCTATCAGCCTCCCTTGGGTCCTGACCCTCTCTACTGGCTGCTGTGAAGACACTGGCGTGCCCCACCTTCTGGGACCACCGCAGGGTGTCCTCGCCCAGAATCTGGAAGCGGACTTTCATCTCCACAGACAGACTGCCATCCTCATTCATGCAGACCTTCTTCTCCACATCATCAGCAGCCACCAAGGAACCAGGTGGGACAGGTGTGTCCTGAGGGCATCTGTCCAAAGCAGCCCCTGTCCAGGCTTGATGGCTGGATGTTGGATGGTCGCTGAGACCAGACCTCTCTGACGTCAAGGAAAGCTGCCGCAGCCTGCCGCCAGATCTGCCTCTCGAGTGTATGACACTCTGCTTGGTGTTTGGTCCCCAACCACCTGTCACACAGCGGAGCAAGAGAGAAGAGAACAAGGCAGTGAGCTACTGGAGAGGACGGCAGCAGAAAGACAAAGGTGGAACCATTCTAGAAGGACCCATGGGTGGCACAGAAAGGAAGAATTGAGGCTGAATCTCACCCAAAGCCACCAATTCCCCACTACTTCTGGCTCTGAGACTGACTTTGCCGCTTCATTGTGCAGCTATGCACACAGCGCTTGCTGCACATCGAGTTGGCTCAAGAAGCTTCTTGCACAGAACGTTCACTTCAGGAATGCTTGCTGAAAAGGCACCAGCACAATCAGGGTCTGGGGAGAGTGTGGCATGGCAGGGGGAGCCACGCGGTGGGGATTCATTGATCGGGGACAGGAGGCAAACCCAGGCTGCTGCTGGTGATCTGACCATAAGTTGTAAACGGACCTGATGATTCCTGGTGAACCATCTCCCTCACAATGGCCAGGCTCTTGAGCTGAAGAAAAATTTCTAGGAGAGGTCTAAAAACACAGCATCAGTTCCTGAGAGTCTAGCCTGTGCCCAAGGTAGAAAACTAGAGTGGGTGTCTCATGGGATAGAGAGAAAAATGGAGTCCCCGCTGTTTCTCCTTTCATCTCCTGAGCTATGCTTAGTAGGATGCACCTATGTCCAGAGGACATGAACACATCTGGACAGGAGAAAGCATCAAGAAAGCCTGGTGGCTCTTCTGTCATGGGCCTAACCATTGTCTTTGGTCATTTTCTTAATGGAGTCAAACAAAGGAGAGACATTTGTTTATTTGCCAAAATCTTCCTATTATCAGTTCAGTAGTTTTGCTGTAATTTTATTCTGCATTTGCAAACTGTGTCTTCAAAATAACATATATTTTAAGATTGAAGCCTAGATTCTGGCTCAGTGTGGGCTTTTTGATGGATGTATGTGTCTGGATGGATGGTCTATGGTTGTGGTGTGTTTTAATCATTGTAACCTGCTGTAGACCACCACTGATGCCTAAGGCACTGATGCCACGTCTCTGAAGGACAGCTCAGAACCTCTATGATGACATTGATGACATGTCCACTGGGAGTCTTAATGATTATTTTAGACCCTAAAAATCTTAAGCTCAAATTTCTCTGTGTTAAAATCTAGAAAATCCCCAGAAATGTTCTGCTCAGTTAAAGCAGACAGAAGGAGAAAGAAGAGAGACCCAGCATAGCTACAAGAGCAAGGAACCGGGCCAAGGCTCCTTCCCAGGGGTCTGGAACTGACATCACCAATCCGTGGAGCTGCTGTCCCACTGAAAGAAGCTGGGAAGCCCTGGAACCACTCACCACGTTCATTCCTTGCAGTCACACCAGATAACATTCTGCTCCTCTTCCCTCTGTCATTTTCCATCTCCAGACGTCTGAAGGCCTCATTCCCAGCACATACCAGCAGGGAGGGGCCATCCAGGAGTGTTTGCAGAGAGTCCACCTGAAAGAGGTTAGCATAGAGTTGGGAGCCTGGCCTGCAGAACCCCTCTGCTCTGGAAGGCTCAGGAAGGAAGACTCATCTCCTCAGCCCTTCTTGATTCTTGCGTGTAGCAGTCTGGGTCCCCACATCCCATGCCTTTATCAGTAGCTGGGAGACTGAGAACCCACTGCCTTCAAGAAGAGCTTTTGTTCCCACCAGCTGAGAGTCTGTGACCACAGGTTACTCTAGATAGAAAGTCAAGCTGCTTCCCTGAGCATACATCTACCTTCTAGAATATGTTTTGTAACATGCTTGCAGCAGAACATTCAATGCCTTCATTTAGGGATCTGACTCTTAGCCTTGTCATTTGCCCAGGTGGAGTCCTCTTCAGTATTTGACAACTTTCCAGTATAAACCAGTTGTCTCCACTTGAGTGAATGAACGAGGGCAGAGCACAGCTCTCCCAGGAGCCCTTCTATTCTCAAATTCTACCCTTTCCTTAGACCTGCCAGCAGGAAGACATGTTGCTGCCCACTCCTCTCCTAATGCCTACTCCTGGCTCAGGGCCTATCACTCCAGTAAATAGGACTTTACTCTCAGAGTATTTCCCTGGCCCCAGAGGCCCTGTACCTCTAAGGGCCTGTGTTACAGTTGGCACGATTGGCGGTATGCAATAACAGGGACTATAAGAGCGTATTCTCTTGAATAATTTCAAATTAGAAGGGTGTGTTCAGGAACAAAGAGATACCCTTACCACCACCACCTTATTAAACTATTAGAATGACCAAACCACAAAGCAATGATGGCATCAGATGCAAGGCAGCAGGACATCAGGACATTAATGGCCCCTTTGTTCTTTTCAACTTGGAGGTAGATTTCTTCTTCAGGTAGATATCTATTCCATCTCACAAACATAGCATCAAATGCTGAGGGGACAGTGGAGTGTCAGAGATTCTTGCATTACAGGCCCACTCTGGGGCCATGAAGGGTGTGGAGGGATGTTCAGGAGATGTTGGATTTTGGAATGGAATAGACTTTGTTTTGGTTAAATATGGTCCTCGTTATAGAAGGAACAATGACTGTGGAGTGGCGAGGCATTCCACTTGAGAGTGAGGGACTCGGAAGGACCAACCAAGACTGGAGGGCTGCTGGCAAGGAGCTCTAGAGAAGCAGCTCCCAAAGGCTCCCGCACAACTGGCTCGTGGGTGAAGACATACTTGCCATCGGTTAGTGACCTCAAAAAGGTGATCATCACATGGGCAGATTGGCCCAATCAGTGAGTGTCAGGTTCTCCCTCCCCAGCTACCCCAAGCCCACTCAGCCAGCTCATGAGCAGAAGAAGCACAAACACTGTAGCACAAATTAGCAATACCAACACCGCTCCTTCAGGCACCGCTGGCCTGTGTCTTCTCAGGGATGCTCCTTGGGAGACTAACACTGAACTAATGCTTGTGATTTGCATACCTGCAGGGACTCAACCAGACACACCTGATGAGAAGCTATTCAAAGTGGACCTCTCTGACACAGCTGCTGTAACGCAGTGAGGACATCTCTGTTGAAGCAGTTTGTATTCACTAGAATGGAATTGACTTTGTTTTGGTTAAAGACAGTCCTTGTCCTTCCACTTTTCAATACGACCATTGTGGACTTACAGAACACCTACTTATCACTGTTGTAAGCTAGGAAGGTGGCTAACTTCACAGCAAGATACAAAATAGTGAGCTAACACCAAGAATTTGCTGAGTATCTGGGTATGGTGGTATATACCTTCAATCCCATCACTCAAGAGGCAGAGACAGGTGGATGTCTATGAGTTTCAGGTCATTCTGGAATACATAGCATGTTTCAGGCCTGCTACATAATAGGACTCTATTCCAAAGCAAGCAATAAGAAATCACTTTGTAGCTATGCACTCTATCGTCCACATAGTGTGGAGCAGTGGAATGGATATTCTCTGGAAGATTCCGTGTGGGAACCAGCTGGGAGGCACTGCTTTATGAGGTTGAACTGTTTTCCTACAGGATGTGGTATGCATCTCCAAGGCAGTGATGTGAGCTGCTGCCTTCGTGTGAACAGATACCTGGGGACGAGAGTCATTCATTCTCCCTAGCAGCCAGCCAGCACAGAGACGATGTGGCTTTGGGCAGAAAGCAAATACAATGTTTTTGCTTTTGTTTTGTTTCTTGAGACTAACCTAAAATTCTCTGTGTAGCCCAGGCTGGTCTCAAACATGTAATTCACTTGCCTCCAGCTGCTGTGTGCTGGGATTATAGACATGTGATACCACACCTACTTAGCAAATATCCTTCTGACTATAGGAGGCCCCAATGCTAAGCAGATACAGGCCCCGATTGTGGAGAGATGGAATTAGATCAGCCCAGCTCAGTTTCCCTAAAAGCCTACCGTTGTCAGAGACTCATGTGCTACAGGACCTAGAAAGGTACCAGTTATACTCAGTCGCCTTTGCAGGTAGGTTTGGGTGAGGGCTGCATCCTTCCTCAGCTGAGTGCCCTTGATCAAGAAGGAAGCTGATTGGTAGACCCTGTCTCATCCTGCTTCTGGCTGGTGCTCTGTGCCATGCGCGGAACAACCAGGAGGTGAGGCAGCTGAGGTGGCTGTGGCAGACTGTTCTCTCAAGTGGTCCTGGGAGTGGAGATGTAGCTGAGCACTGCTTCTCAAGCTCGGCTGTTAGCCCCACCCATGTGTTCTCAAACTCAGCATTCATAGTGCTACCTGCAGGACGTGGTGAGCCATGTCTGTAGACCTGGCCCCTAACGCCCTGCATTAAATCTCTCGGTGCTCAAGGTACCTTGGATGATCTGTTTCCTGCACTAAACTCAGATGGAAATGGCCTGTTGAGAGGACTGCATCACAAATGAGGAACACGTCCAAGGCTCAGGGCCTGATGTGTGCTAAGTGCTTATTAAATGGGAGTGTGAGTAGGGTGGCCATGTGTGTGCACATGTGTGCTTGTGCATGTGCAAGTGTGTATATATGTGTGTGCATGTGCGTGTGCGTGTGCGTGTGTGTGTGTGTGTGTGTATGTGTGTGTGTGTGTCTGACTCAGGTTCGCAAGCTGGCACAGCAAGTACTCTACCAACTGAGCCATTTCCCTAGGTCTGATGGTTGTGTTTTATTAACAGATTTGACCTCATGTCTCCACAATCTTCCTTCACCTTTAATTAGCAGTGGGCAATCAAGTCTGCCTTACTCAGCCATCTATGTATTTTGACCCAGGGTCCGAAGGAAATACTTTCCCCACAGCCTACCTTCTTCCCATGGATCGTGTACACCTGCTTGACAGGAAAGCGCAGTAGCTCAGAGGCTTTGCTGAGGAAGGCTGCCAGGCTCCTGGTGTTCTTGTGACTGAGAACCACTGTCTGCTGGCATCTAGGATCCCCGTTCTTGACCAGTGTCAGCCTCCTTGGGGCTGTGGGACCCTTCCAGGAATAGGATGTTTCTGGAGCTTCACGCCCACCTTCGAAAACCTGTGGCTGCCCAGCAGAGGGCCTTTTCTGTTGAAGCCGGCCTGGCTCTCTGGGAGTTTTAGGGGGCTTCCTATCAGAGCAGAGGTAGCAGCCTCCATCTTGCAGCTGCTCCAGGGCACTGAGGCCATGCAAGCCCCGGGGTGTGGTGACAGAACGCACCCCAAAGGAAAGAGGCATGCGCTGAGACAGCTCATCCATTAGAGCGCTGAAGGTCTTGAAAGTGCGCTGGTGAACAGCCAGGCGAACCCCAGCAAACCGGGGATCTCCTCTCTTGAGGAAGGTTATCTTCTTGGCTGGTATCACCTCAGTAACAGAGGGAGTGTGTGCCACAGAGGGCAGGAGACACTGCCGGTGGCTTGGTGCGGGGTGGCTTGGTACAGGAGCATCCCTCCTGTATCCTGGGGTGCTGTTCATGATGTGGAGGCCCAGACAGCTATAACAGATAAAGGAAGAGAGGTTCAGATTAGGACTACCTAGTCTCCTCTCTTCTTCATGGAGGTCCTGACACCCCAAATTGGTTCCATCCTTTTATATAGGGACAGTTTGATCCATCTGGGTTAAAAGGTAAAGATTTAGCATTGGGGAGATCTGGGTGCCCACCCCCACCCCCACCTCCACCACTTTCCATCTGTGCGACCCAGGAAGACAATGACTAAGAATATCTATAGAATTCAGCTTAGTCAGTCTAGATAGTGGTTATAGAAAGCAAATGAATTTATACATCTGAAGCGCTTGATAGAGAGCAAGGGTCCAAAGTCTTTAGTCTCTTCTTTTCTCTAGCTGTTTTTCTTGCCCTCTTCTGCCAAGCTGGCATCCCCTGAATGTCCTCTTGCTTTCTCTTCTAAAAATATAGCTAGAAAATAAAGATGGACATTCACAGGTAGGATGCTAGACATGGAGTCAAGAGCTCTGGGCAGGAGGAGTCCCTCTCCTGTGATCTCCCCGTGCACCCAGGAGATCCCTGTCTATCTGGACTCTGTTCCTCCTGCTGTCAGGTAGAGGGCTAGAGTTTGAGCACTGGTTCCAAACTCTCTAGGGACAGGGGATCACACAAGGAGACTCGAAACCCTTGTCTATGTAATTGAAAGCAGGACACATCACTTCATATCCTGTGTCTTCCTTGTTAGACTGTTGTTTGATTTGATACTAAAAATAAGTTATGGGGCCCAGCAAGATGACTCTGTGGGTGAAGATATTTGCTGCCAAACCTGATGAGCTGTGTTTGATCTCTGGGCCCTACATAGAGTAGGAGAAACACTTACCCCTGTATGTTATTTTCTGACTTCCATGGGTGTGTACACACACACACACACACACACACACACACACACACACACATTGAGCTAAATGAAATGTTTAAAAAACACAACTCTTAAAATCCGTCTCTAACACCCCTCTCAGGTCTTTTCAAGATGAGTGCTGAGCCTCATGAGTGCATGTCTTAGCTTGCTGCCACAGCAGAAGAGACAGAGGCATAGACCTGTCCCCACTGACCATTTCCACTCCCACTAACCGGTGCTATGCCGCCCTGTTACCTCCCATAGGACTCTTGCAAAAACTTCCATGTACCTCTCTAGTCTTAGGTACGCCTCTTTGCCTGTGGCAGCTAGGTTGCTCTGAAATCTGGCTTTTTTTGTGTGTTCCCAAGTTTTCCTAGGCTTCCCAGCATCTGCTGGAAAAATAATGTGTCTCTTGTCCCTGCCTTTTCTCACCGAATTACTCTAAGGTTTTCCTGTCAGGTGGCCCTGCCCTCCTGCACCCCACTGTAGCTGTCCTCTTTGTTGAGCCCTCTTCACACACGTGAGAGCAACCACCATTGTTAGCATAGCATCTCCTCCAGCTTCTCCTTCCAGGCCAGTGCCTTCCCCAGCCTATTCCACCTGGGAAGCAGAACTTGCACTCCCCAGGGCTCCCAGATTGGTGCCTGGAAAACAAAGGTGGATGAATAACCCTGACCCTCACAGAGCTTCCTGCTGGGAGCTGGACCCGTCAGTTATCTAGGACCTGAGCCAGGGGGGTTAGAGGATGACTTTTCACTCATAGTGCTCACGAGACACGAGGGACACGCCTGGCAGCATGGGTGGCCCCCACAGCCACACCTCCATCCTCGTTGGCACTGCTCCTTATTTAGCGCCATTTGTTGGACAGAAAGGTACTCTCCTTTTTAAAACCATGGGGCACAAAAGAGCCTTGTAATCGTCTCATCTCTGGGCAGATATATAATTAGCTCATCCATCCTCCTTCCTCCCCTCTAATCCCCACAAGCTGCTCTCATTAGCTCTCCAGCCCGTGTTACTACAGCTCCAGACACAGTCATTCCCCTGTGCCTATTCACGGGGGCTATTTGTCCCTCTTGGTGTTTATTTAAACTCACAACTACAGCGTTTGCTGATGAGCCCAGAGGGAAAAGAAGTGCCATAGTGTCCCCAGCAGCCCTGTGTTCATGGGCATTATCATGCCCCTAGTCCCAGCAAGTCTACCACATCAGAATGTCCCTAGAATCGCCGTGTCAGAGGTTCACCCTATCCCAGATATGATTATACCCTTCAGTCAGCACGTTCTCGGGCATCACTATGTCCCACAGCATCTCTGTATCCTCCAACATAACCATGTCCCTGATATCATGTCCTCAGCACTTCTGTGTCCCTTAGTGTCACCATGTCCCCAGTACCATCATGTCTTCAGCATCGGTGTTGCCTGATATCACCATGTCCTCTAGCATCCCCAGTAGCTAGGACTCTTGCCCCTGTGACCCCACTTGTGTGCAGAAGGCCAGAGGAGACAAGAGTTTAACAGGACACTCAAGGAAAGGCAGAGGTCTAAGACGAAGGCCTCCTTGGCTCCTCCAGGCCCCAGGCAGAAGTGCAACATCACAGGCCAGGGGCCTGACAGTTCCATGATTGTGATATTCTTCTAGAATATAACTGGTCTTTGAATTGGAAGTTCTGATCATTAAATAGGCTTCATGACTTGCAGGATCCCAAGTCCCAAATCAGAGCTGGCAATTCCCAACTCTCCCAGGAAATGTCCTGCCCTGGTGTGTGACAGTGTTGTGTGAGGCTCTGCATAGACATGTCCAGCAGCTTGCATCCCTCACACCATCCATACACACAGCCCCAGAACACCACCCACACCCTCAGACACACTCAAGCATACTTTTATGGGCATGCACACACATTGCCCACGTGTGCCCATACACACACTTTAGAAGGGATCTCAGCCCCAGGAGAAGGGGCTGGAGGAACAGGCCTGCCTAGCTGGGGTCTATGAAGGGGACACCGAGGATGGTATCACCGGAAGAGGTGGCACCAATTCTTGCCAACACAGTGAGGGAAGGTTCACCCTCAGTTCTATGGGAATCACTAACAAGTAGAACTTAAAACAGCCTTACAAACAAAACAAGGAAGAGTCTCTTCTTTGAAGAAATGTGACAGATCTTTTGAGTCCTGCCACTTTAAGTCTCCCTGGTGCCGCCTGGCTGCTTGCTCAGTCATTTTCATCAGAGATTACTGAACATCTTCTGTTCTAGCCTGTATATAGGAAGACAAAGACTAAACTGCCGTGGCACCCACCTACAACGCCTGCACAACTCTCATGTGTCCGATAGACACACTATGATGAATGCCTATAGCTTTTAAGTCTTTGCGTTCCCCTAACGCAGTGTACAGCCAAAGACGGCAGATGATGTGATATCCTAGGTGAATACAATGAGTGAGTGAATGGATGAATGAATGAATGAATGAATGGGTGGCTGGGGGAAAACAGAGAGTAGTTTTCAATGGGAAAGACTCAAATGGTCCTTGAACGTGGGCTGTTCAGTAAGAAGAGCCAGAAACTCTCCCTTGATGAGTGTGAGCTGGGGTATACATCATGGGATTCAAGCCTTACATGTGGTGTTGGCTAGCCAAAGAGGAACAGCATCATCATCATCATCATCAGCAGCAGCAGCAGCAGCAGCAGCATGGAGTACCCACATTTCAATGGACACAGAAGCTACAGCTAGCTAGGAAAGAGTTTGCACCTCAAGGTGGGTCTGCAAGGTGGTGCCCCCATTAGGTCTCCTAGGTGCCTCATGTACCCCAGGTGTAAGTCTCCTCTCCTACAGGTGAGGCAAAGGATCAGGCACTGGCCAACATAGCATGGTACATCTTAATTTCCCATCCTTTCTTTATTGTCCTTTATAACAGGAGCCTTGAGAAGTATTACCCTTCTTCATTGGCCAAGCTGAGGCTGGTCCGGTCAGGATCCCATACCCGTGGGTTCCTTTTCTAGTAGCACAAATAAGGAACCCACAATCACAGAACTAGAGACGTTCTTTCTACTTCAGCACAGAGAAGACCCTTTCCTGACATTTGCATTCACATGAAGGTCCAGGGGTGACAAATGGTAAGACTGTTCTCCCAGCAACAAACAGCCCTGTTCTCCCAGTTAGTGGTCACATAGGTGGAACTAGTATAGAATTCCTCCAGGAAAATGGCAAGGTCCCACAGGCAATGCAGAGTCCAATTGATTATGGGGGCAGGGCAGTCTTGGCCCAAGGGGAGGAGAGAGGGCCACCTGGGAGTCAGCATCTTGCTGGAAATCTATAGCAAATAATCTTGGTAGCACAGAGTCTGGGTGGCCCCACCACTGGTGATGAAGTATTCCAGGGAAACTCAGGGCCAGAGGACACTGAGTCTGCCTGGAGGGGTGGAGTCAGGAAGGATGGAGAGGGCGGAAGGGTGCGGGGATTTCAGGGGAAGTGGACAGAAAGCAGAGGCTTCCAGTTTGGGGGCGTGGAGAGGTGGATTGGAGAAAAACAGATTAAGGGAGAAAAAATAGAAACCACAGGAAATACTCAAAAAGGTAACAGGCCAATGGAGGAATTGGGCCGGGTGGGTCTGAGGGCCTGGGGGAGGAAACTGTTTAGCTGGCTAGAGACCTGGATGTGGGCTCAGCTCAGGGAGGGGCTAGAGGCCAGAGAACAACAAGCAAGATAGATGGATTCAGGAACAGAGTAAATAGGGTGAGAGAGATCATCAGGCAGGATGAGAGACAATGACCTCTCTGCCAGAACCAAAGGGGACAGACAGGAAGGAGGGATATTATGGAGACCTTTAACAGCTGATGGGTTTACACACAGATGCTGGAAGCTGTAGGTAACAGGGCACTTGGCTCCCAGGGGCAGCATGAGCCACAGACTGTCACTCAGCAGGGAACTAAGTCCTTCTTGGGGTCCCCATAGCTTCAAGGGTCTGAATAGGCCATAAGGGACCATTTGATCATTTTAGCACAGCCTTCCAGTTTCTCAACTCCTCTATAGTTACAAGGAGATTGATATAAATTTATGATCCTCTAGGTAAGAAAGAGAATTCTCGATGAGCTAGGGTGCTATATTAACAACAAGCTGCATCTAAATTGAGGAATTTTGAAATGTGTGTGGGGAATGTCTTTGTGTTGAAGGCTGACGATGACCAAGTGCAGTGGGCACAGATTCCATTATGGAATATAAAGCAATGCAGCCCCTAATGAGGCAGTGTGGCCGAAGATCACCAAATCAACTGTAGAATTAGCACAGAATCCAGAAATCCCGCATGTGATACACCCAGAGCAACTGGAAGCAGGATCTGAAAGAGATGCGTGCAGCAACGTGCATAGAGGTCTAGTCACAGGAGACAGAAACTGGAAACCACGCGAGCGAGCACCCATTCACAGATGGATGGATAAGCACCACACGATCTGTCCACAGAACGGAATTATTAGTGAGCTTTGAAAATAATCACCATTCTGTGACCTACATGAGCCCGGAGAACACTGTGCTAAGTGAAATAAGTCAGTCACGGCCAGATGAGAACTACAACCCCACCTGTAAGCAGCACCTGGAGACAGAGGGTGGAATGAGGGCCACAGCCGAGGAGAAGATGAGGAATGAGGAGTTGACATTTAATGGCTTCAGTTTGGAAAACTAAACGGTTCCAGCAATGATGGTAGAGATGGCTTGCACAAGGGCATGAATGAGCTTTGATGAACTTAGCACTGGAGAAGGTTAAATGGTAGCCTTTAAACTTTGCATATTTTACAACAATTAAGAGTCATAAAAAATACACGGCTGGAGAGATGGCTCAGTGGTTAAGAACACTGACTGCTCTTCCAGAGATCCTGAGTTCAAATCCCAGCAACCACATGGTGGTTCACAAACATCTGTAATGGGTTTCAATGCCTTCTTCTGGTGTGTCTGAAGACAGCTGCAGTGTACATATATTAATTAATTAATTTTTATTTAATAATTAATTAAATAAATTCTTTTTAAATTTACTTTTAAAAGAGAGGCTGTGCTGGCGGTGATGTCACACATCCATGGTCCTAGAGCTTGGGAGACAATGAGTTCAAGGCCATTCTGAGGCACCAAGAAAGTCCCTGTACTTAAATAGCTAAAAAATAAGTGGGACTTGTGAGGTGGCCTGGTATGTAAGTGCTTGCCCCACAAGCCCAGTTCAATCCCTAGAACTCACAGTAAAAGAAAATCAACTCTTAAAAGTTGTCCTCTGACCTCTGTATATATTCCGTGGTATACACATGCTTCCTTCTACATACTAATAACAAATACAACTTTAAAGGGATAGCTCAGAGGTTAAGAGCACTTTCTGCTTTTCCAGAGGACCAGAGTGCAGTTTAAAGCACCCATAGCAGGCACCTTACACCTGCCTGTAACTCTAGCTCCAGGGGACCTTTGCTCCCTTCCGGCTTCTGAGGACGCGCAGACACAGATACAAACACACGAATTAAAAACATCTTTAAAACAAAGCAATCAGATTAGGGCTACGATGAACGGCCTTTTAAGAAAGGCCACTCAGGCTGGGCAGTGGTGGCGCACGCCTTTAATCCCAGCACTTGGGAGGCAAAGGCAGGCGGATTTCTGAGTTCGAGGCCAGCCTGGTCTACAGAGTGAGTTCCAGGACAGCCAGGGCTACACAGAGAAACCCTGTCTCGGAAAAAAAAGAAAGAAAGAAAGAAAGAAAGAAAGAAAGAAAGAAAGAAAGAAAGAAAGAAAGAAAGAAAGAAAGAAAGAAAGAAAGAAAGAAAGGAAGGAAGGAAGGAAGGAAGGAAGGAAGGAAGGAAGGAAGGAAGGAAGGAAGGAAGGAAGGAAGGAAGGAAGGAAGGAAGGAAGGAAGAAAGAAAGAAAGAAAGAAAGAAAGAAAGAAAGAAAGAAAGAAAGAAAGAAAGAAAGAAAGGCCACTCAGTGCAGGATATCTTTTCAAAGCCAAGCTGGTGAGAGTTCTGGTGAAGACCAGGTTTATGTGGCAGAATGCATATTCCTTGACACTCAGAGTTTGTAGCTCCTGGCAAAGTGGCTGCATGAGAGCAAATGTGGGGCTGACAAACAGGAGCGAGTCTGCCACAAACACTGATTGGCTCCTGTATATCAGGTGCTGGTCAAACAGAAAGGAGAGACGGTGGAGGGACAGACACCCACCTGATGGACGTTATCACCCAGGGAGGAAGAGAAAACTCCTGTGCCTGGTTTGACACTCAAGGGACCTACTGCTTCCTGACTCAGCTTGGCTCTGCCTGGAGCTGGCCACCAGCTGCTTGGCTCCTCCATGTTTCTATGACCTCAACCATGAGATGGGTGCTGAGCTAAAGAACACTGGAGTTCTATAGGGATCGTCTGGGAAAGCCTGCACACAGTCTCCCCCAAATGAGTCATGAGAAATACCAAAGGCAATAGTCCTGGATCATACCCTCAACCTCCGTCACTAGGATGTGGGAAACTGTGAAAACACAAGAACTCCCTTTCTTTCCTGCATATACTGCAGCTAAGTTCAGCGTTCTGGACCTCTCATTCCCACCTAAAGATCCCTCCAAAGATCCAGGGCCCAAATCCGGAAGAGGGGATCAGAGAGCAGAGGGGACACTAGAGAAAGCTCAGGGCTGGCCAGGGGACCCGATGGTGTACAGTTTAGCTAGGAAAGTGCTCAGACTCTTCTTTTCATCTGCAGCTACTAGGAAGAGGCTCCCAGCTGTTGAGAAGGGAAGACCACATCTATGACAAGTAAGGCAAAGACGCCTCGGACAGGAAAAAGCCTGATACTGGCACAGGAAGGAGAATCCCTGGAAACTGCCGAAAAGCAAAACAAAGACCAGTGTCGGAACATCTTCCTGCCCTCCACCCCGCCAGACTTGCCAATATTCTCTAGACGGCTTATCTGTAGGGGAAGCTGGCCACAGGCATGGCATCTGCTTAGGGGGGTTAAAAGACAAGTGAGATGTGCGGGCTGGCCTGGGCTCCTCAAAGCAGGAAGTGAGACTGTGTGTCTGTGCCCTGGACTTGGCATACTGAGGTGTCGGACAAATGTGAGCGGAGTAAATGATGCCGAGGGATCTGCACAGGGGGGAGGACGGAGAGAGGGGGTGCAAGCAGCAGAGAAAGCAGGGAGAGTAGAGGTGGCACCTGACTGTGGCCCACCGTGTGTGTGAAAAGCTAATGAAAGAAGATATCCTGTAGCGCTGCCAGGACTGACGGATTCATGGAAGGTCAGGATGTCCATGAATACACACACACACACACACACACACACACACACACACACAATCTATGGCCGAGAAAGCAAACCTATGAGTCAGTGAATAGTTATAAGATAGAGCCAAAGGCATCAAAAATGAAAACATCAATAGTAAGGAATAGGGGGAAGTTGGGGAGGACAGAATGGGTGGATTTGGGGGGCAGTTAGCCCTGAGGTAAGGGGCAGAAATAACAGCCAGGGTAGTAGGGAGATGACTTAGGTAAGTACTTGCCTTGCAAGCATGAAGTTCAATTCCCAGAACCTATGCAAAAGGAGAGAGAGAGAGAGAGAGAGAGAGAGAGAGAGAGAGAGAGACAGAGAGAGAGACAGAGAGAGAGACAGAGAGAGAGACAGAGAGAGAGACAGAGAGAGACAGAGAGAGAGGGGGAGAGAGGGAGAGGGAGGGAGAGAGGGAGAGGGAGAGGGGAGAGAGAGAGAGAGAGAGTGAGAGAGAGAGAGAGCGAGCGAGAGAGAGCCTGGTACAAAGTATAATAGTGTTCACTTGTAATTCCAGCACTGGAGAGGTAGAGACAGGGAGATCCTTGGAGCTTGCTGACCAACCTAGTCTACTGAGTTCCAGGGAAGTGAGAGATACTGTCTTAAAAGCCAAAGACAGATGAATGGGGACTGAGGAAAGGCTCTTGAGGTTGTCCATTAGTCTACACACACACACACACACACACACACACACACACACACACACACACAGGCTTACAAAGACATTGTACCTACACATAGAAGTACAAAACAGATACACACACGAGAGTGTGCACACATAGAACTTGGCAGGGCTCTTTAAAGACATTGGAGCAATCATCAAAACTCAGGAAAACACTACCCACACTGAAGCTTTCTTAAGTCTGGGCAGCTGCTCCAGGAATCAACAATAGAGACCACCCCTCCACCCACCTATGACTTAGCACACACAGAAGTCTAGAAACAGGCTATGAACCTGGTATTGAAACCTCTCCAGCCTGTAGGATAAGGAGAAATGGCCAGAGAACAATCCCAGGCCATCTCTAGGTGATAGTCCAGGTTATAGCATCTCCCAGTCACCCTCAGAAACCTATAGGGAACGGAAAGCCAGTAGTGAGGAGACAGCCACCTCAGGGAAGCAGCACGTAAGAAGGCTTGAGGAGGCAGCCACTCACCACCAACAAGAGAAAGTATGGAACAAGACGTCAAAAGTCAGCATGCCCAGACTGACACGGGCCTTTTCCAGAAAGTGACAGGGATTAGAGATCTTATCATCACCATGCCTCAGGAACTGTTGTCAGCAGGCACCGGGTCGAGAAGGACCTATTGGCAGAGCTGAGTCTCCTGCTCAGCATTCTTACTACTGGCAGAAAACACTCAACCATCAGCTATGAAAGAACCCCAGGAGGCTCTGAGAGGCACTGATGTGTCTGTTTCCTGGACTGGGGTCATGGTGCCACACGGCTTGGTCCTGTGTCCCAAATCATTGAGTTAAATATATATCTGTCTATGCAGAAAGTAAAAATACAGCTTTCAAAGGATAGTAAATTGAGGCTAGGCAAGATGGCTTAGCCAAGGTGTTTGCCACACAATCATAAAGATATGAGTTTAATCTCTAGAACCTGTATTAAATCAGGTATGGTGGCAAGGGCTTGTTATCTCAAAGAAACTGGAGAATCCCTGAGGCTTGGTGGCCAACCAGCTTATCAATTTGGTAAGTCCTTGGTACCCACAAAAGAGCCTGTCTCAAAAATCAAGATGGGCCAGTGAGATGGCTCAGCGGGTCTTGCAGCTAATCCCGACAACCTAAGTTTGATCCCTTGATCTCACATTATACAGAGAGCTGATTCCTTTAAGTTGTCCTCTGACCTCCACCTGTGTGCCATAGCATATATTCACACACACACACACACACACACACACACACACACACACATGCATGCATGTGTGCACATGTGCACACACAAATATAATAATCATATATACACCAGACAAAAACAATTCAAAACAGTCAGGCAAAAGAGCCATGTCTGTAAGGCCTGCAGCAGAAACCATTAGCTACCAACTAGAAGGCAGTTGCAGCTTTTATGCAGAGGGAATTCAAGAACCCCAGGCTCAGGAAGATTCTGGAGGGAGAGGCAATGCAGTTGGTGAGGGAGGCCAGCCCCCTGTGTCATAGGAGGCCACTAAGGCTGCTGCAGCTGTAGACTGCTAGACTCTACCTGCAAACACTGGGCTTTTCTGTTTGGGGTAAGACCCAAGCACTGGGATGCTACAAGCTTTCAGTCTTTGTACTTTTCAGACAGAGCTGGAACTCACTGGAGTCATCCACTGGGTGGGTGACAATCATGTTACCCCATTGTGACATTAGTTCTAGGAACATCTGAGGCTCCTGTCAGAGCTTGGGAAGGTGCGCATCTATGCAGCAGGGTAAAGTTAAGGCCTGCAGTCACCTCACTGTAAGGAACTTGTTTGATGTGATGGCAGTGATAGCAGGATCTGGGGGAGGTGGGTTGTCTAGAAGCAGCCAACAACAGCTGGGCACCATGACAACTTTGGAGCAAAGCATGGTGTTGCAAAATGGGACTGGAAGCAAGACCCAGGTGTGTGTCTGTGCACACTGAGGCATGTTATTTCAGCCTGTCCCACTGTTCCTATGAGGCCAGGAGGCTGGGAAAACCCCTCGAACAGAAGAAACCAGTGGCTTGGCAAAGTGCCATGTTTCCCCCTGTGCCCTGGTCCTAAGTGGCAGAGGCTGTGCCAGAGCCAGCTCTCAGATGGTAACATGGCTTCTTCCCTAGCCTGCTTCTACACATACTGTGTGTAAAAACCAAGGACTGTGGACCCCAAAAGGTTCTGCACCCTGGGGACAATAACTTGAAGTCCAAACAGGAAGGGGGACCAGCCCGGAGTGCTTGGAACAGTTCCACGGCAGCAGAGCGAGTGACTCTGACACTGCTGTGGCCTCCGAGCAGAGAGCCTCATTTCCTCAAGAATGTTTTTGTCATTTTGTCATCATGCGTCTCACCGTGGTCGAGGTCACCCTTGAGGCCACTAGAGGCCAAGTCCCGGTGAGGAAGGAAAGAGACAGAGGTGGGGCAGGGCCCAGGAGGAGACCAGGGTGAGGCCTGGGAGAGTTCAGCCTTCAGAGTCCCATCGTCCGTCTACTGAGTGACCTGAAGCAACCTGTAGCCTCCATGGGCAGCACACTGGGAAATGTTCACAGTCCCTACTTAGGGTCAGCTTGAAGTGGGTAATACTCTACGACACTTTGTTGGGAGTAGAGATAGCTCACTTAGAACATTCTACCTGGAAATCTGTGGAAGCAGTTTTCTGTCCTGTAGGGATACAGAAGAGGCTGGAGAAATAGTCTCTGTACCTGAAATTTGCTGGGCAATTGTCCAATCTTTAAGACTCAGCCCCATCCCAGTATGAGGGTGGATGACATAATGTTTCCCAAGGTATAAGGTACGATAGGAAACACCTGCTCTGACAGTCACTGATTCTCCTTTAGTTAGGCACTAGTCAATAGCTATTCAACCTAGTTAGTGGATTTATACAGCTACTTCCACATAACATACAAGGCAGAGGACTCTGTGTCCTGCCTCCATGTCCTTGTCTTTCTGATTCCCACAGTGACTTGACTCTGCCTTTCTCATCCCAAGCCAGTCGGTTCTATACAGCTCTGGTTTATTTCCCTACCAGGTCAGGAGGGATTCAAGAGTCCCCAATACATAACGCAGTGCAGCACATTGTTGGTGCTTGAGATGTGCTTATTGAGTGAATATATGAGTGAAGGATAAACAGTAATAGGGCACAACGGTTGGGAGGTTTTCAGTCTGTGCTTGACCTGATGCCCAATCTCTAGGGTGAATATGAGAAGCCCAGATGGCTCTGACATTATATTTGAAGTCTGTGAAGTTTATAGACCCACCAGTCAGATCAGTTTCTACTGGCCACTTCTTGGGCTGGGACTGGGGAGGTTACTATAAGGTAGCCCAGTGCTGAATGTCCCAAAGCTTCGGGGTTCACTCTGACAGTGAGAGTCAGCATCAATGGTTAACTATCTGAAGATTATTTAAGGAGGAGACACAGGCAGAATGCTCAATGCTCTGATTCCAACCTGTATCCTAGAGGGATGTGCCTAGGACACTGCCAGTAGGGAGTTTTGGCTACATACCTGTCTGGCCGGAGAGGAAATGGCACCATTGGGTTAGGAGCCCCAGAGCTGAAAAAAAAATCCAAGGGATTTGAGCATTCAAATGCAGTCAAAGCCAAGGCTATGGCTGGGCTCAAAATGGGGCAGCAAGGACACTCTCCTTTCTTTCTGATCCCCTCCTGATGCTTTCTATTGTTCAACTGCTTTCAGAAGTAAGAGGGCAAATGAGCTAGAGATATGGTCAAAAGAAGTTATGTCCCTAGCTCAAAGGACATAGGGGTAAACAGACATTTAATAAACTTCAATGGTTTATTTTCTGTGGCTATAACAAAATATCTAAAGCGGGGTACTTACAAAGAAAAAAATGTCTATTTCACTCAACTGTTTTGGGAGCATGGAAGTCCAAGATCAATTGTCCCCCATTGGTTCAGACTTAGGAGAGGGCCTTTGATGCTTGGCTGCATCCTTTCCTAGGAGATGGATTGGCATCATGGTGGGAGAGCACAAGAAAGGGAGCTGAAGCCAGAGGCATTCACAGAGGACTAGCCTTACTCTTTGATAATGGTGTACTCTTGAGGAAACTCGAGAGATCCCATAACAAGTACACTGACCCCTTCCAATGGAAATACTTCCAGTGACTTAATTAGACAAGGCCATACCTATTAAATATTCTCCCACCTATTAATGTCACCCCACTGGGGACCAAGTTTCCAACACACAGTGAGAAGCAGGGAGCCTGTCTGTCTCCCCTTGTCTCTTCTTCTCTTGGTATGAAGCCACCAGGATTCATTTGTGTAGATTCTACCTGGTAACTGCCTTCTAATCACCTCCCCAAATCCCTCCTTTACACACCACAGCCCAATGATGTTTTTACCCTCTCAGTACCTCACAAGGGGAATTATACTTTAGCACATAAAGCCTTAGGGGATACCCTGAAACCAAACCATAATTATGGCACTCCAGGCTGATCTCTGGTCTTCACCCAACTATGTCATCTTGTTTCTCCCAGTCACCAATTGAGTCCACTGCTTCTATAGTTTATGGTTTTGTAAATGCTCTGAACAGCCCATCATTGCAATCCCATGGTTGTAGACCAATACCTAATGCATTTTGTATCCTACTGCTGTTGGACTTGCTTCGTTTGTTTTGGCTTTGAGATCCAGTCCCATTATGTACTCCAAGTTAGCTTCAAATTCTTAATTCTCTTGCCTTTCAGATACTGGGCATACAGGCATAAGCCAGCATACCTGACCAAAATACCATCTTGAATGCTCATCAAGTTCTGGACACCATTAGAAAGGTCAAGGGAAGTGAGGGGTCCTTGTGGCCCAGTGCTGCAGGTGGCATGATTTGAGAAATGAAAACCTTTGCTCTTAGCAACACCAGAAACTTCAGTCCTCCCAGCCCTTTGTTTTCCTTCCCTTGGGCTCAGTGCTGTTGAGGTCAGTGAAGCAAAGGATAGAAATGATGGGTGCCTATGGGGGATGGAGAAGGACACGGGCCTCTCTACAGCATGCAGGCAACTTTCCTATGGGTCTGTAATTAAAATGAAATAATCATCAGTTACCCTGAGAACATGGGCAGTAGAGACTTGGGATCAGATGCAGCCCCGGCAGGAGTCAGCAGATGCTGAAGATCCTTGGTCAGGTCACAGCCCGGATAGGTAAAAGCTATGCAGATGGAGTGACCCTCGTGCTTATTGCTTCACCTCCACAAGGAGGCTGCCAGCCTGGATCCCAAGCAGCACTAGCTGGAGTCAGTTGGAGTCAGTTCTAACCTGCTGTGGGCATTGGTCTGACTCCAACCTATGTAATACCAGCTAAGAGGCAGACAGACCTGGAGCCCTGGGCGATAGCTCAGACAACCTGTTCTGTCTTCCGTCCCCATTTACCTACAAACTCTCTCTTGACCACTTGCCCTGAGCAAGACCCAGAAGGTGCTGAATGTGTGTAAGTTGCCTCACCTCCTTGGACCTGTGTTTTTTCTTCTTAACAATGAGTTATTGAAACACAGAGATGCTATGACTCTCTGACAGGAGCTGGGACTCCAAAATACCTGTCTTGGCTAACTGCAACAGGTAACCTGCATCTTTTCCATCATAAGGCTCTCTACTTGAGAAGGAACAGGAGAAAATGACTTAATTATGACCCTTTAACATCTCAGCACTGCCCTTCAGCAGGGGCAAGAATTCACTTCCCTAGACATGGACATATCTTCTATAAAATGGACAGACACACAGACACATGTCCTTTAGGCTCTGGGAGAATGGTGGAACCCTCCCTGAACAATCATAGTGGTCACCCCTCCATCTTCCCCACTCCCCTCAGTCCTGTCTCAGGGGCGGTGTGTGGCTCAAGGAGCCTGCTTCATGGTGCCCCCTGGATGAAAGGCCCAGGCTACAGGAAAGCCTGTTGTTTCCACAGCTCTGGGCTTCCTCCCTTTGTCTCAGCGTTATAAACAAGCCCATTCCCAAAGCCACAGCTGATGATCCAGCTGCAGACTGTCGTTAGGCAATCCAGCAATGGAAAGGGCTCTTAGATAGGATGAATTTAGCCCTGAGCCAGGCTGATGCTGGCTGGACAAGAGTCAACCTCTCCACACAGTCCCTTGACACAGCACGTAAAGGCAGACCAGCCTTGGACCTCACTAATCTGAGACTGGAACACCAAGTATCCTGCAAGGGATGCTGTTTATAGGATTCAATGTGTTATAGGCAACTTATCTAAATTGGGTCTTTGGAGGAAAATAATGTGAAGACTAGAGAGCAGAGAGGCCAGGCCTGGGCTGGTAAAGGGCCGTCCAGCCTACCTGCTTGTCTCCAAGGTCCTCCTCTTCCAGCAGAACCTTGTACTCACCAGTCCTCCAGGCTCAGCCTCACAGCCTTAGAGTGGAAGAGCATGCCTACCCCAGACTCTCATTGGAAGTAATCAGATTGCCTTCAGCATGTGCCTACTGACTAAACAGCAAGCCAGTTGACCAACAGATTCCATGATGCCTACTGTGTGGCTGTAATAAGCCCTACTGACTCCTTTAAGCCCTTTGAAATAGCTGTTTTTCAGATAGGAAAATGTATACCACAATAAAAGCTGGGTGTGGGGTTTGGACAGGACGATGGCTCACTTGGTAAAGTGTTTGCCACACAAGCACGAGGACCTAAGTTCAGACCTCCAGCACTTATGTAAAAAGTCCTGGGGAGGCAGAGACAAACAGATCCCTGGGCATCCATGGCTACCCAGTCTTGCTGAATCAGTGAACTCTAGGTTCAATTAGGATACTCAGTATCAGCACATATACTGCACCCATACACACACACACACACACACACACACACACACACACAGCATATACATAATTTGAGTGTGTGATGGCACATGACTATCATCCCAGCACTCGGAAGGCTGAGGCAGGAGGATCACAAGTTTAGCCTGGGTTACACAATCTCTCTCTGTCTCTCTGTCTCTGTCTCTCTGTCTCTGTCTCTCTCTCTCTGTCTCTCTCTCTCTTTCTCTCTCTCCTTTTTGTCTCTCCCTTTCTCCCACTCTTCTCCCTCTCTCCTCTTTATACGTGTATCTGTATGTAGTACTACATACATTATATACACACATATCTAATATTTTTAAGTTGCCCACTCATTTATAGTCACATGACCCACTGGAAATGGACTCTACATCCTTGTCCGTTACAGCTCAGTTGATCTTTACTGCTAAGAAAGAGTTAACATAGCTATTACTTGTGGCAACTTTTCTCCTGCATAAGAGTTGATTTCCCTAATTTGGCGGAGGAGAGGAAAGGGAGGGAGGAAGTAGGAAGAGAGGGAGGAAAACTGCCTTAGGCTCCAGATCAAAGATGCTCTGAGGTCCAAAAGGAAGCAGAGACTCTGAGGGTGGGGGTGGGGGTTTCATGACTGCATCCTCTTGATAAGGAGCTGGATCTTGAGATGGCCTCTTCCTCCTGCAGACAGACCCCAGCTGGGTCCCCTTTGCCACCAGAGCAGGCAATGGCACCGGCTCCAGGACCTGGGAGGTCCCAGAGGCAGCCCCAGGTGGAGGAAACATGTCTCAAGCCAGGGCAAGAAAGAGCAGTAGGAAATACCCATGCTGTTTACACGTTGCCAGGCTGGATGTGTTGTTAGCTGCAGGTCCAGTTCACGTCACTGATGTGTATGAATGTGTGATATGAACTGAGGTCATCCACCCATGCCAGCAAGGGCACGATTAATTCCGTGCCATGTGTTCACAGGCACTTGTGAGTCCCATCCAGGCCCTGAGCCAGTTGAGTTAGCTTTGCTGATGGAACATTAGGAAACCGTTTCCTAGGCAGCCAGGGACCGGAAGAGGAGATTCATTTGTGATGCAAGAAAAAAGTTAAAGACTTTCAAAAACTCATTACTTTGGCTCGTGTGTGTGTGTGTGTGTGTGTGTGTGTGTGTGTGTTTCTACCCTTATATCTATGTGTGAGTGGTAGCCAGGAGAGCAGTAGCCAGAGGTTGTCTTCCTGGATTACTTTCTGGCTTATTTTCTGAGAGAGTCTCTCACTGAAGTAGAGTTCTTTGACTCAGCTAGCCTGGAGCCCCAGGGATCTTCCTGTCTCCTTCTCCCCAGAGCTGGGACCACAGTTGCATCCTTGCCACAATCATCTTGATTTTGGTTTTGTTCAACGGTTGCTAGGAATCCAAACTCAGGTCTGGATGCTTACATAGCAAACACTTGGACAACTGAGCCATCGTCCGAGACCCCTACTTTATTGGTTTTTCTTTCTCATAAAATTAAATTGAAATGTCTAGTTAAAGTGGGGGAGCTGGAGGCTGGAGAGATGTCTCAGAGATTAAGAATGCTGGCTGTTCTTGGGGACCTGGGTTCAGTTCCTACCATCCACAGGTTGGCTCACAGACTCCTGTAATGCTAGGTCCAGGGAGTCTGAAGGCCTCTCTTGACTTCCCTTCCTGCCTTCCTTTCTTGGTTCCCTTAGACACTACATGTGTGGTGCACAGACATACAGGCAGGAAAAAATAGTCATACACTATATCTCTATATCTATCTGTCTGTCTATCAAGATAGAGATGGAAATGGAGATGGAGATGGAAATAGATAGAGATAGAGATAGATATAAAGATAGAGATGATAGAGATAGAGACAGAGACAGAGACAGAGATAGAGATAGAGATAGAGATAGATATAAAGATAGAGATGATAGAGATAGAGACAGAGACAGAGACAGAGATAGAGATAGAGATAAAGATAGAGATGATAGAGATAGAGACAGAGACAGAGACAGAGACAGAGATAGAGATAGAGATGATAGAGATAGAGACAGAGACAGAGACAGAGATAGAGATAGAGATAAAGATAGAGATGATAGAGATAGAGATAGAGACAGAGACAGAGACAGAGACAGAGATAGAGATAGAGATAGAGATAGAGATAAAGATAGAGATGATAGAGATAGAGACAGAGACAGAGACAGAGATAGAGATAGAGATGATAGAGATAGAGACAGAGACAGAGACAGAGATAGAGATAAAGATAGAGATGATAGAGATAGAGATAGAGACAGAGACAGAGACAGAGACAGAGATAGAGATAGAGATAGAGATAGAGATAGAGATAGAGATAGAGATAGAGACAGAGATAGAGATAGAGTGGACTCACTGGGCCCTGAACTCAGCACCAGCAAAGGACTTCCCAACAGAAGGATATTCTTACGCCTATTCGATCTAAGGCTGCTGGAGATCCGACCCCACCCCCTGAGAGCCACTGTGTTGCTCCTTCTGGGGCTCCCACTACATCCTAGACCTTGTAACTACAACACTACCATCATGAGAAAGCCCTTGCATCCAAGAAAAAAAATTAGAAGTGGCTAGAGAGAGGAAGAGCTAGGAAGAGAGAGGATGTTCAGGGGTGGAGCAGGGGTTCTGGAAATGCACATCTCTCCTGACTGCACTGACCTTCGCCAACTCTTCTCTTTTTCCTCTTGTAAAATAATGATTATTATTATTATTATTATTATTAATCTTATTATTATTAAATTGTTATTGGAGCATATGACCATGATCCTATTTCATGACCTCAGGAAAATCTTGACTAAACTTTACCTAGACTTCAAAGTCTCCACACCACAAATACGAAAGGGATGGGTTGAGCATGCTAAATGGAAAAGAGAGTTAATTGTACAAGGGATATGGGGCACTCTTCTTTTCCTAGGGCCTGGTGCTGGCAGATACTGCCTGACACGTGTTTTTCACAGTGTTCCCAGTGGTCAGGATTCTTACTACACCTTTTCTATGATATTATACTTAATAAAATAAGAACCAAGGAGCCGGAGAGATGGTTCAGTTGGTAAAGTGTTTGCTATGCGAGGCAGATCTGAGTTCAGTCCCCGGGTCCCAAGTGAGAACACCAGGAGAGGTGGCCAGTGCCTGTAAGCCCAGCACTGGCAAGGCAGAGACTGGTGGATCCCTGGGGTTCTCTGCCCAGCCACCCTGGCTGAACTGACAAAATCCGAGTTCGGTGAAAGACGCTGTCTCAAAAAAGTGCAGAGCTGAGGAAAGACAGCTTGTGTTGATCTCTGGTCTTTACACTAATGTGTACGTATGCATGCATGCAGAGACACATGCGTGGATGTGCGTGCATTCACATAAAAATGAAACTACTTCACACAGACATGATAGCAGGGAAGAAGGTTTGGAAGCTGCCTAGAAGATTTGAGGGCCCATATGCCAGCCCGGGAAGCAGAGCGTAGGATGCAAAAGGGTCTTGGTCCCTCTCATCATAGCCATGGTACTGTTCTGACAGTGAGGTCTCAGAAGCTTCCAAAATAGTAACAATCCTCCCCTCATATTAGGAATTATCCTATAATTCTATTTGGGAGGAATTTGTGAGAAGTGGGAGACTCTATTAGATTAGTATAGTATTACCATATCAAATTATAAACTAAGAGACATTGCCACACAAGTGAGACCGGTTGCACTGATGTGGTCCTTTTAATGCCAGGCCACACTAGTGCCTCCTTCCACACTCATGTGAAAGGGCGAGCTGAGAGCCATGTGGCCACGTGATAAGGTGGGGTCTGTGAATTATGCACCATTGCGTGTTTGTACGTACATGCAGAGGTGGAGGACAACCTTAAGTATTTGTTGTTCCTTAAAACAGCGGAGCCACTGTGCTAAAGCCACTTAGACCCAAGTGCCCTTCCACAGGAAAGGTGCCCCTGAGGGTTGTCCGGAAGGGCAGCAACTCTGCGTCATTGAGGTATTGACCTGTGTGAGCCACTGAGGAGTCAAGGTTGTTCAGTGTGGCAGGCCGTCCGTGGGAATAAGCATTCAAGCAGGAGACAGCAAAACAAAGATGCACACACCAAGGCCAGGGAGATGGCTCAGTGCTAAGGGCATTGGCTGCTCTTCCAGGGGGTCTAGATTTGATTCCCAGTACCCAAATGATGACACGTGAACATTTATAAGTACGGATCCAGGAGATCTGGTGCTCTGTTAAGGCATCTGTGGGTACCAGGCCAGCAAATGGTGCACCATGCAGGCAAGATGTTCCTACACAGAGAGTGGGGCGGGGGAGAAGATTCACAGTGAAAGATGTAAGGGGAGACACCACAATTCTTACTGTGATTTGACTATGATAATTCCTTACAGGTCAATTAATTGTCATATACATTTTATTTTCCATGGGATAGCATACACAAATAACTGTTCTTTATTCCAGGGAAGTAAAACTTCAACTCCCCCAACAGCCACTGCACAGATGTTCATAGCACCTTTAAAAAACCAGGAGGAGATTCAGGGGCTGGCTCAGCAGGTAAAGGTGCTTGTCATGAACATCTGGCAGCCAGAGTTAGATCTACCGAATGCATGTGACGGTGGATAGAGAGAACCAACTCCACAAAACTGTCCTCTGACCTCTACATGTCCACCATGGAACATGCACTCACACACACATGTTGTACATGCAAACATATATACTTAAATAAATAAATAAATAAATAAATAAATAAATAAATAAATAAATTTTTGTTTGTTTTTGAGATAAGATCTCATCCCATAGCCCAGGCTGACCTGGATTTTCCATGCAGCCCAGACTCACAGTGATCTTTTTGAGTTAGGACCATAGGCTTGTACCACCGTGTCACCTGGAAACAGCCAGATATCCTTCAGAGAATGACACCAAAAGCAAGGACAAAAGGTCCATGCAGCAGAATACAAGTCAGCAAGGAAAAAGAACACAGCACATGTTGAAGTCACTTACACAGACTCTGGAAATGACAAGGTCACAGACAAGGATGACTCCTGTGGTTGCCCAGGAACTAGGGCAACTTCAAAGGGAAGGGAGAGGGTTTGGCATGGCCCCTGAAGGGCACCTGGAGGCTTCCTGGGGGTGATGTGCTGACGCCAGTGTCCCTATCTTCACTGGATCAAGGACGTGTTCTGATTGTTAAGGTGTGTCTATGGTGGAGAACAGGGTGAGAACATGAGCAGATCATCTGGGTTTTGTGTTATACTTGCATAAAAAAAAACAGCAATTATGTCAAATAAAAGGCATACTTGTTTAAAAGCAGAGTTTTAATAAAAACTCAAAAGATGACAAAAATCATAATTATTCATTCTCTCCTGGTTTGCAAATTCCCCAAAATCCCATATATGCCAGTCAGTCCATTAAGTCCATAAACCTCTTTAAAGACTGCCCCCCTCCTCCCCCCCTGCCTTGCTCCTTCCAAATACCTGGAAAATACACATAACGGCTGGAGCTCCAACAATCATGTTGAAACCACAAGGGAATCCAGTCGTCAAGATAAAAAACACAAGGAATTCCAGTGTCAATGGCCTTAGAGATAACATAGCAGTCTCCGACTGCCCCCAAAGCACTGAGATAATTTTACACGACATGCCTAGGATTAGACAGTCCTAATCAGTAATTATTTCTCTCTGCCCAAGTCCCCTTACCAGGTCCTGAGCATCTCCAGCCCCCACAGAGGGATTAGTAATTGGTTGATTGAGTTTTAGATGTAACTAAAGGTTAAGCAGTGGGTTTGAAGGACTGAAGAGGCAAAGAAAGCCTGTGTTTATTCAGCACAGATGCCCACAGCTCAAGCAGATCAAAGCTGGCTGGGAAGCCGGAAGTGGAAAAAAATAAAACTGAATAGCATCCACACCAGATAAGATTAGGAGAAGAAAAGATTCCAGAAGCTTCTTAGAAAAATTTTTGGAGGGAAAGATAAGCAGAATTATCTCGCAGGGGCCTTTTAGTAGCATTTTTGTAAATAATAGTCTATTATTTGTATTTGTGTATTGGGGCAGGTATATATGAGAAGGGTGTGTGTGTACGTATGATGTGTGTGCATGCTAAGGCCTCAAGTGTTGTTCCTCAGGAATGCTGTCACCTTAATTTTGAGACAGGACTCACTGGGACCCAGGACTCTGATCAGTCTACTGGCTGACCAGTGAGCCTCAGGGACCCTTGTCTCCATCTCCCTGGCACTGGAATTATCAGTAGATACCACCACACTTGCCTTTTTTTAAAACATGGATTTGGGGATCAAATTCAGGTCCTTATTTGCACTGTACTAAACCATCTTCCCAGCTTAGATAACTGAATTTAAAACTTCCATTGAAAACATAAAACGGTGGCTTGTTGGTAGTGAGATGTGCCATTAAGCTGCCCAACTCTCTTTGGGTTGCCCAGAATTCTCTGTATGTCCAGGGATCCCGAAGGAGCTGCTTCCAGCAAAAGGAAGAAGGCAAATTGGGACTTCCAGGAAGCAAGAGGAGACCATGGCAAAACTACCAAGTTTCAAAGTGTAGAAAGAGCTCTTGGAAGGGCGGGGGAGGGTTTTGTCTCTTCTTAGATGCTCTAGATTGCACACACTGAGATAAATTTTGATTTCCACCTCTTTGAGAGGCCTGGTGCACAGTCACGCTGGGGCATAGGCCTCCCTTTTACTGCCCAGGATGGCCCGGGTTCTTTACCTGAAGATTTGCGTCCAGTCACAGAAGGAAGAGAACATTTGTAGTCAGGAGGGAGATGAAAAGGGGGAGAAGAGGAGAATACGGGTGAGAGGAAGAGAAGGGGACAAAGAAGAAGAGAAGGAGGAGGAAGGAGAGAGGAAAAGATGAAAAAGAAAGAAGAGAGGGAAAGAGAGGAGGAAGGAGGATGGCCCTGTCCTTTTCTCCTTCACGGGGAACCAGAGGTCCTTGGGAGAGTTGGAATGAAGCCATGCTTGCTTGCATGATGAAAGAAGCCTCCAAGACAAGGTCCTGGTGCAGCCAAAAACCTGATGTGGGAGCTAAAAAAAAAATGTCCCTTCCTTGCCTGGGGCTTCACCAGCTCACCTCACTTGGGCAGGTGATTGGTGCATAGTAAGCCATCCAAGCCTCAGCCGTACAAGACCTACAAACTATCAAGTGTTGATAGATCCACGGAAATTCGGGGCATGGAAGCAACCAGAATGTACGAGAAACTGATTCATAAGACCAGAGCAATAAAACTGGGTGCAGCCTGTACTGTGCTGGCAGAGTGGCCAGGGTGGAGGGTGAAGGAACAGAATTTTCCAACGTCTGTCAACAGGGGGCGTGCCGCCAGGGAGTGGCTGGGATGTGAGAAGGGTTTTTCAGGTCCTGAGAGCATGCATCCCAATTCTGCTTTGGGGGAAGTGTGCTCTTCTTCCTGTCCCCTTTATCTTGATGGGCTCAAGTTCCAACCAAGGAGCATGCAGCCATCACTATAGTTTACTTGGGAGTCCTGAGGCAGGCAAGCCTACAGAGAGCTCAGGAACCCAAGAGCCCACTTGGCTTGAGCTATTTAACACATTCCCCTTTGTTAACAACACACCTAGCAGCTTAGAACCCCACCTACATCAAACTGTACACACACACTCCTCTCCACACAGGTCTGGACACTCTGGCTTCCATCTTGTCAGTAACCTTTAGTGACTCCTCATTTGTGGACAGACACATCCTGAAAGTAGGGGTAGTAAGGCATTGCCCCCTAGACTGGTTTTGGAGGTGCACACGCAGCAGGGTGAACTGTTCTCTGAGTGAACTTTTAGGGAGAATTCCCTATTTACCATCTTATGCCTATGCATGATTGGGCATGCATATGATTAAAATCAGATGCATTATGGGAAAGGATATGCACAGTAAATAAAGGCTTACGTAACCCAAGCTTGTCAATCAAAACATAAAGTCACCCACACTGTCCAAGCAACTTAACTCCTCCTCTTGGACCCATGAAAAGATGCCCTGGGCAATGACCATGGCTCTTGAGCTGCATGCTGGCTCTGAGCCCTCTTCTCTCTTGCAGTTTATCTAACCTGTACTTCCCTTTTGACTTGGAATAAAAGTCCTTGCTACTATGGTATTTGTATGTGCTTCTTCAGTTCCATATAGAAGATGCTGAGAAGCTGGAGACCCCAGGTCCAGACAGAGACCACTGACAACATTCCTTCATTCTAATCTCCCCAGATGGTGAGGCCTCAGGGACCTTGGACCACAGTCTAGTCTTTTGGTTCTTCTCCAAAGAATCTCCAGTGAGGAGTTGGATCAGTCAAGCTTAAGGAAACCATCCTAGAGGCCTGTAATGACATTGGAGGGCGCCGCTTTCCTACAACTACAGTCTCTGGAGCACAGAACTGGCAGCTCATTTTCTAAGTTGCTCTCCACACTAAAACAGTTGAAGGCACAGACCTGACCATGGGGCATGTATCTACAGAAAACTGTGTCAGCTGAGATTGACTATCCAAGGGATACCACAGCACCCATAGATAGAACTCTGCATTTCTTAAGGAATATCTCATTGACCTTTGGAATTCGCACTCCTAAGACTGACCACTTGGCCATATCTCAAGTGGTCCATGAGGATGGTACCTGGACTCACAGTCAAACAGAGTTTGTCTGAGCTGGCTTGTCTACTTCTGGCCTTAGGGACTTGGACAGGTGGCTTCTGTGTGGTACAGGAGTAGCTCTGCTTGCTCAGAAAGTATAAGGGAGTGGTTGGGTATGGGTCTTCCATCTTTGTCTTAGTCACCGTTCTATTGCTATGAAAAGACACCATGAGCAAGGCAACTCCTACAAAATAAAACATCTAGTTGGGGGCTTGATAACAGTTTTAGAGGCTTAGTCTGTATCAGTGTGGTAGAAAGCATGGCGGCAGGCAGGTGTGGTGCTGCAAAGTAGTTGAAAGTTCTCCAACCTGACCCATGAGCAGAGGAAGAAGAGGGAGTGGGTTTTCATAGGCATTTGAAATCTTAAAGCTGATGCTGAGTGACACACTTCCTCCAACATGGTCACATTTCCTAATCCTTCTCAAATAGTGTCACTCCCTAAGACCAAGCATTCAAATGTATGAGCCCATTCTTGTTCATGGGAGCCATTCTTATTCAAACCTTCACAATCTTCTCAAGGAACAGCCTTAGCCTGGAAGATTACTCCAACAGAGGAGCCTGACCCCGGGGCTCCCCTTGTAAGGCAGTAAACATCCATGGACCATCCCCATGCACAGGCAGTCTCCAGGAGAGATGCGAAGAACCACAGAATGGAGTGGTTCTTCCTTCAAAAAGCCCTGCACAATCTGTTCCGCTGCCCATGGGCTCGCCATGATGGCTGGCTCCTCCCGTTGCTTGCCTTCTCAGTGCCCTCCCTCTCCAGGGAGTTGTAATGAGGACAGCTAAGAAGCCGAGGCCCTCTAAGCCCCTCCTCACTTGGCTGCCCAGAACCAGCCTGTGTATAGCTGAGAGCCTGTGAGTCTTGCTGTACTCTGTGTAACTGTGTGATTTGCAAATCTCTAGTCCCTGTCCCTGCCTCCTCTCAGGGCTGTCTGTTGCTGTGCCCAGGTAGGGATGAAAGGCTTAGTTCATTCTGTTCCTTAGGATCCTCTAAATCGTTCACTGTCAGAGTCACAAAGGTTCTGAGGGGGGAAAAAACGAAATCAGATCAGCTACATGCTTTGTCTTCTCAAACTACCAGCTATATAAAGTCCATTTTGGGCTGGGAAGGTGGCTTTGTGGCTAAAGTCCTTGCCCTGTAAGTATGGCCTGGATTCCATTCCTGGAACCTTTGTAATGTGTCCCAGCCCTGGGGATGTCGAGACAGGAGGACCTGAGCAGCCAGCCTAACCTATTTGGAAAGTCAACTATAGCTTCCCAGAAAGTGCCGGACCCAAGAAGAAATAGGATGCACCGTAGTGGCCCAGTAATACTCCTGGGCTTTCCCTGGTTCAGGACTTCACCAGAAAAACAAGGTAGCCAGTCAGTAGGGAGCTCAGCATCCTCATGGAAAGTATCTTGTGAGACTCTGCCAAGTCCTTCTCTGACTGTGCCGCCTGAGCCGAGAGCTTGAGATATACAGAATGATCCACCTTCATGTAAATGCTAAGGAGGACTGGTGGGCGGGTGGGCAGGTGATCACCACCCCGCAGTCGTTCCTTTGTCTTTTGGAGTGTCCTGCGTCTCATGGGTCTCTTTCCACCCAAGGACTGGATATAGAATAGCCCAAGCCACTGTGTTATTCCATTTCCCGTATTTCAGGACATGTGACAGAGCCCTAGCCGAATGAGAAGAGTCTAAGAAAACTTTTTCATCTATTAAAGGCATGCTAATAGGCCATTCATCTCATCTTGCCTTTGGATGCTGTGCTGTGTGTGTGTGTGTGTGTGTGTGTGTGTGTGTGTGTGTGTGTGTGAGAGAGAGAGAGAGAGAGATGCTTGGTGCAGCTGGAGCCACCATGGAACCATGAGGAGAAAGTCAAGTTTTTAGGGCCATTACCATCAAGTGAGTTAATCAACCATACCTCTGGAATTTCTGTTAAATAAGCCAAGGAGTTTCATCTCCTTAAATCCACTTTTAGCATGGAGCCCTTTATTATCTTGCCTACAGGAGCACCCTAAGTGATAACTGTGGCCCCAAATGCAGCTTTGACCTAAAGGCCAACATGACGAGCCACAGAAGACGCAGCATCGTTTTGCATTGCCCACAGTCATAATGACAAGCTG
Source organism: Apodemus sylvaticus (assembly GCF_947179515.1). Classification (NCBI taxonomy): domain Eukaryota; kingdom Metazoa; phylum Chordata; class Mammalia; order Rodentia; family Muridae; genus Apodemus; species Apodemus sylvaticus. The sequence goes on from NC_067479.1 coordinate 63,364,777, forward strand.
TGCTGTGACTGAAGCTGGCACACGCGCACACGCACGCAAGCACACATACACAGGATGGCCCATCGAGCTTTCTGTCACAATACAGGCGAGGAAATGGAGGATTAGGGAAGCTAAGGAACAGGACTTGGTAGTTCTTTGTGTTTCACAATGGGCTTTTATGTAGAACACTTGACTTAATCTTTATAAAAATAACCCAGGATCCCAAGTTTATAAGTAAGGTGAAGCTGAAGGAGGTGTCGAGTTGGCTAATTTGACACGTCAAGATGGTTATTTGACATTTCATAGGTCACAGAGTACTTTGAGAATGTGTGTGGTTATTCCCTGGAAAGAACCGTCTTTTCTAAAGGATGGAGGTATTATGTGAGGGGGGCTCAGTGCCCTTGGCTAAGTATCAATGCACCCAGATCAGTCCTCGGGCTTCTCAGCCTCAGTACCTCTCCTTGGTGACAGGCTTCTTAAAGGCACAAATTAACATATAGGACAGACTTCCTGGATCCAAAGTTCTAGGCCAATGGTTCTCAACCTTCCTAACACTGGGACCCTTTAATACAGTTCTTAGGTTGTGACTCTGAGATTGAAAACCCCTGCTTTAGGGTAAAGACAGTGGGGTAGCGCCCAGTGAGGTGCCTTGGAACCCAGCCTCCAGTTGATAACGATGTGAACTTGAATTTGGGAAGTGTGGCTTTGTGCCCAACTGTTTTCTCCTAACTAGAATTTCCTCACCAGGTGAGCTGCAGGTCACGAGCAAGACTGAGTACTTCTCAGTACTGCAAACAGATGGAAAAGCAGACAAAGAGTGTCCAGCCACAAAGGAAAAGAATAAGGCCAGTCACACTGCCCAGGCTAGACGGTTTAGTCCCGAAGCAGGGAACCATGCTAAATGAGACTGCTTCTAAGACTAAAGGAAGTGTCTTTGATCTAAAAGTGAGGACAGTCCTGGGAGGGCCACATGGGTGACTCACATCGTTGCTTTTGCATTGTTGCAACACAAACCATCTGACAGAAGGGTCCGAAAGGAGGAAAAATGTCTTTGTCTAGTATTTCTGAGAGACTTGTGTTCATCGTGACCTTGGTAGAGAAGTCATGGTCCTAGGAGTAGGCCTGTCCATGGTGGTAGAAGTGTGTGCTGGAAGACAGTACACACCGTGTGTCCTGGAAGCTGAGAGGGCACCAGAGGTGGGCCACACTATAACCTTTAAAAGGCTCATCCCTAGTGACCCAACTTCCATCTGCTAGATCCTTCCTTCTAAAGGTGCCATGACCTTTCAAACATAGCCACAAACTAGAGAGTGAGAGTTCAGTCATGAGCCTGTGGGGACATTGCCAATTGAGACCATGACTCTCTCATCAGAACAGCACCCCCAGCTCACAGTGTGGTAGTCAGTATTGATCACACCCATAGGAGCCATAGAGCACCCAAAAACTGGGTCACAGTGTCAGCATGGAAAGATAGGGGTTGGGGTAGTGCAGGGGACATGTCTACAGTCACTGACTCCATGACAGACACCCAGGTAAGTGACCCTATCTCAACTTCCTACCGGAACCCTCAGTCCCTAGGGCCTTAGGGAATTTAAGCCTCTGAAAGATGAAAGGGCTCACCCAAGGCCCCTGCTGCTGTTGAGTAAAATACTAATTTGCTCTCCTTCAGGTTCTGAATTCTTTGAGCAACCTCACCTCAGATTCATCAGAGTGTATTGGGAAATCAGGCTCTGCAGAGAAGCCCACATAGCAACACCGCTGGCGGTCTGCAACCCTGGCCGTGACTGGCCCCTGACCAGGACTCTTTGCCCTTATTGCTTCTGCAGCCTTCTGCTTACCTCTTGACTCACCTGTCTCTTGCTCTGGTGGCCAGAGACGTCCCACCCATTGTCCCTGCCTCACAGCCTAGACAAACTCAGAATGCAGCTGGCGCCCAGCTAATGTCTACATACAAGCTTTTCAGCGATGCTGGGTGAAGGCCCTTATCTTTTGGGAATGGTGACATTAAAAAAAAAGGATTGATGTGGTCTCCATAAGTCCCCAAGGCTGCAGGCCATGGCTAACCAAGTGAACCCCAGATCTGAGGCAGGTGAAAGCCCTTTTGACTGCAGAGGAGTTGAGCTGTATCTGCCCAGAATCTCCTGCGGGCCATGGGGTGCTTGCTCAAGAACTGCTGACAGACTGATTTACTGACTAATTTATGTGACATACTTATGGAGTGACACAGGTCTCCTGGAAGGAGTTCAGAGGAAAGCAGCCATGATGATTAAAGGATTGGAAAGTGGGTTCTTCAGCGAAAGGTTCTGAGGACTGGGCCGTGGGGATGCCAGGTACGGGTGGTCTCCTTCAGGTCACCTGTCATTCTCTACCATGTAGACCAAAACCCAGAGAACAGAGCACTCCCCGGCCAGCCAAAGCAGGGCCCACATGTGACTGAGAGGCCACGGGTCCCCTGCCATATCAGCTTTTCCTCTTAAACATATACACACATGAGCACATCAACACATGCACGGACATGTCATACCTATGCCCACATGATTGCCTGGATGCACGCCCACATGTAAACCTCTCTCTCCTTCCTTCTCTCTCCCTGTCTCTGTCTCTGTCTCTCTCTCTCTCTGTCTCTCTGTCTCTGTCTCTCTCTCTCTCTCTCTCTCTCTGTCTCTCACTCTCTCTCTCTCTCTCACACACACACACACACACACACACACACACACACACACACACACACCAGTACACTGAGGTACTGAGAATAACAGATAGCTCTTGTCTCCTGGGTTAAGAAAGCTAGCAGGCCTGTCTGAGGTCATTCGTATTTGTAAGAGGATTTTTAGAGGTCTCTGTCTCTAAGAGGGTAAATACGGATCCGATCACACTCCTTCGGGAAGTGGGGGTGGAGTCTCCACTTTCTGTCTGCATGCATTTCTGAGCAAACACCTTCCTGAGGGTTGAGCTGCAATCTTCCTCAGGGGTTCAGCCATAGTTGTGTCATGATGAGGCAGTGGCTTATGCCTCTCACCTCTCTCTCATCACTATGTAGCAGTTGTGGAGGGTGGGGACTTCCCCTCCATGGAGGGAGCTTTTAGTGCTCAGTGACAGGATGCAGGGTGTGGCCTCCGTGAGAAAGTTGAAGCTGAGGTTCAGGAACAGTGATGACCATGCTGGAGCTGGTCTGAGGAACCTAGACTCAGCATGAACCCTGCTCACTGGCCTTGTGACCTTCACAGCACCTACTGCTCCACCCTTGGCTTCCCCATCATTGAACCTGGCCCAGGGGAGTGGCACTATCCCCACCCTCTCAAGGAGTCGTTGGTTGTGAAGAGTCCTCAGTTTGACTCTGGGGTCCTTCTAGCACCTAATCTCTCTGCTTCTTGGTTACTTCTTGTAGGAATGAACAAAATATTCAAACCCTGAGGCTAGTCTAGAAGATTCCATAAAGCATACCCAGAGTCCTCTAAGCCCTTTTTCTCCTTTCTTTTTTTGCCAGCCTAGGGCATTGTGTATGGTAGGCAAGCCCTCTACTACTGAGTCCCAGCTCCCCCCCACCTCCTGGCCCTGTTTCAACATTTTCTATTCACCCAGGTCTGCTTGAGGTCTACATCTGAGAAGCAAACTGGCTCCATTTTTGGGTACCAGCCCCACCTGGACATCCTCACTCCTGTAAGGCCAGCTGATGCCCCCTCCTTCCACTGTGGGACCCTAGTGTCCTGGGAAGGAATTTTCCTCTTGTTGGCTCCAGCGACTGCATCATTCCCCCTGCAGGTCCAGGTGGGAGGACCGGACAGGCTGCAGCACTGACACCCATAAATCAACTGGCAGGAACCTGAAACTCAGCTGCTGTAACAGCACCGTGTTTCAACATGACCTGCTCCCAGCTCAGCAGGCAGCAGGGAGGCAGTGGAGCCTTGTGGCACCATCAGCTTCTGCAGCAGAAGAGCCTCCCCATTTTTTCCCAGAGTCAGTCTTCCTACCCACCATCCCCTCAGCGTCTCGCCTCACAGGTGGCCACCCACTCACCGTCCTCCAGCGAGCACTTGGGCATGGTTCGGCTCTCTGAGCCCAGGGAACAGCTAATCAAGGTCAGGCTGAGGTGGATGCTGATCTTCTCCCACTGGCCTTTTGATGGACCCTCTGGACATGCCTCTGGATGGTCTTCTGTGGTTTTCAGAACTCTCTGCCCAGCCACTGGATCTCTCACAGGGAGACTCACCACCTCAGCAGCTTCCAGTAGAGCTGGATTATGAGGAGCCCAAGAGGATTAGAGGGGATCACCATCTGCAGAGAGAATAATTAGCTTTGTGCAGTTACACAAATGGCTTCTGGCGCTCGGCCTGAGAGGATGTTTGGGAGGACAGCAGAGTGTTGCTGTGTGCTCACAGGGAGCCTTCAAGCACCAGGGGTCCCCACTCGACGTCAACCCTTGCAGTGGCCACGGCCCTGGTGATACACAAGCTGGAGAACTAAGTGGAAAGAGATGGGAGTTGTGGACCACCGGCCCAAGGCGAGTTGTCAAAGAAACAGGACAGTGTGATGGAAGACCTTGATAACTTACTTAATGGAATGTAGAATCATCACGGAAACAATCTCTGGGCATGTTCATGAGAGAGTTTCTGGATAGAGTTTATTAAGGTGGGAAATCCCACCCTAAATGTAGGTGGCACTATTCCAAGGGCTGGGGCTCTGGGCTGCTCCAAGCTGTTTTTCCTTAAGCCTTCCCTACTAGGACAGACATTGTATTCATATATGAGCCCAAATCAATCCTTCCTTCCTTGATTGCCTTTCTCAGGCATTGGGGGAGCTCTCACCTGCTCTTCCTTCCACCAGCTGACATCTAGCATCCCCTCTAGGGCTCCCATTACTCACCTCAGACTGAGTCAGCCATATTGGTTGTCTGTTGACCACACCCATAGGGACATGATAAAAGCCTGGAATAATCAGATCCACTCTCTATGAAGGTGAAAGAACCTCTGTTTTGCAAAAATGTCCCAGTTTAGGTCCAGGGTTGCTGTGAGGAAGGGGATGAACTGTGGTCTGCACCTCATTGCTATGCTCAGCAGAGAGAAAAGAGCCACCTGTGAGAATTCCTGGTGATGTTGCCTTTGAGAGACAGAAGCTGAGCTGCCATGCACTTACTCCAGCCAGGTCATTTCCACAATGAAATCAAGGAGGGTTTCATTCTAGGTGACAGGCACATCATGTCATCCCTGAGAGCAAATGGGCATAGATGTGGGCCACAGGCGCAGGGGGTGGGGGTGGGGGTGGGGTTGAGGGTTGCTCATAATGTGCCGGCCTGGTTACCTGAAGCATTTTGCTAAGTTACAAGAAAGATTGTCAGATCTCATAGGCTTTAGCCCTGCTTCTTCCAATACATGGGCATCAGGAAGGAGGCTCAGTCTGCACCTGCTTATTTCGTGCCTATCTACTGAACTTCTGCAAGGTGTGCAAGGCCACTGGTACCCAAGAATGCTATTCCTCTAAAGATCTGCATAAGCACACAGAGGCCAGAGGAGTGCTCACTTGGGATTGGGTTTATGTGATGCCATTAACCTCATATGTAGAGGAGGGATGGACCAGTTACATGGTTGGTGATAGGGCCAGGGATAACTCTAACATCTCCGCTGAACAGAGCACATTATGAGTCCTGTTTGTGAGTCTTGGTTCTGGCCAGAACCTAGAAAGTCACAGGGACAGTCACAAAGTCACAGTACATAGAGAAAAAAACAAAACCACTGAAGCCAAGTGTGATGGTTTGAATATGCTTGGCTTATAGGAAGTGACAGCATTAGGAGGTGTGGACTTGGAGGAAGTGAGCCACTGTGGGGGTGGACTTTCGAGGTCCTATTCTTAAGCTCCACCCAGTTTGGAAGAGACCCTCCTCCTGGCTGCCTGCAGAAGAGACTCTCCTTCTGCCTGTCTTCGGATCAAGATGTAGAACTCTTGACTCTCCAGCACCAAGTCTGTGTGTATGTTGCCATGCTACCCATGATGATAATGGACTGAATCTCTGAAACTGTAAGCCAGCTCCAATGAAAAGTTTGCCTTTATAAGAGTTGCTATGGTCATGGTGTCTCTTCACAGCAATGAAACCCAAATTAAGACACCAAGTAAGCCTGCAAATGGAGGTCGTGAAGCACATGACAAATAGTATATACAAATACAGAGAATTGACAGTTTAGGAGGGAGGCCAAGAGGAAGATGTAGGCCATTGGGGAGCATACCCATGGTATTCTGTTCTAACATCCCATCACCCCGCTGCCCTTCTCTGGCTCCTGTAAGGTGAGAAGCTTTGCTATTCTGTATTTACCACCACGATGCCCTGCTTCAGTACTGGCCCAGAATCTACAGAGCTGAGTGACCATTGGATAACCTATGAAACCATGAGCCTAAATAAATCGGAGATGGGGGACAGGGAAGAGACACAGAATCAGGAAAGCCAGATTTACTCTAGATTACATCACTCTTCTCTTACGGTCCCATAAGATTCATTGAGCACTCAACGATGAAGACTCAGCAGAAGCCTCATACAATACTTGGTTTTTGAAATGGTGGACCCTCCTGTTTCCTGAATCTTCTTTCCAGTTCCCTTTCCACACTCTCTTCTTTTCAAGTTGTGAGTGAATGCTGTCTTCTCTACAGGAGGCACAGCAACGGCTTGGCTCCAAATCCTGGCTCCAGCCCCTTGACCCACACACGCCTCATCCCAGCCACCCCACAGAGCCTCCAAGCATTCACTGTGCATCTGCTCAGGCTGCTGTAACCGCATGCTACACACCAAAGACTCAAAGAGCAGACATGTCTTCAGTTCTGGAGGTTGGGTGTTCAAAGTCAAGTGTCCAAAAGACTATTTCTTCCTGGGGCATCCCTTGGTGACTTTCAGATATCTGTGACCTCACATGGATGGTCTTTCTATGTCTGTTGCCCCTTCCAATATGGACACATACTTCCGTTTCCTGAGTTTGGGAGTTAAAAATTAAGGTGTCCACACTGGATAAGGGTCCCTCCTAAAGCTCTCATTTACCTTCATTATATCTTTAAAAACACTATGTGCAAGCATACTTGCATTCTGAAGTACTAAGGACTTCAACAGGAAGTCCTTCACAGGAAGGAGGGGGTAAGGGACACAGCTCGCACGAGTCGCCACACACAGGCTATGTTCTCCAGCACCTGCATTTTCTCCACCTAACTCCCAGCACTTGCCGGGAGTTATGCTTCCCCAAATAAATGGGACTACACTGCAGGAATCACTGCTCATTTCTAATGTGGCCAAACATTTCTCACATGCTCAGTGGTCATTTTTGAGTAAACAGGTGGAGAAGAAAGGAAGTACTGAGGGTCACTATCCCAGAGACGCCTCTCTGAGCTGCTTGTCCCCCTCTCCCAGTTACAAGACCAGACTGACACAGTCACCTGGGCTGATGCTCCTTGTCCTTCTCCAGGACCAGCTAGGCTCCACCTGCTCCATATGCTTCAGGCTCTGGCAGGCTGAATTGATGTCAAGAGGATGTGTGCAGGTAGCATAGACCCACATCAGCACCACTTGTACTGCCCTTGGTGGCACTACTTTTGTGTCAAGGAGCAGATTTCCCAGCCTCCTCTAGTACTAAAAAACTCTCCCCAGTTGACTGGCAGACTGTCACTTTCTCAGGGTCCTTACAGGAAGTGGGTCATGCAGCTCACATGGGTGACAGGAGAGGCATCCTGCAGCTTCTGAGCCTCCACTTCCTGGTTCTGGAAAATCACTTTGCTTTCTGTGAGAACGAGCCCCTCCTCCTTGCTTGGCCCACGTCCCAATGACCTCTTTTGACCCACCTGGAGCCTCAGAAAAGCAAGCCTACAGCACTGAGGGTTGAGGAGCTGCTGGGAATTCTAAACCCAAACACCAACAGCTGAAACCAGATATGCGAGGTATTCCCGCCTTGTCTCTCATCTAGGACAGTCTTGTCAGGTAAACAATGGAGATGCAATGGCCTTGATGTCCTTAGAGAACCTAGAGTGGGAGTCTCAGTCTTGTACTCATGATACCTGGTGCTACACAGTCATCTCTGCACTCCTGATGGGAAGACAGCAAAGGAAGGCGGAAATGGTTAGGAAGAGGTTTGCAAGCCTCTCCTACCTACTAAGCCAGCCTGGTTCCTATCGTCTACAGCCTTACTGAAGCCTCACCATGTGATTAGGAAGGGGCCGGGGTCAGCTTGTTCCTAAAACCCTTTCCTGACCTTCCCCTGTTCAAGGTGAGATGGCTTCAAGTCAAAGACCTACTAAGTGCCACTTCGCAGTGCCTTGCTTGGAGTTTGATATATGCCTACATATCATGGCTCAGCCAAATATACATAATTGATAACATGCATATATTTGTGTGGGGACTCAGGGGCATGGTTAACATGAAAGAAAGTTTAGAGATATCCAGTGAGAAGCTCAGCTCCAAGTACAGCAAGATGTAGAACATGGACACCATCGTTAAATTCCCCTGGCTAGGAGTCGGCAGGGAAAAGGGTAAGGGTGCATTTTAGAGGCAATGGGAAAAGAGAAAGATCCCTTCCCCTACCCTCCCCCACAAAGTATCTTAGTTAGCTTTCTATTGCTGTGATAAAACACTGACAAACCAACTTGGAGAAGAACAGGTTTATTTGGCTTAAGGTCACAGCCCATCACTGAAAGAAGCCAAGACAGGAAGTCAAAGCAGGAACCCGGAGGCAGGAACTAAACCAGAGACAATGGAGAAATCATGCTCACTGCCTGGCTTCTATTATGGCTTTCTCAGCTTTCCTTTTTTTATACATTCCAGAACCACCTGCTCAGGGATGCCACCACCTAGAGTGTGGTCTGGAGCCTCCCACATCAACCATTAATCGAAAAAAATGTCCCACTGACTTGCCTATTGGCCAATCTGATGGAAACATTTTCTCAGTTAAGGGTCCTAGGTGACCCTTAGCTTGTGTCAAGTTGACAGTGAACCAACCAGCACATGAGAGAACATGGTCCCCAGGCAGTGCTTCCAGGCCCTCCTCCTGGGGCTCTGGATATGGGCAGTGAGAGAGAGGAGAGCCAGAGTTGCTAGGTACTACCAGGTTCCCAGGTACTACCAGGACAGGGGAGGCCAGGAGAAAAACCGACTCCTCATGAAGTGCTTGGCCACAGCAATTGGGGCACCCTACCTAGCTGCTTTCTGGGTCCTCAAAGCAAAATCATGATATTGAAATCACAGAATGATGGAAGCCACTGGGTGGGGGTAGGGGCAGGTTGGGGTAGATCCTGAATGGATGCAAGTGTGTGAAGCTTAGTATGGAGATCAAGTCTGACCTGTAGAAGGACAGGAAGACCTAGGCTGCAATTAGTAGGATGTACAGAATGAGGGAGTGTGTGTGTGTGTGTGTGTGTGTGTGTGTGTGTGTGTGGTGTGTATGTGTGTGTATGGTGTGTGTGTGTGTGTATGTGTGGTGTGTATGTGATGTGTGTGTGTGTGTGTGTGTGTGTGTGTGTAGAACAGGTTGACAGTTGAGGCTGACAATAAGGAGAAAGGGGGCATCCCTGAATAGGTGCACAAGGATGACCTATAGCAAAAGACTTCTGAAGGACCAGGATGAAAGGAACTAGATGGAGTACAGGAATCCCATGACATAACAAAGCTAGCCTTCTTTGCCAGGGTTCCGGGAACCCAGTGCGTCCCAGTGAGGTCTCCTAGCAACTGGGAGGAGTCAGGGCCATGGCACTCCTAACACCCCAGGGAGTGAAGGAAGTCTTCCAGTTTCAGGTGAAGATCTGGGTTCTTCGAGACCTTTGCTCCGGTGGATATGGTGGGGAAGGGCAGGTGTGCCAGTGAGGCTCGTGGATGCTGTCTACCTGAGTGGCACCTCTAACATCCCAGCACATCACCTCTGAGGGCACAATGGATGCTTGAGGCTGGAATTCCAGAGTCACTGCTCCTGAATTTGGCGCGATGGATGCTTGAGGCTGGAATTCTAGAGGCTGTTTCGGGCCCACAGGGACGTCTAGGCTATGGACCGGCCCACCAAGGATAGGGGAGGGAGAGGAGACAGTGCCTGCCATCTGGTGCCTTGGACCCCGAGCTCCCAGGATCTGTGTCTCACATGTGAGCAGGGGCAAAAGGACTTCTGCTGATGGGAGCGGCAGAGAGAAGCTGCACGGCACAGAGGAATGTAGTAAACAGAAGCTTCTGGGGGCCAAGAGCAGGGCTCTAGGTTCACTATCAGAGGGTCTTCCATTGTTCTCCTTGGTTCCTCCACTTAGAGCCTCCTTATCCTGGGGAGTGGACTCCTGTGTATAGCAAGTCTCTGCAGCTCCCCATTTCTTATCCTTGAATTGGCTCTTGCTTCTCCTCTACAACCCTTCTAGAAAGGCTATAGAACACTGAGGGGAACGTTTAACCTTTCGGTCTTCTCTCAGCCCACAAGGGTGCCTGGACTAAGCATCGCCTTAGTAAACCTCTTCTTCTTCATCAGCTGTTTACACTCTGGCATGAATGCATCAGGTTAGCCAGTTGAAAGTAGTCTCGGAGAGAAATTAGCATGTGTTAGGGAACAGAAGGGGGAAACCATCATTCAAAACCTGAGGCTTATTGGAGGCATACAAACCTGGGCTGCACTGATGAGCATGAGAACTCTCAAAGAAAGGAATGTTAGTAAAAATGATCAATGGTGTTGGGGTGACAGCTAAACTGGCCAAGTGCTTGTCACACAAGCACAAGGACCTGACTGAGTCTCATCCCCAGAGTGGATTACATAGGCACCCATGGGTGGTGCCAGAGCTTTATAATCCCACAGCTAGGGAGGTGAGAGGGAGCGAGCATTGCTCGTTCCATGCTAGTGAGACCCATCCCAAACCCGAAGTGGGCTATGTGTGATGACTGACACCCGAGGCTTCCCTCACACCACCCCCCCACACACACACACACAGGAGCACACCCACACATGTGTACCAACACACATGGGAGCACACCCAAAAGAACAAGTCCCCAGAAAAGGGGAGGCACAGCTGTCTAAGAAACCAAAGCCGGATTCTTCCTGGGTGTGCTCACATGCCTGGCTATTCTCAGGATGTACGTGTGACCCCACATCAGTGCATGTCCAGTGATGACCTTGTCTCCTTCCCCCTGCAGAAACCCCAGGGGCGGCAGCACCTGCGGAGGCTCCTGAACTGGGAGGAGTTTGATGAGCTGAGGGATGCTCGCCGGAGCATACTGCTGGACACCCTCTATGACAGTGTCATCTTTGCTGTGGGCAAAGGCTTCCCATGGGTCGAGGTGGTCCAGGTGGTCAAGTTCACAGAAGAGCTGCTCAAGGAAACCAAAGGTAAAGAGTGTCCCTGAGGGCACCTGGGAGCTCTCAGGAACCAGGGGCGCGGAGCTCAGAAACAGCACAGTCCTGGGCTCTGCTCCCCAACCCTGCTCTCCACGACTGCACTCCACACTGACCCCAGATGCTCACGGCATTACCTTTCCTTTGCTTATATAAACCAAGTTTATCAACCCCCTCCCCAGAGCCGTTCATGGACTTCATTCTCGGGTCCTGGAACAGCAGGTTGTCCCCACAAAGGCTGTGCTCCTCAGAGGGTGTCCCTTCAGGAGTGAGCTGGTCACTGTAGGACCATTATGGAAATACAATGACTTAACTACTAAAAGCGAAGAGTGTATTTCCCACCGTCATTCCTCACTGGGCATCACACCAGGGCATTTTCGGATTGTGTTGTATTAGAAGGTTTGGTTTCTAACATCGCTATTTGAGTTGCAGACTTAAATTTCATTGGGATATCATTCAATGATTTTGGCTTGAGATTAGGACAAATTTTTCTATGAATTTCTGAAAGGGCCCTGGATACACTTCTATCATTTTGGACTATGTATTTATTTGAAAAAAGTATTCGCAGCATCGTAAAATCAAAATATTAATTGAATCTAAAAAATGTTGAAAATATTCTATATTCCACAGTATCAACTATTTATCAAAAATGTATCTTTATATTTAAATAAACAAGCAGATCATCTCATTAATACGTAAATTCAATGTAGTATTTAATCAATTGTAAAACTAAATCTATTGAAAAATGTCTAAAATATAATAGCCATAACGGATAAGTGTTGATTTGCATACCTATTTTCTTTAGCTACATAGCTGGAGCTGTGTTAAATTTGGAGGGCATAAAGCTGGGGATGGTAGAACACCGTAATCTCAGCACTTGAGAGGCAGAGGTAGATGGGGTCTCTGTGAGCACATGGCCAGCATGGTCTACACAGTGAACATGAGTCCCAGACCAGCCAGGGCTACAAGGTGAGATTCAGTCTCAAAATAAATTTGGTGAGGGCACAAAAGTGGAAAGCTGTGCTTACAGCTTGGCTGTAAGCTAGAAGACTCTCACAAGCGTGGAAGCCAAGTGTTACCGTCACCCCCACTGCTGGTGGGTTGCTCACCAGGACAAGCTCACCTGACCCTGGACCAGCCACCTATTCAGAACTCCGCGTTTTCCGTATGATTCTGTGTGATTCACTGACGTCTGCCTTCACCGCTCTGCAGGAGTGATGCTGGAGCAATGGAGCATTCTGCCTCAGCTCTGCCCAACACTAGTGCTGATCTTCGTCTCCCTTTTCTCTCCCTTCTGGTCACATCCGAACCAGCCACCCAGGTTCACTGTTGGTCTCTTCCTTCTGGTCACACCCGAACCAGCCACCCAGGTTCACTGTTAGGCCATGATCCTGAACGGTGAACCTGCAAAAAATAAAAATTCTTAAAAGCTGGCTTAGGGAAATGATTCAATTGCTAGATTGCTCGCTGCCCCAGTGTGAGGACCTGAGATGGGGTCCTCAGCAAGCGCATAAAGGCAGGGCTTTGTGGTGTCTGTCTACAACCCCAGAACTAGGGGGTAGTGGGCAAGAGGTTTGGAGTCAGGTAGATCCCGGGGACTTGCTAGCAAAATGGTAAGATCCAGTTTAATGAGAGACCTTGTCTCAAAAAATAAAACCAACTGAGAAAGACATCCAGCATTGATCTCTGGCCTCCATACATGCACACCATGAACCCATGCACGTATGCATGTACAGACACACACACACACTAGCTCACCACCATCCATTTTGCTCTTAAAAGAGCTGAAATCCTGAGACACTTTCTCTTTCACAAATGCAGATTGCAGTAAAGACATCTCTCTATGTAGTGAGGAGGTGACTGCATTTCTATACCATGCACAGCAGTTCTTGTGATGATCACACTACAGGAGCCAAATCCATGAAATGCAGGAAGCTGGTCAGAAGTCTCTATGCCACTCACTCCTTATTGGAAATGAAGCAAAGCTGAAGAAGACAGCATCCTGAATAACAGAAAAATAACCACATCAGCAACACAAAGTAGTGGGAGAAAGCTGAAAAGAGTGAACAGAAAAAAATTGCAAGCCAGAGGCAGCATTTGCTGTATCAAAGGTCTTGAAGCCAGCTGACGTGGACAGTCACTGACCACACTTTGGAGTCTTTTGTCAATGTGTGTAGCTGCTTTTTTTCCCCTACAGATGGTAACCTTTTACATTTTTCTATGCTTTAAGATAAACCAGACAAACATGGTCCGTTCTGTTATGCCCCCTCCAGCATCATGGCCTGGTATTGTTTCCTGGGCATGGAAATCTATCCTACCCACCCCCCAACTTGGGTCAAATGGGACTGGTAATCACACAATAGTGCCCTTGCATCAATATCTTTTTTTCCTGTCCCACATAATTATTTTTGAAACAGTCACTTATTACACTGGCTTCTTCGAGCGAACCCGGCCTTCATTTATTGGAATCTCCTGGGGTCTCACCAGCAGAGAAAACGCCAACACAGACAGAGGGTGTGTTTGTTAACTCCAGCTGTGTCTCTGCACACCGCTGGCCAGTCACTCTGCTGGATGTTCTGTCTAGTGTACTGGAGTAAATGAAAAGCTAATCATTCAGGAGAAGGAGTCAGACAAGGCACCGCTTATCTTCCCTTCATCTGCAGATGGGTTCAGGTTATGGGTCAGCACAAAGGAAGCCTAGGAAATCTCCAAGTGCCTTCTAATCCAGCTGCTATGGGCCATGACCTACCCTGGCAAACATGCACACAAGCACCACCACCTACCTGCCCTAGTGAAGACTGTGCACTGTCCTGGTGAGGGCACCCGAGTCTCTATCCTGCATCCCGCTCCAGCCCCTCCTAGGTACCTCACACCAAGGGCAGGTGTTGGCATAGGATTCAGGCAGTGGGGGCCACAGGGTGACACCATCAGAGTTTCTGTTCCGGCTGACATCTACCCTGGCTGCTGCTCTTCTTGGCAGGTGGCTTCCCTGGGGTGCTTTGTTGTGGGTAACCTAGGCTAAGGATGGTTGCACGGCAGATGAGGGCATTGGCAGGCAGCGTTTAAGGAGGGGCTGTGTTTGCACAACAGTGATTCAGAGCCCTGCCAGGATGGCTGCCAACTCAGCTTATCTCCTTGCCCAATCGAGCCCAGCACTGGGAGGGAAAGGGCGGCCCTTTATTCAAAAGCATAAGCTGGTTCCATCCTGGCAAAGGACTCCCAGGATCTTCTGGCCTCGATTCCAGGCCAGAAGAAAGAGATGTGTACTTGGCACCTTCTTGGGCCAGCCTCCGGGAAGGCCGGACAACTCACATCCAGCTGCCTCCTGGGCCTCGGGTGAGATCATCAACCATGGGGGTCAAGAGGCAGAGTTCTTCCAGTCGGGCACATCCTGGCAGAGGAAGAATGGCAGGAAAGGGCACAGGAGGCTCAGGAGAAGAGGGAGCTACAGATATGGAGCTGCTCAGGAAGCCAGGGGCAGGAAGGAGAGACGAAGGGAGTTGGGGTAGCCTGGGCTACCTCAGCTTCACTCTGCAGCCCCTACCCTCTGCTTGCTTGGAGGACTCTCCCCAACCAGCTTACCTGCTTCCACATTTTGTCACCATAACAATATGGACACATGAAGTAGGAAGACACCCCTGTCCTGTTGCCTGGCCACAAGATCCTGGGGCCAGGAGGAAGGCAGACTAGAGAACCGGTTGATAGAGGCAGAGCAGTGTGTATCATGGTCCTGGCATCTCTAGTTCCACCCAGGCCACTCCTGATTCTCCAGGAAATGTCACCAGGCCACCAGAGGGTGGGAAGGCAGCCACCTGCCTGTCCCCAACAACCCAGACCTGGAGTAAGCAATGATTCATCAGGCTACCCAGCACGGCTCTTCCACCCAGGCCATGGCCACGCAGAAGTTCTGGACCCTCACCCTGCAGCACCCCAGGCCAGCAAAGCAGAGAACAAATGTCATTTCCTGCTGCCCAGGGAGGAGCAGGGGCCTCAGACCAGGCCAGGATGGAAACGTTAGATAGAATTTCTTTGCCCAGGTTTCCACGGAGGCCTTTGGAAGGGATGTAAAATGTTTCTTGGGACAAACTGTCAACTCTCGCTTCAGACCGTCCGCTGGGTGAATAGGATACCTCGGGCCACCCTTGCAATAGCCATACACTGTAAGAGTCAGCAGCATACATCCGATTCCTTGCTGTTCTGGAGGCTGCAGTTCCGACAGGAGGTATTGGAAGTCCTGTCCCTAAGACTATTCTTATTGGCCTCTAGCCTGTCATCACCTCCCATGCCCTCCCACAGTCCCCTTCTGCATGTGTCCACTCCTTCTCATATAAGGCCTCGTTCAGACTACATGACATCATTTAATCCCAACTACATTAAAAAGCCTTATCCCATAAAATAAAATAAAATAAAATAAAATAAAATAAAATAAAATAAAATAAAGCAGTTTGAGCTCATTGGGGTGGAAGTTAGGTGTCCAATGTATAAATTTGAAGAAGGAAACCAGGTGAGGTGACCTATGTCTATATGGTGACATATGTCTATAATCCCAGAACTTGGGAGATTGAGATAGGAGGTTTTGAGAGGGAAGCCATCTTGACTATACCACAAGAGTCCATATTAAAAGCAAAGAACCATTCAGGGTGGGTAAGGGTGAGATACTCAACTACTGTGTAAAGTGGGGTCATTGAAACTATGTCCGCAGGATTACTGCAAAGAAATTCTTCTTCCCTGGCCAGACCATCCGTCCTGCCAAGGATGGCTAGAAAAGTCTAGTGTTATTTGTGGCGTCAACCATTCTCCTTACTGTCTGGTATGAAAAGCAGTGTTTTAAAGGTGAGACCTGAGGCCCAGGGAGATTAACTTTCCTAAGAATGCACCTGGGGTAAATGGGTTCAAGATGTGAATCTAGGTCTGTGTCTGACTCAGAATCCACGCCCTACCTGTTGACTTCTCATTTGAGTCAAGGACCTTGAGCACATGGGGTGGATTGCAGGCCTGAGAGGTAGACAGGTAGCCTGAGAGAGAACCCTTCTTCAAGTGGGATGGGAATCTGGCATAAGGGCCAGGTAAGATACCTGGAGGTGTGCTGCTAACCGAGTCATCTGTACGAGACTGGGGACTGATACCAGCCTCCAGCAGAAGGGGCTCAGTGGGGTCTGTGTCTTGGGCCAGACTGAAGGAGCAAGCTGTGTTTGTGAGCCATGCCTGCCCCCTGTGGACAGATGTGCTGGTCTCCTGCAGGCTTGTCCTCCAGCTGTTACTTCTCTGTCTTACTCCTGTCCCTCCTCAGCCAGCTGAAGCCCCAGCTCCAGGGGAGAGCTGATGTCTAAAGTAGCTGATTGGCAGGCTGGGGTAGAGTCGTGTTCTTGACACAGGAGGATTATTTGGTTGTTTTCATCTCAGACAGGGGTGACGGTTAAGATGATTGGACTGCAGAGGTGGGACTCACTTCCTAAGCTGTGGCACACTGCAGAGCATGGCTCCCAGCACCCACGGCAGCCCGTTATGCTTCAGGGGACTGTCAGCTCCATGGAAATCCCCACAGCTTCTTAGAGTGGAAAGGGACCCAGGAAGTCACTTTCTATTCCCACTGATCTATTCCCAACCCATCCAAGAGCACACTTTAGAAACTTCTCTCTGTCACCCATGTCCAATCTCCCACTGAGACACCAGATGGAATTCACTCTGTACCCAGGACTCAGGGCCTAACTTAGTACCGCACCTCCAGACAGACACATTCAAGATTATCCTCAGGGAGGTACCAGTAGAGGCCTAAGGAGGAGGAAGAGGATGAGCACACACACACACACACACACACACACACACACACACACACAAGTACATCATTTATCACTATGGGAAGCCTGAGACAGTCACTCTCTTTGGACCTGACAAGGCAAGATTTTTATTGGCTCCATTTTCCAGATAAAAGCACTGATTTCTAAAGAGAATCACCTGTGCGTGTGAGGACACGCTGCGACCAGGTGTGAGCTGCATCTTTTTGACTCCTCAGCCTGGGCTCTCATGGGCTCACTGAGCTGCTCTGTGGAGAAGCCAGACTCTGAGCTCACCTCCCAATGTCAAAGCCATTCTGAGCTCAGTGTGTGTGTGTGTGTGTGTGTGTGTGTGTGTGTGTGTGTGTGTGTGTGTGTGTGTGTGTGTGTCACAGTGACTGTCAACCGTGGGGGTGGAGATGAGTGATAGGAGGTTGGTCCTCAATCTGAAGGCCAAGGTAGAGGGGAAGTTTCAGTCCGGCAGCCTGAAAGGCGTCTTGAAGGTCTTCCCTCAGGGGTTTTGGAACCAGACTACCCAGTCTTCTGTCCCTGTAGTACCACTGGCCTCTGCAGGAAGGAGGGCATTCCTCAGGGGACTACTTGCCCCAAAAAGAAAGGGAACCAGCATCTCGGAGACCTAGGGATAGACAGATGACATGGAAATGAGGTCAGGCAAAGGTGGAGAAATTTCACAGCTGTCGTCTAAAAATGTCATCTGTCCTCCACCACTGGTCAGCAGAGCAGGCACAGAGCACAGTCCTGGAACAACAGTAGAATATCTAGAATATCGGCTCCTGCCCTGGCCTATCCCTTCCTTTCCTTGGGGACTGTGGCCAGCTACATTCAGAGACATTTCTAACCACAAGAAGTCCCAGGATTTAGGGGCAAGAAGGAGAAGAAAAATGCCCTTTCCCAGGGTTAGGAGTTGAAGCAGACTCCAATGCTAGGCCCTGGGTTGCGAAGGGACCCATCCTTTTTCTGGACCTCACTTTATCAATCTACAGAGCAAGGTCCTTTGGTCCAGAGAGATGATTTACCCCAAGGAGATGTGAAGGCCACTCCTTTCGCTCCACCTTGTTAACTAGACTGAGCTCATCGCATATTGAAACTGCTTGGTTTCCTTGGGTCAGTTTGTTTTCGAGGTCTTTGGCTCAGTCCATGCATCTCTGAGATAGTACCCAGTGCAGAACAACCTTCTTTCTTGCATCCACCTCTCAATGTCTACAAAGAGAGCTTGAAGCCACTTAGAGGCAAGTGGCTTGGGTTGAGTTCTGACTCTGCCAGTCCTCAACTGTGTGTCCTTGAGTGAATCTCTCAGCCTCTCTCTGAGCCTCGATAGGTCAGTGTGAGCCTCCCCGAGCTGAGAAGGGCTTCAGGGCCCAAGTGTCATAGGTAAATGTGATGTGATGCTGTGGTATCCTCCAGCCCTGAGGATAATACAGCCTTGGTGGTCACCGCATGGGTTTCTGGGTGCTGCAGAACACAGAATGGAGTTGGATAGAGGTGACAGGATGGAGAATCCCTCTGCCTTCCTCTTCTCAGGCCAGCTTCTGCTGCTCAGGTACTGGGAAAGTCAAGTTGTCAGGTTGTGTCCTGGCTTGACTCTTCTGCCTTGGATCCAAAACAAGGCAATCAGGCTATCTTGTCGGAGACACCTAAGTCATCCGGTACCCATCCAGAAAGATGAGCCCCTCTTCACTAGTCCTATGTCCTCCCCTCCCTCAGGCTGGGCTCCTCTCCTGTGCTGCTATGGAGACGTCAGTGCTTCCCTTCCAGGTTCTTTATGCTCAGTGCTGGAGCAAGTGTCTTGTGTTGCCAGATCCTCCCCCACACCCTTCTCCCATCATTCCTCTCCTCCTCCACTCGGCTCCTCCTCACAGGTGTGGGCCTCCAGGGGTTTGGGGACAGACTTCAGGAAGTTCCCAGTGGCCAATGCAAATGAAGGCCACTCCCTGTTGTTGAAGAGCAGCATGCAGGCCCAGCTCTGCCTGCCTCTACCAGAGACTTCTGCGACTTAATCCCTCCATGCTGAGTCACTAGGACACAAGGAGCCGACTGTGCACCTCACAGCAGCAAGGGACAAGGTCTACTGAGCCCAGACAGTGTCTCCAGTGGAGTTCAGAGTCAACCAGGGACTCTTCCCATTGGCCCAGGCAAAGGCTACACTAGTGTTTCCTTACCTTTCAAGAAAGCTGTATGACAATCTCTCGGGAAGATTCGGACATGGCTGGGCCTAACAGATGACATGACACAAGTCTGAATTCTGTGCATGGCTGCTGGGGCTGCAGAGGACAGGATGGCCTTGGGGAAAGCAGTCGACATGGCCACCCACATAGAGGGGCAGCCCCGCCCCCCATGCTGGGCAGGCCAGGCTGCAGGCAGAACAGGGCACCTTCTGGCAAGTTCATTGTGAAGATCCGTGAGAAGCTCTGAAGGCTCACCTCATGAGTGGTCACACACAGTGCTTCCCCCAGGCCTGCAGGCCAGCCTTAATGACTTCCTGTCACTCCTCCAGGATGACTCGTGCGATGGTCCGTCTGCGTGGCTGGCATTCTCAGTCTAAAGCCCACTCAATCTCTTGCTTCAGGACCTCCAGAGCCCTGGGGTGGCACTGTAGTGCTTAACTGGGAGGAACTTAAAAGCTCTACGTGTTCCTTGAGCTTGAGGAACTCCCTACCACCCGTTCTTCAGCACCCACACATCCTCTGGCTACCCCTTCTGTTCTCCTTTCTCATCCTGGGCCTTGAATGAACTACGGGAGATAAGACTTGCATCATCCGTTCTTGACAATTTGCAGCATACGTGTGCCCTCAAAGAAGCCAAGACTGCCCATTTCATGTCTTTTTTTTTTTCAACCACTACAACCCCCTCCAAAAGAAGAAGCGAATCTGTCAATATCCCTACAAATCTGAGCGGCCCCAGACTCATGCCCGTGAAGGAAAGACCCCAGCAGCAGGAGGGTGATGACCTAGATGTGATCACAGAGAAGAGAGGCTCTGTGTTCCTGCTGCTCACCTTTTATCCAGAGGCTGAGATCTCCTGGCTTTGATCCCAGATGCAAAGAAGAAATTCTAAAAGCAGTCCTGCCCTGGGAACCAGTCCTCACCTTCTGACACGGATGAGACAGGGCTGTGTTCATAGGGAACTATCTACATTCTAGAATGGCCCCAGGGATTCTAAAGTGCAGAGCTGAGAGGCATAGTCAGGGGGTCCCCCTGGGCCTAGTCCTTCCTTTCCACTAACCGGTGATGTTCAAGACCCACCCCCCAAAAAAATCAGAGTTAAGGATCACGGTTGTCCCAGAACTGAACTACAGAACATAATTAAAGCTTACTTTTTTTTGTCCCATTGAAGGTGTGTCCCCTTGACTCATTTGGAGTTTTAATAAACTAATATGCAACAGATAGGAATCTAGTTTCGTTCTGCATGTGGATATCTAGATTTGTTAGCACTGTGTGCTGAAGAAGCAATCTGTTCTTTGGTGTATTCTTTTAGACTCTTGCTCTAGCTACGTGGGTTTCTATCTGGCTCCTTTATCCTTCTAGCTTCACTGTTTGTGTATTTGTTGCGGAGCCAATGTCATGTATGCACGGATGGCACTAAAGTGGAAGCAATACTGGCTAGAGAAAACCATGAGACTGATGGAGAGGGAGGGGTGGAAGGGGGAAAGGATGGTAACAGGATGGGAGATATTCAAAGTGCATTATGCACTTGCATGAAAATAGCTTTATGTAGCCCAAAGAAAAGAAAGTGTATGGGTCAGAGGAGCACAAAAAGAATAGCAAAAAGAGGCCAGAGAACTTGGATGACATCAGGGTTTGAATATGCAACCTCTTCCACAGGCCTAGGTTATGAGGACTCGGTCCCCAGCCCTGGCCCTATTTTGTAGGCTGTGGAGCCTTTAAGAGGAGTAAGTAGACGGGATGGAAGCAGTCACTAGGAGAGGGCCTTTGAAGGGGGATGCCTGCCTCTGGCTCCACTGTCATCCCACTTCCTGAGAGCCACCAAATGAGATAGCCTCTGCTATGTAGTCCCACCACGAACGCTCTCCCATTTCACCACGCTCTCCCTACTGTGAGGGACTAAAACTGTGAGCCCAATAAAGCTTCCAATGGCCTCTGTCAGGGATTTAGGTTACAACCACAAGAAATGCAGTGGATACAGGTGACAGACACATCAGAGTTGATCGGGCAAGTAGCAACAAAAGAAGGCACAGCAAGAGGGAGCCGGGCTGGTACCCAACTGAGGGGCCTGCTGCTCAGATGTCCCTAAGTGCCTGCTCCTGAAATCTAAGCCACAGCCATTGAGCATGGCCCACGGAGCCTTCCCATTCGCTTGCCACCTGCTTTGCCACCAACACTTGCTGCGGGCTATCTGACTCTACTGTACTGGGCCCATCTTGTCCCCAACCTGAGTCATGCTGTTTGCTCACTCTTTCTCTCCACACGAGACTGACCTCCCTCCCTAGCTCTGCCTCTTTTAGTCAGAACAAAGCAGCTGGTCAACCCCTTCTTCTCAGGTTGCAGACATCCTGAGCGCTCCTCCGGCCCAACCCTTGCCTTGTTGAACACCATGGCTATGGCCTCTGTCACCCGCTCTTCATGGGTAGAGATGTGACTCTTTATCACAGCACTACCAGCACCCAGCTCTGTACCTCCTTACAGGACAAGCAGTGGCTGTTCATAGACTTGTGGACAGTTGACGGTTTGACCTTGGAATAAGGGTAAGGGGAGCTCAGAAGGAAGCTGAAGAAGACAGGAAGGGTGAAGGCAGGGAAGGAGAAAAACAAGAGAAAGAGGTGGGGGTTGGGGGAAAAGGGAGGGATATCAGAAGCAATGAAAGAAGCGGGAGGAGGGAGGAGGGGAGGAAAGGAAGAGGGAGACAAACTCTTCTCAAATGATTAGCATAGCTCCTCTGCCCTTGTAGCATCTGTGGCTCTCTGCCCTGTAGCTCTAGGAGAGGCAAATGCATATGTTAGCTCACAGAAGCTCCAATAAGCCTTTGAGGTAAATATATACAATCCACAACTTTACATTCAAGCAAAAGATGTTGAATGTAAAACTAGGAAGGGTCAGGATGGGTATCTCGGGCCTCCAAGCCAGGGCCTTCCCCTGAGACAAAAGCACAGCTGAGACAAAAACACCGAGCTTGCCCTGCTCTGCATGAAGGCCCTGCTTTGCCTACGCCAGGCTCCAGCCTATACCCACCTCTCTTCCCCACTCACCTGAGGAGCCTGGGCGTTAACAGTTAAACTTTGAAATGTTCCCTAAAGAGTCGTGTTTGGAATGTTCACTTCCTGGTGAGTCACATGGACTCTTTAGGAGATGGCCCTACCTGGCTACAGTGCTGAGCATGGACCTTCAAAGGTGACAGCCAATGCCTGTCTCAGTGCTGTGCTTTCTGGTCTACTCTCCCTTGACTAACCCTCCACTTCACACATACACTGACACAGATAGAGCCTCAAATGTCCTGCCTTCCCCACTGTGACAGACTAAAAATGAGCCAAAATACTAGAAGCCCTTCTTCCCTTAAGTTGAATCTGAAGGGTTTGGTCACAGTCACAGATGTGAAAATACACCAGGCAATCTCCCCACATCCCCTAAGGAGACTCTCTGCAAAGCAGGCTCCTGGCTACCTGCTGTTTTCAAGGCAACACCACCTCTTCCCCAGGTCCTCAGCGTGAAAACGGTCAATATCCCCACACAGAGCAGCACAGCCTTTCGAGGAGCCCAGTAGGTGAAGAACTAAGGTGGCAGACTTTCAATGCCACCTTAGGAGCAGACCCAAGTCACCCCTCTATAGAAAATGGGGAAGGAGCTGGGCAGTGGTGGCACACGCCTGTGATCCCAGCACTCTGGGAGGCAGAGGCAGGTGGATTTCTGAGTTCGAGGCCAGCCTGGTCTACAGAGTGAGTTCCAGGACAGCCAGGGCTACACAGAGAAACCCTGTCTCGAAAAAACAAAAAAAACCAAACAAAACAAAAATCCAGAAAATGGGGAAGGGCAGAGTGAAGACTCCTCTACAGCTCTAAAGCCAGGGAACTAAGAGGTGATGGGAGGAGATAAGGAAGAGAAATGCTGAGTCACCCCAGCTTTAGGAGAAAGCCAGGCTCCTGCATCCAGCACTTGATTTCCATGGCCACTACAGGGGCCTGCAGTCTAAGCATGTGTGACCCTGCATTGGCCTCCCACAGAGGAGGGCAAGGAGACGCATGACCATGCTCAACGTGTCTAGCCATGGCGTCGATGAGAACTGGCTCTCCTGGTTGTGTGAGGGTCGTGTGTTCTCAAGCCATATCTTGCTGGCTCTGCCCAAGACGTGGCAAGATGTACATAGCAGGCGCCATGACTCTTCAGGAACCAATTCCTGTGTCAAGTCCTGGCAGCCTGGATGGAGGTCTGCCTCCAACCATTGCACTGACGCACCTAGCGGGCTCAGGCATGGGGAGGGATGGGAGAGGACTGACCGCCCTCCGAGGAGCTTCGCTGTTGGTGCTGTTCTCAGAACTGACTCTGGGTGAGGTGAACCCTGTTTTTCCAGCTCTGTCCCCAAGTCCCCATTATCATGGTTACCTGGACATATATCTCCAGTCACCACCATCTTCTCCACAAACAGCAGAGACCCTTTGTTGCTCTGCCTTTTCCTTTCTGAGGAGTTGGACGTGGAAACAGTGCAACACACAGTTGAAGCAAGTCAGAGCAGGAGCCTAAACACACCAGGATGAGATAATTCCCTAGAGAAAGTGCGATAAATACAGTTTACCACAGGGGAAACAAATGGGGAATGAGCCGCACTCCGGAGCTCTTGGGAAATGGTGAGTGACGCTGGAGAATCAGGGTCAGGATGGAGGCTCTGAGCTCGAGCCCGGGTTCCCAGCCCAATTTACACTCTGTACTCTACTGCTCTGTACCGACAGGCTGCTCCATCACAGAGGCTGTGACAATCCTGGGGAAGAAGCTCCGAGATTACCAGAAGCAGTTTAACGTCACCCACCTGCTGGCCCTCTGTGACTATTTCCACAACACTTTCATCAGGCACTATAGACTCTACCAGTATGTCCTGAGTCAGGACCAGGAGGTCAACCTGACGGTCGCTCATGTGCAGATGTGTGCACCACCCCAGCCCCTTCCACTGACGGACGGCACAGACAGGGACGTGTGGAGGCATGAGCAGCAGGTGGCTGAGCTGAGCACAGCTGAGGTGGAGAAACGCACCAACATGCTGATGCTGAAGGAGACGCTGCGCATGGAGCAGGCCCAGATGCTGCAGAAGGCCTTCGGGGTGGAGGAGGCTCCAGGGCAGCTACAGCCCCGGCCAACCCTGAGGAGGGAGGTGAGGCT
The DNA here is from genome assembly GCF_947179515.1 of Apodemus sylvaticus. NCBI lineage: Eukaryota > Metazoa > Chordata > Mammalia > Rodentia > Muridae > Apodemus > Apodemus sylvaticus. The sequence continues at coordinate 63,389,185 of NC_067479.1, forward strand.
CTGCCCCAGGATCTCTGAAACACAGCAGGCTGGACTCACTCACAGGCCCCCCTCGCTGTCTGCACTGGTAGGGAAGACAGAAGGCCGCATAGGCGTCTGGATTTCCCACAGACTTTGCACGCACATCATTGCACAACATCCCTGAAGTGTAGAAACTCTTGTCCCCATTTTGGTGGTGTCATAAGAGGGTTAGAGAATATCATTTGCCCAATGCCACCAAGTTACCGTGGAGTCGAGTTCACAGTTGGTTGAGGCCTGCTAACCCTGAAGTCTGAGTTTTTCACGTTGTTGCTGACTGGTGACAGATACCACTGAGTGTATCATCAAAGTAACAGAGGTCTCTGAGCTGATGGAGATCTAAGTGCCCTTTGTCTGCAGTCAGAAACATCATCATAAAGACCTAGGATTTAAGGGTTCAGAGAAAGTATGTGAGCAGATGGCCCAGAGAGGGGTTTGGGGAGAGACAGAGACAGAGACAGAGAGACAGACACAGAGACAGACAGGGAGACAGAGACACAGAGAGACAACAGACACAGAGAGATAGACACAGAGACAGTCAGGGAGACAGAGACAGAGGCAGACACAGAGACAGACAGGGAGACAGAGACACAGAGAAACAGATACAGAGAGAGATACAGAGAGACAGACAGAGAGACAGATACAGAGAGACAGGCATGGACACAGAGAAAAAGACAGGGAAACAGAGACAGGCAGGGAGACAGAGACAGACAGGGAGACAGAGACAGAGAGACAGATACAAAGAACAGACATAGAAAGACAGAACAGACACAGAAAGACAGGCAAGGAAACAGAGACAGGGAGACAGAGACAGACACAGAGAGACAAAAAGAGAGACAGATAGGGAGACAGAGAGACAGACATAGAGAGACAGAGACAGAGAAACAGATACAGAGAGACAGACACAGAGAGACAGACACAGACAGGGAGACAGAGACAGAGAGACAGATACAAAGAACAGACATAGAAAGACAGAACAGACACAGAAAGACAGGCAAGGAAACAGAGACAGACAGGGAGACAGAGACAGACACAGAGAGACAAAAAGAGAGACAGATAGGGAGACAGAGAGACAGACATAGAGAGACAGAGACAGAGAAACAGATACAGAGAGACAGACACAGAGAGACAGAGACAGACAGGGAGACAGAGACAGATAGAGAGACAGACAGACAGACAGAGAGACAGAGAATGCACAGTTTCAGCAGGAGAACTAATTGCAAGTTTGTTTTAAAGGGTTCCATTGTTTGTTGTTTGGTTAGTTTAGGCTTCTAGTTTGTCAGCCAAATAAGTATTCCTTTACAGTTCAAAACTAGGCATAGGAAAAATAGTAATATCCCAGCAGTTCGGATGACGCTCATCCAGGGCCAAGGCTCCTGGTTCATGCTAACAGGACAAGACCATGCAGTCTAAGTGCATGCAGACATCCAAGGTGGGCATCCAGGCATGGAGGTGCACATCTATGATCCTAGCACTCAGGAAGCGAAGGCAGGGGAATCAGGAGTTCAAGGCCAACCTTGACTCAGTCACAAAACAACAGACATCCAGTGGGAGTCCAGGAAGCCCTGGAACAGCCTGTCTCCAGGTCCCTAAGGAACCTTGTTCTGTGATACCTTAGAGTCTGTAGGCTAGGCCAGGGGAAGGCTGCCTGATAGCAACTCTTGCTCCCAACACTCCCTCCACTGCTCCGCCATGCCCTTCAGATCCCTTTGACCTTCCTTGGGGCTCTCTGACAGAGCTTGGGATCCCTGGCAGTAAGCCCAAAGGAGGCGTTCAATACCCATCACCACAGGACAAGTACTCTTCTTTGTAGAGTCCAATCTTCTCCTAACGCTGGGGAAGAACATTATTTTTATATTGAAGTAAAAATCCAGGGAATACTCTGAGATGAACTGTATACCAGATTTTAAGTATATAGTACAAACAACAGCATTCCTACAACATAAATCCTTCATCGTCTCCAGACACCACTCACAACTTCTCCTTCCTCATTTCTCCAGGACACTACAGGGTCAGGAATGTGAAAGGGGTCACAGTGTGTCCTTTATAATAGCAAATGGGGGCTGGGTTCACATTCTTGTAGCTGGCTGGTTGGAAGCTTTACTCTCTAAAGCTCTGTCTGTCCCCTCCAATGAAGTGACAAGGACTACGAGCTACAAGGGAGAAGCTTACTATGACCACATGGATTATGAGTTATCTCTGGCTTATGGTTCCAGAAGCATGTGAGGAATGAGTGACACACACAAGGAAATTGTTACCCTGAACTTGACAGTGGGAAGGGAGGAAGCAATGGGCTGTAGTGAGGGAGAGCGCCGGGTGGACAGGAGGTGTGTCCACAGAAGATGGCCACCACCACAGAGTCACAGCTGACGGGAGGAGGATGGGCCTTGGCTGTCCTCCAAGCATGCTCACTGGTGCATATCTTGCAGGCTCTGGAGCGTCTGGTCAGTGAAGCCATCCACATCCAGATCGCATGCCTGCAGGAGCTTCTACAGTATGAGATCCAGGCAGCCTTTGACATCCTGGACCTGAGGCTGCAGAAGAAAACGCTCAGTCTCAATGCTCCTCCGCCCCCACTTGCCTGTATCACCGCTGGCCCGACAGCCTTAGAGGACTCTCCTAAGGCTAGTAAGGCCAATAAAGGAAAGAAAGGCAAAGCTAAGAAGTAGGAGGCTGGTGACTACCGCTCAAGGGCATGCGAGAAAAGCAACGTGGAGCACGTTCAATATAGACCAGAGGCTCCTAGTGATTAAAAGGAACAAAGTGACTCCCATGCTGTCTCTGTCTTGGAAACCAGTGTGCGATTGGAGAGGGTAGCTGATTGGCTAGGCCAGACCTTTCTTTCAGTGGGACCTTAGAGGTCCCCTGAGCAAAAGACACCCTGAGGTTCTCCTTCCCTGGGTATACAGAAGTGGTGAAGGCCTTCCAGAGGATGCTAGGGGAGAGTGCAGGCGAGGTCAAGGACCTGCTCTCAGCCAGCCAGCCAGAGAAAGAGAGCTTAAGAAAGGGGCCTGCGGCCAGTGCTCAGGGCTCTGTCTGGACTCTTTCCCTGGGCCACTGTGCCTTCATGCAGACAGACACAAGCTTGCAGCTTTGTTTGACAGGAGGCAATGGCTCAGTTACATGCCCCCTGCCACAGACACACACATCCCGCATGAGTAGACCACAAACAAGCTCAGCCAGGTTTATCCAACTTGGCACCAGTCAAACCAGCCTGGAGAGGGCAGGTGCCGGAGAAGGCAGATGCCGGAGAGTAAGTCGTTCTTGTGGTCCCAATTCTACAAAGCAGTGACAGAATCCTTTAACTCTCTGGGGCTCCCTTCTCTCACCCAGAAAGAGTGGGGTCCAACCAGAGTTTCAGTCACACGGTAGGTGGGATGTTAAGGAACGGCGTGCACTGAGGGAGCTATTACTCTGTTGCTAGAATGCTTGCCTAGCATGCGTGAGGCCCTGGGTTTGTTTCCCAGCCCTGTATAAACTGGGCATGGTAGTGCACACCTGCAGTTCTGGCATTTTAGAGGCATGGGCAGGAGGAGATCAGAAGATCAAGGTTATCCTTGGCTACCTAGAAAGTTTAAGGTCAGCCTTGAATACATGAAATCCTGTCTCAATAAAATGGATGGATGGAAGGAAGAAGGAATAAGATAAGAATCTCCTTCCTCTGTCCCTAGAAACTGAAAAGGATGTGAACCACATCAAGGGCAAGTGCCCGTTACTGTGACGGAGGGTGAGCCAACATCTTTATCACATGAGGGAAAGCTGCACTGCTCTGCACTGGAAGCCTCTCCCTTATAACTTTCATACTCAGGGGGGAAACTGGAATGGCCACCCCTGGCTGACTTCCACAGGCAAAGTAGGCACCAGGATTGGCATCTGTGAAGCAGGTTTCAGGAAAGGAGAGACTCCACCTCCTCTCAAGTTCTCTCTGGACCTATGATCAGAGCAAATAGGTTTAGGCACTAGCTTCTGGCAATGGACCCTGAGCTGCCTGGGAAGCAGCCCCCAGTGGGATTTTCCAGCATGGTGGGTGGACACTAAGCAGACAGTGGACTGAGGGCTTCTTCCCTGAGCCCCACATACACGCCATGCTGTGAGGAGCCTGAGTAAGGAGCTGCCCCATCCCAGTATGAACCTGGGTCTAAGGATGGAGTGGTTCCAGATCCTGCTATGTTGGGGACAGGCCTGGGTAACACCTTCTGGGCCTGTTTTACTCTTTATTCCCAGTGTAATGGAAGTCAGGAGACTTGCTTTTTAAAAATGACAGGCTGGGTTAGGAATTCTCTGCTTGTCCCAGCTTCAGCTACCATACCCTTGTGGGGACATTGTTATGATCTGAATCTAACCTGCACCTTACGGGCTTCTGTTATGAACCCGTGTTGTCCGGGCTGTGACACTATTTAGAGGAGCTGTGGAACCTTTGGGTAGCAGGGCCTAGGGGACAGAAGTATGTCCCTAGAGGTAGGCTTTTAAATGTGATATCTGGTTCCTGTTCCTGATTTGTCGCTCAGTATGCTGTTGTCACCATGACCTATACTGATCAACTGTGTTTTCTCTGCAGTAAGGGACACAAATGCTAAATAAACCTTTCAACCCTAAAGTTGTTTTGCAGGTATTTTGGTCACCGCTGTGCAAACGTAACTAACAGACATGAGCATGCTCATGTCGGGGCAGTGAGTGAACTGTCACCTGGTCTCAGTCTGCATGAGAAGACACTGGAGAGACGGGCCTCTCCTCTTTCTCACAAACCTTCCATAACTCAGTGGAACACTCCACGGGTAGTCCATGAGGCCTCCCTGTCCTATCAAGAGCAGGCCAACACAAGCAATCAAAGATAGACAGCTCCTCCCCTTAGGGTGGATTCCAGAGAAGGCTCAGGAGCCTTCCTCCTGCCAGCTGCTTAGTCCCCAAGCCACCGTGCACTGTAGGTGTGGGAAACCACCAGCCAGCAGGCTTCAGAGCCTGTGGGAAGGGTGGAGAGATGAGCCAGGTGCTTGTGTAGAAGGTGCAGACGTGGAAGGAAGGACTTGGCCCTGGGCCAGGGTGGGGGTGGCACGATAAACCCACAGCCGTCCACTTACCTCACTGCTTGCGATGACACTTGACTTTTCAGTAGAGCCTTTGACAGCAAGAGATTTGATCAAAGAAGAACCTGCCTGGTAAAATGTGATTGGTTTTGAGTCAGAAACTCTTATGTAGCCCTAGCCATCCTGGGACTTCCTATGTAGACTAGGCTAGTCTCAAACTTGTGGCACACCTCCTGCCTCAGTCCCTTGAATTCTGTCATTAGAGGCATTCTCCACAACACCTAGCCCAGGTATGACTATCTTGGCTTGGCTTCTTTCTGGAAAGGTAACGGCAATACCACAGTATGAGCAAACTGGGTAAACCAGGAAAGCCACAGCAATAACCATGGGCACAGAACCCGGGGAGTGCCAAGCTGCCAAAGACGGCTCAGGCATCTCAGGGGGTCCACAGGCCTTTAAGGCCATCTAGAACTTGGAATTTGACACACATGGAGCAATGAGGCAGTTCTGGGGCGATTTGCTCTCTGTGGATTCCTAAGATGTCTATGTAAGCTACTCATCAGACAGCACTGACTCAAAAGCCCCTCACTCTTGGTAAAGGACGCCAGTTTTCTGTGCTGATAGCAGGGTCAACAGAGAGCACAGCTAGTTTAAAGTTCAGTTTTGTACGTCCGCACAATCGAGGCAGAGCAGAACCTCGAGGAGATCCATTCCACCTCATGTGGAATGCCTTCAATATTGTGAATGATGTCAGAAATTCAAAGTCCAACACCCAGGGCTGGGGTAGGTGGCTCAGTAAATGCTTGCTATCCAAGGATGGTATGAAGCTGAGTATGGCTTGTAATCTCAACACCAGGAAGACAGAGACAGGAGAATCCCTGGTGGTCCCTGGCCAGTCAGCCTAGTCTACTTGGCAAGTTTCAGGACAGTAGACTTCCTGTCTCAAACCAACCAATCAACCAAACAAAACAAAAACAAACAAACCAGAAGGTCCCAACGCTGAAGTTGATCTCTGATCTCCACAAGTATAAGCTTCCTACTCCTCATACACAAGCATGAACCCCAAATAAAGAATTCAGCATTTACTAATGATAAAAGTACTTGTTTGGGGGGTGTAGTCATCAGTTATAACCACAGGAACAGGAAGCAGAATTAAGAGAGAAAAGGAACTGGAAACAGGAAACTGAAAAAGAACAGGACTCTGCCAATGGCACTTCCAGAGGCTGTCGGAGATCCCTTCTCTTCCCCAGTATTAATGACCACTTATTACTGCCAGACACTTAGGGACTGGGGGGAAAGCGGTGAACAAACAGCTTACCCACTTTTGAGGGGCTTGAATTCTAAAACAGGAAATTAATCAATGATTAAATAAGATTCCTGGAGGTGCCTGAGGCTGCTCACACTGTGGCAGATCAGGAAAGAGAGAAAGCAGGACCAAGGCTAGGCCCAGCAGCCAGGGATCATCTTCAAAGTTCAGTCACCAGCAGCCAGGCCCTGCCACCCAACAACCATAAACAGATATACACACCAGTGTAATCTTGGGTGTCAGTGTGTTCACAGTCAAGGCTGTTCAATGCCTACTGTATGCCAGACACTGGGGTATGTCTTACACATAAACAGAAAAATGTCATGCGTGGCCTAGGGGGAACCATTCACTGTAGTGCTCATGGGAGCTCTTCACCAAGGTTCCCCCTCCCACAGGGTGAGAGAATTCACCAAGTGGACCAGTCAAAATAGTCCACTACTGTGGACCCCAGTGAATGCACCAGGCAGAGGCAATGGGACCCAAACTGGACCAATTAACACACGGCATCCTCACCCATCCACCATACCACCAGACATGGGGATCGACCTAGAGATTTTGCTGCTTAAAACTTAACAGGACACATTTCCTCTCGGTTATGAGACTGGGAGAATTTTAGGGTCCAGGCTGGCTTGTGACTGAGACTCAAGCTGGAGAGGGGGAAGACAAGAGTCCGAGGTGCGCAGGAGAGAGAAGGGAGAGCTCTGGCTGAGATTACATCTTTAATCCCCCACGCTGGGAGAAGCTCCACCCTGTTGCTCAGTGGTTTGGCTGAGTGAGCCAAGGAGCACACACCCATTATCTGACTGAGGTCAGTGGGAAGGGCCGGGAAGGATGCAACCGGGACAGATAAGGAAACTGAGGCTAACAGGTGAGATGATTGCTCAAAGTCACTTGGCTAATAGAGGGTGACGCTCTGCAAGGAGCAGCCAAACCTCCCACTTGCCTGGATGACGACTCCTGGGCCGCTGGCATCCTCCCCTGTAACCGGGACCACCAGCCTCCCAACATGAGCCATAGGCCCTATGGCAGAGACTGTAAATAGTCTCCGCTGAAGGAGAATACGGTCCAGGCTCAGCTGCAGTTCCTCTTCTCCAGAACGTGTGCACACAATGTCAAAAGGAAGGTCAGAACAAATGGAGCAGGGCTCGTCTACAGCCCAATAGCCGAATCCATTCACTATCCAACACAGAAGTCCTAGCTTACATGGACTGCTGATAGACGGTCACGAGGACACAGAACCCCTGAGCAGTGTCTAAGGAGTTCCTGACACTATCTGAAAGGTTCTTTTCTATCCCAAAGAGTGAAGTGCAGCATCCATTGGCAGTGCTCAGCCTTGAACTAAAGAGTTGGAGAACCCATGTCTCTCCCAAGATGGTTCCTTCTCTGACATTTTAAGAACATGGCTCCTCGCCATTACTGCATGAGACCCATCCACGCACGGACTGTGCTCAGTCTCTTTTATTTACGGGGTTTCGAAACCTGACCCAAGCCTCGGATATGATGAGACTGTGGTATCCAGTCCCCACCATTTCAGAGTGGGCTCTTGGGTTGTCCTTCCTGTGGGTTTCAGATTTCAAGTAGAGCCTGGAAATACTGTTTCCGGTGGCTCTCCATTCAGGAAGTGGCACGGCTGAGATTGCCCAGAGCCTAGTGCATTCATGATCTGTGTGTGTGTGTGTGTGTGTGTGTGTGTGTGTGTGTGTGACAGAGAGAGAGAGAGAGAGAGAGAGAGAGAGAGAGAGCTGCACTGGCTGTGTTCCCACCAGTGTGCAATGTACGGCTGGTGCAGCCCTGACACTGCTGCCTGGCAAACAATTCCAGACCTCAGTGGTTCTCAACAAGCATCTCGACTACACGGAGTTAAATGTGCACAGCTTGCCTCTGCTTCCCATAACATCTGCCCGGACAGGTGAGCAGGGGCCAAAGCATGCACTTCTGTACTGCTGGTCTCAGTCGCTGGCAAGGTGGGCCTTGCCAGGTGACACTGTTAACTGGCAGCTTGTATTCTTACCCGTAGGGCTTCCTCACGGCGTGGAGCTGGGTTCCAGGAGGAGGAAGAAGTTAACAGACTAACTTCTTAGAAGTTAGCCCTGGGTCAGAGGCAAACACCCCCCAGCCCCTGCTTCTCGGTGCTTCATTCCTGTTGGTTGCTTTTGCCATTGCTGTGCCAAAACACAGTGATGAAAGCAACTTAAGGAAGGGTCTATTTTGGCACCTGGTTTGAGGACACAGTTTAACATGATAGAGAAGCCACAGCAGCAGCAGGGGCATGTGACAGCTGGTCACATTGGATCCACTCTAGGGAAGCAGAAGAGCAGGGCTTGCTGGTACTCAGTTTGCTTCGTCTCTTTTATTCACTCCGGGACCCCAGTCTGTGGAATGGTACCCTCCACATTTTGGGTGGATCTTCCCACCTCAACTAACGTAATCTTGAAACTCCTTTTCCAGACATGCCCAGAGGTTTGTTTCCAAATCCCATTAAGCTGACAGTCCAGATTAACCATCACAATTCCTGAAGTAGTTTCAGGCCAGCCAAGACTCAAGGGGACAGGCAGACAGACACAGCCCTGAGTGCAGGGCGTGACACATCATATCGAGCCATCTGTAATCTGCCAGGCTGGCACAGACACTGGATAAGCGAGGAAGCCAATTAGTAATCAATTGAGCAAGCAAATCCGTGAATGGGAGCCCCTGGCGGAGTCCACGCACGGCCTCTGCGCAGCTCCAGAACTCTACTCTGCTTGGACTCTCGGGATAAGATATCAACACTAATTTGTTTCAGACCAGGTGATTTCCTTTTTTAATCTCAGAGTTATGAAATAGCAAAGCTGAAGGGATCCTCGGGGTGTAGACGTGTACTTCAGCCATCTCCTAGCTGAGTAAAATGAAGGGGCGGGGGATTTGCCTATGGCATTCATGGTGGCTGTTGGCCTGTGTCTGGGATGGCTGAGTCTGCTGTTTACAGGAGCATGGGAGTCTGCCTTACCAGTCCCGTGTGAAGACTCACTTCCAGAAATCCCCCCTCAGTGTCCTCTTGGAAACAGTTATTGAGACATCTCTAGAACCCCCAACACAGGAGGAGCCAGGGATATCACGGAAGGAACTCAGACCAGAAACTCATAAAGCCCCTCTGTTTGCAGGGCCCCACATTTGTCCCAGTGGCGACCCACTCAGTTGCCAATCACATTAGTCATACGGCTTCAATAGCCACACCTATGGTGACCACCAAGTCACTGTGTTGTTCCACATTCCACAGTCCAGGGGGGCATTTGTATGTTTGGGCCCATGAGTATCATAGGGAAATCATATAATAAAAATAAGCTCTGGCTTACATTGGGTGCCTGCTAAGCAAGGCTCTGATTTAGTCTCCTCAATTTATGGATAAGAAAACCAGATCCAGAGATGTTGGGTAATCCTGGTTCTGTCTTCTTGGTTAATACTTCATCTGCTGGGACCAAACCTGACTACCTACTCCTTTCCCTCAATCAGCCAACCCAGATGTCACAGCCCACTCTACTGGGAGCTCTCAGGGAGCTCTGATACCTTCCACTCAATCCATGAGGAGGCAGCTCTGAAGGAATGTTGGCCACAGAAGCAGGACTCTGAACAAGAGAGGCATACTGAGCAGGGGTAGAAATGTCTGGGAGCTGAGAGGCTTGAGGGAAGGTTAGGAATACCTGAGGTATATGCATCCACATGCTGAGTAAGCCGCATGCAGTTGCATGGGTTTCTGGAGAGATGTTCTAATCAGTCCAGATCGAAATAGCACTGAACAACCAACAAAATTATTCCATTCAAGTGAGGCGAACTGGTGAGTTTCCTGGAGTTATGTACAGGCACATATGGGCAAAGGGTTACGTGCAGGAGTATGGATGATTCAGAGGTAGCTTTTTCCCTGGAAAGGCCACCACCCTAGCATGAGTGACCACGCTAGAAAGCTGTGTCCCTGAAGCCTCCTGCACAGCCTGTGGGCAGCTACACCACTGAAGTGTCTCCCCTCCCACAGCAATGAGGTGCTGTCTGTGGAAGACCCACGAGAACATCATAGCCCTTAGACATTTCTTGTGGGTTTCACAAGCCCTTGGAACCTTCTGTCCTCCAGGAGGGAATGCTTGAACCTAGGGGAAGCAGCCACACGACACTGGCTTGCTCCTGTGTTGGGTGGAGAAGAGATGGTGCATTGGCCCGTGAAAGCTGGATGATGGCATCTAGGGCGAGCAGGATGTGTGACTGGGGAATTCTACATTCCAAGTTCACAGTCCAGGGGACCTGTCTGGAAGACCAACTGTTTTCTAACTCACATTTCCTGAGGTGCCCTCTGCCCTCCACCAAGATTACTGCAGGTGCCTAGGAGACAAAGAAAAAGAAGGAGGAGGAGGAGGAGGAGGAGGAGGAGGAGGAGGAGGAGGAGGAGGAGGAGGAGGAGGAGGAGGAGGAGGAGGAGGAAGAAGAAGAAGAAGAAGAAGAAGAAGAAGAAGAAGAAGAAGAAGAAGAAGAAGAAGAAGAAGAGGAATCACATCCTACAAAGTCAGGGTCCAGTAGGCAAAGAAACACACAGGACAAGTACCCCATGTGGTTTACAGAAAACAGAGACACCTCCAGGCTCAGGAACCCCAGGGCCTTTGTCCCTCCTCCCAGGAAGAACGGTTTCCATGTTAAGCAAGATAGTACAAGTCAGAGGCTGAGCCTGGCCATCCTGGCCCAGGCCTATTCCCAGCACTGTGGGGCATCAGGGCCAAATTACTGACTCACCCTGCAAGGCTCCACATAGTCACTTCCCTTTAGGGCAGTGGTCCAAGCTTGAAAGTGGGCATCCCTGCAGCCCCGGCTACTAGGGCCTAGGCCTGGAGCCCAGACGGGCCTTCCCAGCATTTCTGAACAAGACTGACTTGCTGCTGGCAATTGTGTTGTATCCTGGCAGGAAAACTCCAGAACCTCTTGATGGTGGGAACCATTCAGGAAGTCTCCTGAAGGAGTCTGTGCCAGTGGGAAGACTCAGCTGGAGGCTGGGAAAGGTGGTTAAGGCCCTGTGCTTGCCAGAGTCCTGCAGTAGAGAAAACAGGACCCGGTTCCAGTTCCTTTAGCAAACCCAGGGCATCGTGGGATGCAGTGACATGGAAAAGAACCTGCAGAAGGTTCACCACAGGGTGTCCAGTCACCACAGAAGCATAGGCAGTGCTGAGGAAGACATTCAAGCTCATATCTATTTATTTAAAAAGCAAGTTCCCAGCCTGCTCCAGGGACACTGGGAATAAGATAAAATTTCAGGCCAGCCTGTGCTACACTCTCAAAAAAAGCCAGTTTCCAAGAGCTGGAATGTAACTTAGTGGTAAAGATCCCCTCTCCCCAACCTATGCAAGGCTCTGAGTTCAATCCCCAGAACGATCCATTCAGCAATAAAGCAGCGTGCTTCCAAACCAAGAATCTCTACATTCTAAAAAAGACTTTGGGTGAGCATAGCCTTCGGCGGTAAAAACATCTAGAAGGAACATAGTAAAATATCAATAGATAGTATCACTGCATGTGGAGTTTATCGGAATCTCCCCTGTCCCAAAGGGATCAATGGGAGAACAAGATTTAGTGATCCAAGAATGTTTGTGTGTGTGTGTGTGTGTATGTGTGTGTATGCATGTGTTTATATGTGCATCTGCATCCATATGTTTATATACGTGTGTGCTAACATGTATGTATGCACATGTTTATATGTGTGTATGTTCGTGTACACATATATGTAATTTACATATGCATGTGTGTATATTATATGTAGATATATGTGTATACCTATATAACCTGTGTGTCTGTATGAATAGGCATGTGTATATGTATAATGTAGATGTATGTATTGTGTTTGCATGTGTTTATATGTATATATGTTCATGTGTTCATGTGTAATGCATGCATGTATGTTTGTATATTGTATGTAGAGGTATGTATGTATGTGCATCTATATAATCTGTGTGCCTGTGTGCATATGCATTGTGGATATGTATAATGCATGTACATGTATTATGTAGATGCATGTACACATGTATGTCTGTATATATGTTTGCACATGTATATGCATGAGTATGTATAGCACATATTTTCTGCCTGGCTATACCCTGGTGAGAACAGCATTCCAAAGCACTTTTGCTCATGCATGATGCCAGGGTAGGGTGTGACTTCAGCCTAGGAAGTGTCAGAATTCAGAAAAGAATTAGTTTTTTTTCATGATCATTAGAGGGTGACATTACTGGGAAGTTATTTCTCCCCATGGACCATCCCCAGCTATCCCAGCTGATTCTGTGCCACCTCTGATGTCCAAAAACACAACCTTGCAGAGAGAAATACAGATTCAGAGAAGCAAAGCCACTGGACTGGGGTGGAGCCCTGGGCTGAGGTAGAGCTCAGAGCTGTGATAGAGCTCAGGACCAAGGCAGAGGAATGGGACTCTCAGGCCTGAGCAGCTGTTATCCATTCTGCAACCACCACAGGACACCTTTTCTGTACATGCCACAAAAACCACACACCTTCTTTGTACATGTTCAAAGACCAATGCAATGCCCTTCCTGGATAAACACATACCCAAACTGGTGGGAAGAAACAAGTGCAGAGCTGGTATCAGCACAGTACACTGCCTTGTGCAAAAGACGGGGGAATACACAGAACTGGGGCCAGATAGCGTTGGTGGGCACCACGAGAACGCAGGCCTGGGGAGCAGAGGCCATGTTGATGATGCTTTCAACGGTGGAAACATTTGAGCCAGTGTCCTGACACATACTGCAAGTTTTCTATGTGAAGATGTGAAGGAGGGCAACTCAGCAGGCGAGAACCGCATATGCTAAGGCCCTGGGGTATGAAGTAGCGGGTATCCTATTTGTAAATTTGCTGCGGACATCAGCTCAGGCTAAGAAAATAGGTGAGACTTCATGGAAGTGATCCTCAGAGAGGATCAAGCTTCATTTTGTTAGCAGAACTGAGCTAGCAAGTGTTTTGAAGGTGGATAATTGCCTCCTTGGATTGTCTAAAAGCTTCTGGTTACCTGGGAGAAGGAAAAGCCCAGGGTGACAATAGGCAGGACAGAATCCAGGAGGGCTGGGGATCAGAGACGCTGGACCTAGCAGCAGAACCCAGGCCCCACCCAGTCGGAGGTCCTGTGGACAGGATTCAGACCATCGAGGCCTCTAGTCCCTTTCCGTTCAGCTGACCCAGGCTGGTGGACAGACAGAGAATCAGAATGGGCAAACGGGGCCCTGTTTGCAGGAGATAGGGGCCAGGGTGATGATGTGTAGGTGTCTGGGGGACTCATGCCATGGCCTGGTGACAGAAGGCTGGGTGGCAGGCAGGGCAATGGAGGCAGCCAGGACGCTGACTGAGCTGCACTCAGGACCAGGATGCAGCAGCTCTGGTTCTGGCTCCACTGTGTGTAGCTCCTAAGCCTCACCTGGCCGAGCTCTTGCTCAGAGACACACACTCTGCCCCCAGAGATCACCCTAATACAGAGTCCAAGGAGAGAGCAGGGAGGGACTCAAGAGACCTTTCCACGGTTCAGAAAACTAAGATGTTTTAGCACTAGGACACTATGAGTTCTGCCTCCTAATTTATGGAGGCCCAGAAAGGGTATGCAACTGGTCCAAAGTCACACAGCAATTGGATGGATGGCTGAGCTGGATTGGCAGAACACTAGAGAAAAAGACCTTGACCCTGATCCACTTTTCACACTAAAGAACTTGAGCTGTGCATTGGCCCTCTGCCATTACCCTTACTTCCCAGGGAATTTCCCTCCTTCCTCTTGTAGCCCACCAGCTGCTTGAGAACCTGATGCTTTACCCATTTGGGAGGAGGCTCACTCCAGGATGAAAGGAGACCCAGAGCCAATGGAGCAGAGACTGGTGAGGAGTGAGGGTCTGGCCTCCAGTCCCCAGGGCCAGTCTGCGGCCAGCTATGTGGATGTGACCCTCTGCTATGCAAATGGATGACAACCACAAGCATCAGTAACAGACTCTCCATCTGGGCAGGGCACACTTGTGCTTGGGTCAGGATGGCTGGGCTGAATAAAGGAACAGCAAGTGTGACAAGGGCCAGTACTTACAACAGCACACACTCACCTCTGCACGTGTGCACAAGACCATTTGCCCAATAGATCCAAATATGTCTCCATGAAACCTTAGCATACCTGCTCAGGGCAGTAAGCCCTAATCGACGCGGTCTCTCTCTCTCTCTCTCTCTCTCTCTCTCTCTCTCTCTCTCTCTCTCTCTCTGTGTGTGTCTGTGTGTGTGTGTCTGTGTCTTTGTGTGTGTGTGTATGAAGTTTTACATACTTGTACAGGAGGAATACATGAAGAAGGAGGACAGAGGACAGTCTCAGATGTCACTTTGCCACCCACTCTTTTTTTTAGTTTTGCTCTTAATTTTACTTATGTTTTTAAAGACTTGTTTATTGTATTTATTAAGAGTGCACTGTCTCTGTCTTCAGACACACCAGAAGAGGGCATCGGATCCTGTTACAGATGGCTGTGAGCCACAGACCTCTGGAAGAGCAGCCAGTGCTCTTAGCCGCGGAGCCACCTCTCCGGCCCCTTGCCTTTATTATTTTAAACAGAACATCACTGGGTAGTCCAGGCTGGCCTGGAACTCACAGAGATCTATCTGCCTCTGCTTCCAGAATTCTGGGATTAAAGGTGTGTGTCACCACACCCATCCCCTTTTTGTTTTTAGGTCAGATTATTTACTAGCCTGGACCCCCGCATGTAGGCCAGGCTATCTGGCTAGTGAGCCCCAGGGATCCTCTTGTCTTTCCTTCCTCAGAACTAAGATTACAAGCCTATGCCACCACCATATAATGTTTTCACATGCGTCCTGGGAATTGAACTCAGGTCCTCCTGTTTTACTGACCCAGCCATCTCCCCAGTTCTTTTAGAAATCTTTTTTATGAGGAGTCAACTCTGAACCAGGAGAGAATGACCAGAATGTAAGGATAAGAAACACACCCACCAGGGATAGGCCTGGGGAATGAGGGGCTGGGCACGTGTGACAGGTAGGTCACCTGGAAGCTAGGGTTTGTGAACACAATGACCACAGCCCTCACAGGATCCTCCTTCATTCGCTCTCAGCTGAGCTCTGGGCGGCAAGCCCTTTCTCTACAGTCTATACTTATTGTACCCCTAACATTTCCCATTCCAAAGAGCAGAGTCTGGTCTGGCCCTATGGCAAGTTAGCAGGAGAAGGATCCAGAGTTGTTCCTATAGGAAGAGGAGCTAGGGTCAGACAGACAGAACACTGGAAACAAGAGACCCTCCTCTGGCCACTCACCTGCCTGTTCTTCCTCAGGGTTTTGGGGGCACTGGAAAAGTGTGTCTGCTGCTCCTGAAGGCGTCTAGCTCCCAAATCTAAAGAAGGGTTAGCCCCTAGAGTCTAGTGGTTTGCATTCCAAGAGTAAAATGCAGCTCTCAGTGAAGGACAAGGCTAGCCCCTCAGAGCTGTCAGAGAAACTGGGGTACAAGCCTGCTCCCAGAGCCCACAGATGCCTCTCCTGGGATGTCCCTTGGAGATGACCAACTAGGAATCTGGGAGGAGTCAGGTTCCTGGATAACGGAGCAATTTTTGTGGTTTCTGAAGCCCCAGTTCGAGAAGTAGGGTCTGATTGGCTTCTGCTAGTGGAAACTCTGCCATCCTGAAAACGGTTTGCTCAGGGGGAGAGCTTTCTGTTCTCTGGGGATGCAGAGGGTGGGACCCTGAGACAGGCGGAGCCCCTAGGTGGGACCCCTGGGTGTGCAGATCCATGCATTTCCTGTGACTGCTGGGGACGCTCAGGCGGACAGAGAGGAAGGCACAGAGCTCTGCTAATCTGGAGAAGAGATTTTCCTCCTAGGAGGCCCTTCCTTGGGCAGGGCTCTCTCGGTGGCGGCCGTGGCGGCTGGCCTGAAGGTGGTGGGCAGGCTCTATAGGGAGAGGCCGCCTTATCAGACAGGAAACACTGGGCTCTGGTCACTTCCTCTCACTCCTGGTCACAGCAGCTCTCAAGGCAGGAAAAGCTCAGCAGCTAGGGCTCATTGGGTTCTCCTGCCTGCCTAACCCTCTGAGCTGTTCTCCAAACACAAAAAAAGGTTTGCTTAAGCGCTGTGTGTGACCGCTGCATGTACACTGTGTGTGTGTGTGCTGTGTGCATTACTCTGCGTGTGCTGCATTATGTAAATGCACTATGTGTGTATGCTATGTGTGTATACTATGCACATGCATGTGACATGCATAGGCTCTGTGTGTGTTCTGTTTGCTCTGTGTGCACTGTGTGTGGTATGTGGATGGATTATGCACATGCATGTGCTATATGTATAGGCTCTATGTGTGTGCTGTATGCTGTCTGTGTACTGTGTATGTATGGTATGTATATGTACTACTATGTACTGTATGTGTGCACATGCTGTGCGTGTGTGCTGCATGCTCTGTGTGTGCACACATACATTTGCTGTGTGGGCATGCAGGTAGTGTGTGTGCACATGTTGTGAGTATATGCACTCTGTGCCCAGTGTGTTCTGTGTGCTGTCTGTGTGCATGCATTCAAATTGCTGTGAGTGCTTTGTGTTCTGTTCAGCTTCTCTGAGACTCATCCTAGCCCAGAGCTTGGCACCTAGTGGCGCAAAACCTTTCAGCAATTCCCTGAAAACATGTTAGGTATGGCCTCCTACCTCCTCTCACCTGCCTTGGGTGCCTTTTCCCAGGAGTCTGTCTGAACTACAGCCACGGCTATGGATTGCCACCCCTGAGGGGGGCAGAATACCCCTTTACAAAGGGGGTATTCTGGAGACCTGTGCTGGATCACCCAGGCATCTTCCTTCTCCCCAGACCCTCTCCCCAGACCCTTGTCCTCTTCTCCACCTCCACCCCTCAGCTGCTTAACCTTAAGTGAATCTTTACCTCACTGAACCCAGTCATCAAACCTAGCATGAGGTATAACAATGACGCCTCCTGCTCAGTCAGAGGAGGTGGGATTTTCCCCCAGGAGTTTCTGAACTCTTCTGGGATGAGAGTTTCCTAGTTCCAAGCCCCTTCCATTAAAAATGCAATAGCAGCTTTATGCATAATATCCAGAAACTGAAAACAACCCAGGTGCTCTTCAACTGAAGAGTGGATAAAGAAATGTGGCTCATTTACACAATGGAATACTACTCGGCTATTAAATACAAGGACATCATGAAATTTGCAGGCAAATGGATGGAACTAGAAAATATCATCCTGAGAGAGGTAATACAGACCCAAAAGGACATACATGATATGTACTCACTTATAAGTGGGCATTAACCATAAAATACTGGATACCCATGCTACACAGCCTCAAAGAAGCTCTAAGAAAGAATGTCTGAATCTCACTGAAAAAGGGAAATAAATTTGCCATTGGAATTAGAAGGATGGATGGAACTGAGTGGGAGAGGGGATGGGCAGCAGAAAGGGGGATCAGATGTAGGGAGATCTGGGGAGAGATGGCTGGGAGAGTGAACAGAAGTCGGTGAAAGCATCTCTAGGGTTTGCCAAAAACCTGAGATTGGAGGCTCCAGGTAGTCTATGAGGTTGACTCTAGCTGAGACTCCTAGCAATGAGGAATATGGAGCCTGAAGTGGCCACTTCATGAAGCAGGCAGGACTCCCAGTGGAGGGATAATGACACCAACCCCCACACAAAACTTTCCACCCAAAATTTGGCCTACAAGAAATGTAGGGACAAAGATGTCTCAGAAACTGAGGAAACAGCCAACGAATGACTGCCCCAACTTGAGGTCTATCCTATGGGCAAGAACCAACCCCTGACATTATTAATGATACTGTTAAACTTGCAGACAGGATCCTAGCATAATTGTCCTCCAAGAGGCTCTACCCAGCTGCTTCCTGAAACAAACGGAGACCCACAGCCAAATATTAGACAGAGCTTAGCTTGGGAAGTCTTGTGGAAGATTTGTGGAAAAAAATTGAATGACCCTCAGGGGATAAGGACTCCACAAGAAGACCAACAGAGTCAACTAACCTGGACCCTTGGGGGCTCCTAGAGACTGAATCACCAACCAAAGAGCATATAAGGGCTAGACTTAGGCCCCCTGCATATATGGCATGGCTGGTATTCCTATCTTTCCAGATAGGTAGATAGATAGATAGATAGATAGATAGATAGATAGATAGATAGATAGGTAGGTAGATAGATCCCTAGCTTCTTGAGATCTGTTAGAGAGCTGTGAGATTTTCCCAGTTTCTGTGATAAGAACCAATGGGGTGAAGAGAGATGGGCACATGGACTCCTTTAGTCACTCACCCTCCCCATGACCTTGAGTCCTTGAAGTCATAGGCTTACCATGCAGATCTCATCTTCTCTACAATACAATAACTAGCCTTCTTGGGGCCTCTGGAATGCCTGTGGCATCTGGAAAGAGGAGGCAGCAAGAGCCTGGTCACTCAAAGTCAGTGACAAAAGGTCACCAGGGGTTTCCAGTCTTCTCATAGGATCTGCTCTTCTTTGCAGGATCCTCAGGAGCACCTCAGCTTCTGTACCAGGAACTGAAGGTGATGTCCAGCTTAAGCTATATGCTAGCAACTACAGCTATAAATGCAACCCAACAGAGAGTCATAAGACTACTTAAAATAGTATAAATTCTTTTTGCAAGTTTTCAAGGTATAGCCTTTGTAAATGACATCCTGCTACCGGGTCAGCAGGTTGAACAATCCAATTATTAAGAGAGTCATAGGGTGGCCAAGTGAAATATGTCAGCTGTGATGTCAGTTCGCTGAAGCTCTGTGTAGCCATAGAAGAGGCTAGTATAAAGACAGATGTCATTGACCAACTCCTACCTTAGGGTGTTGGATGGAACAAGCTATTACCAGTGGGTTGTGTGTCCATAGGATCACAATCATAGCACATACAACTGTGTAAGCTGGGAAATAGGACAGATGATGGTACGTATCGTGAGCAATTTCTTTCTCAATTTTTCTGTGGCTCTCTCCTTTTCTTTTTCTTTCTCCTACTGTTTCTTTCCTTCTCCTTCTCCCTTCTTTCTTCTTTTACCCAGAATCTCACTGTGTAGTCTAGAATGGTATCAAACTTGTGACCTTCTGTCCTCCTGTCTCAGCCTTGGTGTTCCTGGCTACAAACGGGATGGGTGGATGACCACACCCATCTGAAGCTCACCATGTTCTTATTAGGTTTTTACCAAGCAGGAAGAAAACAGCTTTTGTAGAATAACTAAGCTTAATGATATGGGAAAAGTTTAACATTAAAGAGTAAAATAATTATTATAAAAGACATATGAAAAAAATATATATAGACCAGAAATGTTTAAAGCAAGATGGATATATGTTAAAAAAAAATCAAAAACTAGTGATGACTCTAAGTTTTGGATGACAGATAACTTTTTATTTTCCTAAATTTGCTGTAAATGTACTCACACACACACACACACACACACACACACATGAGTTAATGCAACAAATAGAGAAAGAAAGGAGACATAAAGAGAGAAATGGGAAAAGCAAGACAGAAAATATGACATATATACATATCATGCATAGGTAATTAATAGATACTAGATAGATGATAGATTATAGAAGATGATAGATGAATGGATGATAGATAGAAATAATAGATTATAGATAGATGATAGGTTATAGAAGATGAAAGATAGATGATAGATAGATAGAAATAAAGAAACAAACAAACAAACAAACAAACAAAGAAGGAAAGAAAGAAAGATAGATAGATAGATAGATAGATAGATAGATAGATAGATAGATAGATAATGCTTGTTAGGTATTATGGGGTTTTCTGTCACATTTTGTCAACTAGACACAGATTAGAGTCACCTAGGAGGGGGGAATGTCATTTGAGGAGTTACCTGTGGGTGTTTTCTTGACTGATTGATATAGGAGGGCCTAGCCCGCTGAGGGTGGTACCATCCCTGGGCAGGTGGTCCTAGGGTATATAAGAAAGCAAACTAAGCCAGGTATCCAAAGCAAGCCAATAAGTAGCACTCTTCTGTGGCTTCTGCTTCGGTTCCTGCCTCAAGGTCCCTGCTTTAATGAACTATGATGTGGAAGTGTAAGCCAAATAAAGCCTTTTCTCTCCAAGTTACTCTTGACCAGTCTTTTATTATTGTAACAACAGAGAAGTGAATGGGACAGGATGCATCCTTTTTCATTTCTCTCCCCTTTCCATTGGGAAGAAAGCAGAAATAGTATTTATTCAAAAAGGAAGGCTCATAGTCCATCTCCAACCTATCTCTCCATTCTAAACTGCAGCAGATGCAGGCCAACCTCAGTCACATGAACCTGAGAGGCATATACCCAGAGGCCTTAGGAACATAATTCCAAGGCGGATGGACCCAGAAGGATAGGGGTCTTTCACCATCACTCAACCCAACAAGGGTTCTCAAACCTACTCTGGGTCTGTCAATAGAGGACACACAATCCAGCTGAATCCAGTGCAGGCCAGTCACTGTAGCTATCAGGGTTGATGGGAGAATAAGGGCCTGCCACTTGGGATGTTGTATGAGGGATCACTAGAAGGGCAATAGTGTGAGGATCTCCAGAAGGTTGCTAGTATGGTTAAACATGAATACCTGAGAAAGGATGGTGTTTTCAGAGACCAGTTGGTATTCTTGCAGCAAGATCCACCAGAAGAAAGGAGAAGATGAGAAAGAAACTTCTGGAAAGGAGAGCATCCACCATTGGGGAACTAACATCAGGGCTGGGTAGATATGACAGGCCTGAGGTTTGTATAGTTGGCAGGAGATGAAGTGGTCGGGGTGTGTCTTAGAGAAAAGAACACAACATTTGTGAAAATAAAGACTGCCCTGGATGTAAGCAAGTGAGAGCTGAAATGCAGGGCTCCTCAGCCACAAGGTGAGTCTCCTTTATTGTTCACTGTTTATGGAACAGGAACAGAGATCTTAAGGCAAAGAGTGACATGGGAACATCAGCATTTTAGAAAAACAGCTTGTCGCCATGGCTTGTCATCCTATGAGATGACTTCAGTCACATTGTAACCTGAGTACCACAGGCAGGGTATACAGATAGCTGGGACCCACAAAGACTTTGGTTCCCACACTGTCCCATTCGGAACAGAGAGCCCTCCTGCCTGCTTCATGCCATCTCATAGGCATGAACACACAGTGTTATAATGACACAATGTCCATTTGGCAGTGCCAAGGGGCACACCTTGACCAGATACTGCCAATTCAGAGCCCAGTAGAGCCAAGGATAGTACCTCAGTATGTCCCTGAATATGGCCACCACTGGCCAAGTGCAATGACAGGCCAGGGCAGCATGGCTCTGTGTCATCTCAATTGTCGCCCATAATTCTTTTCTTCTATGGCCTGAGATGGTCATGGATTGAGGAGCAGTTGAATCCATGCCCTAATGAGGCACAGAAAACAGAACCAAGAAGGCTAAAGAAGAAGGGTTTCCACAAGTTCAAGGCTAGTCTGGGCTATCTAGTGAGTTCCAGGTCAGTCTGAGCGACAGCATGAGGCCACATCTCCAACACCAGAGGAGCAGCATGAAACCCTCAGCCATGAATGTGTCCAATGAATGTGCCTCATGGGTGCTGAAGCCAACACCCTAGGAGGGTGGCAAGTCCCATGCCACCTCCCACTCAGGGCTTTGGTGTCCTTGTCTGTGTACTGTGGTGGGAATGACGAGTTCCACCTGGGCTGTGGATGAGAAACAATTCAGAAACTTCTGTAACACTCCCTGCAACTATGAAGTGCTACTAAATAATCACTGTAGGTTATAATCAGCAGAGAAGGATGTGCAGAAGCCCAGGAGGGCCCTTCCAAGAACCACTCCTTGGCCCAGAGGAGCATAGGAAGGTGCATGGCTATCTTTGCCTTAAACAAGTTCCTTCTTTACATGAAGAGAGGCCAGCAGGAGGTCCCAGACATGGGACTGAACGGTGCTGATTTTCCAGGAGCTTTTGGACTGGGCGTGCGTCCTGGAATACCCCAGCTGTCTCAGACCTTGATTCCAGGCTGCGTGGCTGCCTCCCCGACAGCACGCTGTCCAGTCCAGAGGGCTACTGCATACTGCTACACCACTCGAGTAGGGTGAGAGGGGAGAGGGCAAGATGGTCATTTGCTTAGCCTTGGGAAGCGTGCAGTTACTGAATAGGCGTGGGAAAACTGCTCATGTGGGTTGCCATGGCTTTCTTTTTCCAATGTCAACAAAAACAGCACCATTACTGATGTGTAGAATCAAAGTTTGTCTTTTCAGCATGACTCATAAAAAATTTTTAAAACACCATATAATAAAAAATAAAATAATAAAATAATATAATAAAAAGTCGATTCAGAAAATAACACTAATAATATTACAGGTCACACTGAAACCTAATATGAAAATTTTTTAAAAAACTATTTCAAAGGATATAATGCTCAAGGTACAAAAAATTTATTTAAATTAAACATTTTGACAAATCAATTTCATAACTGTTCCATGCATATTCAGTTTTCTTGAAAGAATGGAACAGAGTAGCTTAATGTCTGTGATACTGTTTCACGAGATTATTAAAATACATCCAGGAACCAGTCAATTACATCATCAACAATTCACTATTTATCACCAAAAGGTATATACAGTAATAGCATAAAGATTAAGTATATCTTATAAGTGATATTATAATAAGACTTCTTGGTCAACAATACAAAATATAAGGTGGACATAATGGCAGAATATAAAAACACATTTCATAAAGGCAATAATACATACGTGTCCAAGGGAAGACAAGAGTCTGTTAGCTCAGCGTTAGGTATGTTCCTTCAAAGGAGACCGAGAGGATGGAAATGTCTGGGGTGGGGCCAAAGCTCAGAAACATCTTTGGGTGTCACAGTGTGTTTGTTTGGGACAGCCAAAGGACAGTGGGATAGGTGAATAGTTCTGATGTATCCACTTGAGGAACAAGAGCCGAGTTCCCTGCACGGCCAGGGGAGTCATGCCTGGGGTGCCAGGGGAGGGGCCCTTTGAATTAGGGGCTAGTTTGGAGGGAGAGTAGCAGAAGAGAGAAAAGCCCTCCTTCTGGTGGTGTCGGGAAGAATCACCTTTGCCAGCTGTAGATAAGAGTATGCTACAGTTTTGCTCGAGAAATCAGCACACCCCAAAGCTGCTGCTGTGGACAGATGTTTTAGGTTCCTAGCTCTTTGGTTCATTCTGCAGGGAGGTAATGAGACACTGCTACAATCGAGAGGAATCTAAAACAGGATACACACCTTGTGGCACAGGGTTGGGGATGGGCATGCCTACATAAGGGCATTTCTCGCACTGTTATCTCCTGAGATGTATGTAACAAAAATAATGTATCTAAAGTATATATTTAAAAAAAATCCAGGCTCGGTGTGGTGGCACTCACCTTTAATCCCAGCACTCAGGAGGCAGAGACAGGCTTAACTTTGAGTTTGAGGCCAGCCTGGTCTACACAGTGAGTTCCAGAACAGCCAGGGCTACACAGAGAAACCCTGACTCAGAACAAAACTAAACAAACAAGTTTGAATCTGATTTTGCTTTTAGTGATGCAGTTGAATGCTACTAATTAATTTTCTGAACCAGGGTACATGTTTTCCTTTTTTTTTCATAAAAAAATTATATTTAGTATGTATGTATGTATGTGTGTGCATGTGCGCATGCGAGCACACATATAATGCAGGGGCACACATGCATTTGGAGGTCAGAATACAACTTGCAGGAGTCAGTTCTCTTCTTCTACCATGCAGAGAACGTAGGTCATCAGGCTTGGCAGCAGGTACTCTGACCCACCAAGACATCCCATGCCATCTTGCCAGCCCAAAGGTGAATATTTTTCTCAACTGAAGGAGTTCCTTTGGGATTCTAGGGTGACTGTGGAGGGGGTTATAGGAAAGTGGAAAACCTGGGTCCTTGGGTAGTCAGTCAGTCACACTTTCCTTGGCCTTGAGAGGGCTGTAACTTGGAGGTCCATAGAGCGAGGGCTTGGCTATGAAGCCAGCCCTCACTGTACAGGAGGGAAGAGTCAGCCAGAATGAGGTTTTGGCAGTGAGACTGAACTGAGATGGAGCCCCAGGCCCAGGGTCCGTCTCACTGGGAGCACCACAGATCAGAAGTAGCTACACCAGAAGCAGGAGCTCCAATGCACTGGGCTTCTCCCCATCAGCTACACTGATGGTATAGAGTAGCTAGGAAATCCTACTGCATACAGCTCCGGGTGCTTCCAGGGTGGAGCCAGCAAAGCACATTTGAAGGGAGAGAAGGGGCGCTGGATCCTGGCTTTTGACCGAAGGCTCTGAAACAGCACTTTTGACCTCCTGCCACCAAGGAGTGGTATGGCTACAGTTTCTGCTCAGCTCAGTGCTTCATAGGGAGGAGGGGATGGCAGGGCTGGGACAGGCTCCGTTCCTCCAGCTCTACGACACACTGTAGCTGTTGTAATATGTGGCCGTGGCATCGGCCAGGACGGAGATGAGGCTGGTCTCTGTAGGGCCTGTTGGAGTCCCCTGGGAGAGTGGGGCATGCCCAGTGAGGGTTCCAACCCCTGCAGCAGAGTCAGGGTGGCCGGGAGTGTTCAAATACTGGTCAAATTCATTGCGATCCATGTCCCCCAGAAGTTCCACCTGGCTTAGCTGATCCAAGGTGTCAAAGCCAGGGTGCTCGGGAGGTGGGGACAGCTGGCCCAGGTGTGCCTGGAGGTTGGGGTGGAGAGGGTGGTAGGTGGCATGGGAGTAGTAGGCTGGAGATGGGGGGCAACCAGGAGCAGAGGACATCATAGAAACCCCTGGGGATTGGCCAAGAGCCAAAGAGCCTAGAGGGTGACTGCAGTGGAGGGGACTAGGTGTGAACTCCGGTGAGTAAGGGGGCCCTGGTAGATGGGGGAGGTGATGGGGGTGGCCACGCTCCTCCTGACATGAGGACGAGAAGAAGGTCTGCTCCGGCTCCAGCACATCCAGGGGCGACATCTCTGGAGGTGTGGGCAGCCCATAGGGATATGTGTCCACACTGCCAGGGGCAGCAGCTGCACCCTCGCGGTAGCAGCTGTGCAGTCCAGGCAAGGTGGCACCTGGGGAGTACTCACCCCTGTCCTCCTTCTCCCCCAAAGCCCCCCTGCTAATGTTGTTTTTCTCAGGCAGCGTGTTCTGGTCTCGAGAGAGGGAGCTCAGGAGGAAGCCAGGGTCGACACGCTTGCAGAGTCGCTTGCCTTGTTTCTTCCTGCGGGGCCGGTACTTGTAGTTGGGGTAGTCCTGCATGTGCTGCAGGCGCAGCCGCTCTGCCTCATCCACGTAGGGCCTCTTCTGGGACAGTGTCAGCGCCTTCCATGACTTTCCTGATCACGCAAACCAGAAAAAGGCATGCTCAGACTCCGAACTGCTGGTGCAGCCTTTGTACCCACTTTAGCCTCATGGTTCTTAGCATCTCATGTGTAAACACCTCTGACCCCTACTCCACCCACGGGACCCTGTCACAGCCACAAAGGACACCGCCTGTCTCTAGGCTCTTTTCATCCAGGATCACACACACACACGCTGAAGGGGGCTGAACCAACTCTTCCTGTTTGCACCACACAATGTTAGCATCGTGGAGAAAAGTGTTTAGAAATCATCATCTCACCCCAAACCACCAGACGAGCCAACAACCATTCCAAACCAAGAAAGTCCTGGGGAAGTCCCATCTGACCTAGTTGTCAGCAATAGAAAAAAAAAATCTAAAGGCCACAATATTGACTGGGTTCTTATATCTTTAAGGGGTCAGTTGTGTTTACTTGTGCTTTTTAATGAAAGTTCCCTGCCACTTACAAAGGGCTATCATGCTGTTTGGTAACGTATGACTCTCACGGCTCTTAAGTGTGGTAACTCAGCTCCAGCCAATTGAGTCAAGAAGTAGATTAAAGAAGCTCGCTCAGGCTCATAAATAACTATTCCTCACCTCTGAGGGTCAAATAGACACTGCTATGAAATGTATAGGTATGGCCTGAAAGCTAATATTTACAGAGACAGACAGACAGACAGACAGACAGACAGACAGACAGACAGAAAATGAGTCAAAGAGAGGCAGAGGGAGACAGAGACAGAGGGAGACAGAGAGACAGAGACAGAGAGACAGAAAGAGACAAAGACAGAGACACACGCGCATATGTGTGCACGAAACCACGTTTTCTCATGGAGTTAGGATGCTTCAACCACAGCAGGACAGTTGCTCGACCACAGCTTTCCACAGAGGCAAACTCCTTAACTGCCCTGGGTCTCTGTCTTTCTTACTATAACATGTGCTGCTTCCAATTCAGGGCTCGGCTCTCTCCTTCAGGAGTATCCTCTCTGTGTGACCCCACTGGTGCTAGAATGCTGCTTGATCTTGGTTTTCTATTCACCATTCCCTACCTATCTGCTCCTTCACAATCGCAGGCCACCTTTCAGTGGAATGCAGTCCTGCTCCAGAGAGTTCCAAGGATCACTTCTAGACCATCTAAACGGTTGCCAGCTAAAATGGAGGTGGGCATCTGCAAATTTAGTTTGTTCTCCTATGACTCTAAGGTACCCTGAAGTTTCAGACCCTCTAGTAAAGAGGACAGGGCATCTGGCCAGGTAAGCCCTGTAAGGAAAGAAACCATGCCTCCCTGCTGGGTACGATCCACTTGTGGCCAAGCGCGGGTACGTACATCCTGCCCTTGTCTCCACTGTCTTTGCCTTTGCCTGCACTGACTGCCTCCATGTGTCAGGATATCATAGAACACTGAGGGCTCAAAGGCAGAAGTTAATTACTATCTGCAATTGTTGCAATTAGCTGTGGCTTAGAAGTATGTCTTGAAGAGTGTCCACAGCACCAGATGTAGAAATGACACTGGTTTTCAGCCTATGGCTGAGGCCATGAGGCGCTTGCAAGATGTCCAGGATCCAGACACACCCCATGCTCTATTCTTGGCCTGACTATAAAATGTGGCTCTGGTCTCCAAACGTACCCAGACGTTCTACTCTTAATAAGTCATGATTTCCATTTTGAATCCTAACAGATGTCTAATCTATGATACACACTGTCATTCATTGTGTACTAGACATACTCACGTAGTGTATCCATGGTAAACTAAAATAGTTCACTTTTGCCTGTGCTAAGAATCCTCTACCTGTGTTTTAAGGTTGAAGCTTGGGAGGCCTATAGTGGCAAAAGCTGGGAGTTTCTCATCCATGCCTTCTGTCCCACTCACGGACCAGAAAGAGCAGAAAGTTCTCAGGAAGAACGAGCATCGGGGCAGGCTGCAGCTGCAGCAGCCCCTGCCAGCAGGGTCTCCACCTCAACAAGCAGTGAAGAGCTGCTGTCCCCCCCCCCCCACCCCCAGGCTCATTTGAGCTGTGCTGCTAAAGGAGGAGAGAGTCCTTTCTGCAAGATAGACAGCACACTCATAAAGCCTAGCGCTGTATTCCAGATAGAATTAGTCCACGGACAGTTTTGTCTCCCACATCTCTGTTCCTGTCCTCACCCACAAAACAGGCAGCCTGGACTCTTCTGAAGGTTCCCCACCCTTCTTTCTCCACCAGGGCCTGCCTCAGAAACCTGGTCAAAAGTAGGAACATTCTTTCCCCAGCTGGGACTGAACCACAGAGGGATTCATAAAATTCATTAAAAAAGAAAGCAATATAAACTTTCAGATAAAAAAAATTGTTGCAGATATTAGTCTATTTCTTGTTATGCGGATAAAGTGGGGATTATACAAGCTTATCTTGTTCAGAGGAAGGAGGCCCAACAGCATGCTGGGCAGAGTTGGCCAAAAGGTTGGAAAAGAGGGGCCTGGAACCCCACAACTCTCACCAACTGCTTTTTGGGGCCTCCAGACAGCCAGGGGCTGAGCCATCTCTCTAGGCCCAGGCCTGTTACCGCAGAAAGCCAGCCCTTGCTCTGTGACTCTGAAAGAGGAAAGAGCCCAGGCTCTGACGGAAAAGGGAAGGGCTTCCATCACAGCGGGGTGGGGTCCAGGGGCCTGTCTGCCTCTCCTGGCACGCCTTGGTGCCCTCTGCAAACACAAAATATTTTGAAGGGATTTTGTTGGTTAAAACAAATAAGAACCACGTTGAAGGGTAAAGAGATTTGAAATAAGGTGAGGTTGAAAGTTGTTTGGCTTCAAGACTAGTGAGGCCGTTCAGTGGGTAAAGGCCTTTGCCGCCAAACCTGAAGATGTTTGATTCCTAGAACTCACATGGTGGCAAGAAAGAACATACTCCCCACCTTCCAGATGTCTTCTGACCTCCCCGACACACACATACACACTCACACACACTCACGGTGGCACACACGTGCATACATACACATACCAACACAAACATGTTTAATATATGTGTGTATAAATATATATGTGTATATATATATATGTATATATATATATTATATACATATAACCCATCCACCCTTGCTGTGAGTACTGCAGAGAATAAAAAATCCAACAGAAACCCGGGTTCCTTGGAACTGTTTTAGCATTTTCATCCCCAATTTCCTGGCCTGTTTGGTTCCCTTCAGGATTATCTGTGGACAAGCAAGACGCGATGAGCTTCACAGACCCTCCCTGACTACTCAGAGTTTCTTTTCAAATTATCTACACTTCTGTGATAAATAGATACGTGAATCGGGTGGACATCTTTTGTTGCTGTTTTTTTTTTTTTTTTCTGTGAAATAGTTAAAAATAGGGACGTTTCTCAGTGAGGTCTCAATTGACGTATGTTCGTAATCTTTTTCTTCGTAACAATATCTCTTTCTGATTTTCCTAGTCATACAACGTGGGGAGTGGAGTCTCCTCAGTCTTCCAGCGGTTCCACCCAAACTGAACCTATCTAGTTTCTGCCTGTCTGAGTCCTTAAGCCCGAGTTCCAGTACCCAGGACCCGCTGATGGTGGTTCCCGCCCCTGGGACCCAGGTCTCTACTCCGCGACCGGATCCGGAGCCCCGCGCCGGTCCTACGATTTTACTGATTTCACCATGGCCCGCTCAGGCCCTGGTGGTGTCCGTGCTCAAATCCAACCCCCACCTCCCCGAACGGCGTTGTCACCCGCGTCATCCTCGCACCAGCTTCGCGCCTGGTGCACTCACCCAGCATCTTGCTGAGCTCCGCGTTGTGCAGGTCCGGGTTCTGCACCGCCAGACGTTTCCTCTCATCCTTGGCCCAGACCATGAAGGCATTCATGGGTCGCCGGATCCGGCTTTCCGAACCCTTGTCCCCTGAAGGTCGGGGGTACTGCGGACGGCGACAGCCCATCCGACAGCTCGGCTTCCAGGGCGGGACACTCCAGTCCCTCGGTCCAAGGGTAGGCGCCCAGCAGTGAGGCCATGGCCGAACGCGGGTCACTTGGCTTTGCCTCGTGGGGCCGGCGCTGACCTGGCCCTTACTTGGGTCGCGACGTCCAACTTGGCCAGCAGCCTCGGTTCGGGCCCTTATTTATCAGCTTCGGGCCACCGGGTCCGCCAATGACTCTCTGGGGCGGCGCGGCCCCTCCCGGCTGCCCCGCCGCGGCGTCCCCGCTGCGACCTGCCGGCAGGGAGAGGGAGGGGCCGGGCCTGCCCGGGTGCCCGCCCCTGTCCGCCCCTCCGCCTCCCGAGCCTGCCCCGATCGGCGCTCCGGTGCAGGTGCTGCAGGGCCAGGAGGAGCGCGCCCACAGCCCGCAGTCACCACCGCTTCCGCAGGAGTCAGGTCCAGCCCCTGTTTCGCTGTTGGGCCGCCCTCTGCGATGGGACCAGACTCCATCAAAACTCTCGCAAGGGAAAACTGAACTCAAACAGCGTATGCCAGGATACCCGAGGAGGAGAGACACTGACTATCTATGTCCCTAGACCTGCCAATATGCTGTTGTGGACAGATCATAACTTTGGCTTGGGTCATCTCGCCCCAGTAAACGTGGACAGCCACCACAAGGGTCTTAGGTGGATGTGGAATCCACCAGACTTCGGGGTCTGCGCACTGGCCTCCCTAAACTGGCATCCTGGATCTCAAGAGGGGAGTCAGACTTCGGGTGTTCGGCTATCCGATTTTCCTCTTCTTGTCTTTACCCCCATCCCACTCTTCCTGCCGCTGCCCGCCCCCGCCGCCCCCTCCCCCGGCAGTCGGAGTCTGCATCTTCCCTGCTAGCAGCGCGGAATTAATTTCTGGTGCTTCTTCCGGCTCCAGAGGAGCCGCTTTTACGCTTCTATGTTCCCCAACTACTTCGTTGCAGTGGAGTCTTCTCGGTTTCCCGCATCCTGAATGAGCTGTGGACCGGGAACTTGAGACCCTAATACATACCGCGGCTGCTTTGGCTGTTACACCAGCGCCTACACACAGTAGGCATTCAAGCTCTGCAGAATGAGTGAATGAATGAATGAATGAATGAATGAGTGAAATAACGAGCCGATATGCTTTAGACACGCCCCACTCTAGAAACACCGCAGGAGGGGGTTGGACTAGTTCCTGGAATTGGACCCACAAATATTTATGGCGCGCCACCCCATGTGGAGGCTCCACAGAGGCGACCTTCGAAAGAGGCAGAGTCTGAGCGGGAGACAGTGGTGCTGGGTGTTACACTCTGCCTTGAGTTACTGAATGCGTGACAGCAAGTCCGGTATCTGCCAAGACCTTTCTCAATCCTAAAAGCCAGCCGATAAGGCTGACCTCACAGGCGGTGGTGAGGTAAATACAGTGATCCCTGGCTGTGTAATCTTTGATAGAGATGCCTCGCTAGTCTCAAAGTCCCAGAGCGGTGACTGAATTCGCTTACAACGTGTGAAGCGGCCAGTCCTGAGATGACCAGACAACTGCAACTTCTCCGAGTTTTAAGACCTAATTTTACCTTCCAGGACCCCAGAGAAAATTCATCAGGGCATGTGTTTTTGACATAAAATAGACTGGCATTTCCCGTCTCCTCAGGTCAAAGTCCAGCCGCAGCGCTCTAAGGCCGGTGTCTCTTAAAGCCGGTGGTCGCTCCCTTCCCCCGCTACTGTGCAAAGCCAGGAAGGACAGCTACCAGCCAAGAGTGGTGCAGCAGGGAGCTGGCCTGGAAGGAGGTGTGCTGAGGTGCAGGCACCATCCTAGACTGGAAGGTTTGCCCAGCATTTCCACCATGGAGGCAGAAGTCCCCATGGGGCTGTTGGGGTGGGCGCGAGGCCATTTGCAGGGTTGTGCTTCACTGCCAGGAGTGCTTCTCCTGAGAGGGATGGCTCTTTGAGAAAGGGGGACAGGACGAAGGCGGATCATTGACCGCCTATTTTGACCCTATCTCTGCTCTAGAAACAGGCTGCTTTTAATGCAGCTTCAGAGAGGCCAGCACCATGTACTCTTCTCGGCGTTGGGAACTTCATGTAAACTGGAACTCTCCCTAAGTGGAAATTGTGCGACTGTGCAGAGAGCACATAGGAGGCCAGCGATGTGTCTGTGAAAATGCTGGGCTCGGCACAGTGCAAGCCATTAGGGAAGACTGTAGGCACCTTGGCAAACATGAGGTAAAGAGAGGGGTCAGACCCAGAGACTACAGGTTGGGAAAGTCGCTTCCACATAGTTAGTTTCACACATTGCAGCTGCTGATAGTTGTGAGTCTGAAGTCAAGCGACTGCGCGATTCGCTCCATCGCTGGCCAGACCTGCTGTCTGGGAGCCATCTGTAGGCTGGAACCCCGGCTGGTTTGCTCATATCACTTATATCATCTTTGTAATGGTGCTTCTTCTTCTTCTTCTTCTTCTTCTTCTTCTTCTTCTTCTTCTTCTTCTTCTTCTTCTTCTTCTTCTTCTTCTTCTTCTTCTTCTTCTTCTTCTTCTTCTTCCTCTTCCTCTTCCTCTTCCTCTTCCTCTTCCTCCTCTTTTAAATTCACTTCACATCCCAATTACAGCCCTCTCCTGCCTCTCTGCCTCCCTTCCCAGTCCCTTACAAATCCCTCCCCCACTGTCCCCGCCCCTTCTCCCCAGAGAAGGGGAATCCCCCTTGGGTACCACCCCACCCTGGGGCCTCTCATCCCAGCGGGTCTAGGCACATTCTCTCCCACTGAGGATCCTCCAGGCAGTCCAAGTAGCAGGGAGGAACCTGGGAGCATACTCTTCGGCCAGCCCAGCGGGAAAGCCGGAAAAGGGTGGATACAAAGTTGCAGTGACCCTGGCGCCTCTCAGGTCTCTGCAAAAGTCAGACTTTGCAGAAGTACTGCTCAGCCCTGGAGAGTCTAAAGGCAGATGAACTACCGCAGCTACAGCGTGCCACCCCGCCCCAGGCATTCCGATGCCTGCTTTTTGCCAGTGCTGGGCTGGGACCGTGTCCATGTGGACTGATCACTCTAGACTCCTGCGAGAGCGGCAAACACTAACCTTCTGCAAGCAAGACTTCAAAGTCAAGGCACAGGGGGTGCAGCTGGTCACACCAGGGCATAAACCCAAAGTGGCAAGGGATCTCTGGCTCCTTGCAGGATATCAGAGTCAAATATACAGTGCCTGAGAGGCAACCTGGCACACTGGAACCTGTGTGTGGAGCATGCTTCAAATTTATCTAACCAAAATCAGGGCCGACACACAGGCTACTGGTAATAACCTCCTCTCTGCTCATCTCTTAAATGATCTCTAGTTCTCCCTCTCCCCTTCTTCTTTCCTCTCCCCCTTTTCTCCCCCTCTCCCTCGCCCCCACCCTTTTCCTTCTCCCTCCGTCCCTCTATTTTTTAGAACTGCAGTCTGCAGTTCTCTAGCCCCAGTTTTCAGGAAGACATAACCTGACACAGAAATCCTCAAATCCAAGTTTCTTGCAATACGTCCGTGGATTCCAACCTTCATGTCTCCATCTGTAACCTGAAGATTAAACCGGGGTGTACATGAACTGTGAAACAATAGAACGGACACATGGTGAATGTCTAAAAGGCTTCAAAATCCTCCCCTCAAGGAGAGGTTTTCTGTGGCATTAGAGACCTGGGGAGAGGAGGACAGACAAAAAGAGTCAAAGCTGGCTTTTCAGGGTCCCATGTCACCAAGGCAGCAGCACCCACTATGAGCTTCAGACTGAGCAGGCACTAAGCACTGCAGTTTCTCAGTCTTTAGGGGGGGGAGGGGGAGCAGACAGGTCTCCTTTGGTTGCTCCAGCACAGTCACTTAGAGCAAATGTCTCCCATTGCTATTTGTCCCTTGATCTAAGCTGGAGTGATCAGTCTGTATTTGATTGACAGCTCACACGCTGGTTACTATTGACTTGCTCCATTCTGTTCCCACACCGTCTCTGGGAAGTCCATGATGAGCTTAGTACAGGGCCATTTCCCAGAGGAGGGAGGCCAGGCCATGTCTACAGGTGGTGAAGCCAAGACCCCACCTGGCTCCTCTTGCTGTCACACTTTAGCTCCCTGGTTCTCACAGGCTCAGGAGAGGGCATTTTACCAACCTCTGAGATTCACTCTCCTTGTCCCTTAGCTCTCTAACTTCAGGACATCTCAGCAGAACGTTTTTCATCCAGAGGTCAAGACTTGTCCTGACACTGAAATCAAATGGGCCAAGAGCAGCTGGAGCTAGACCAGCCACCTGCTTACTGTCTTCATCGCGAATCTCTGGTGACTTCTGTTTTTTCTTTCCCTTTGTCATTCAGTCTTCCTCCTTCCTTCCCCCTGTCCCCCATACCTCCTTCCTCTCCCCCCCCCAATACTTTCCCCCATTCCCCTCATCCCTAACTGGTCCAGAGTTAGCAGCCCCCATTTCCCTACAATTCACTGCCCTAGAGAGTTCCTCTTTGTCAATCCATTGGAAATCTTTCAAAGCCGTTGATGATAAACCCGTCGAGGTTCCTAATTCTGAACAACTTTAGGGATGAAAACTAACAGCTAGGATCTGAGATGTCCCTGAAGCTGAGCAGACCGCAGCAAGCTCACAGGTCACAGGTCACAGGGTCAAAGGTCCTCTCTCTGGAAAGGAATTGTTCCTGGGTGTGAAGAAAGTGGGCCTTGGATGACTCTTCTGTAATATAAGAGTAGAATATCAAAACAATGTTTTCTAAAAGTTCCAGACACCCCTGGTTCCTATGGCAACGCCCCCAGCCCCAAGCACCGGTTCTCCGGTCACTTGCCTGACCAACCCTGCCTCCCAGTAGATTCTGAGAGATGACCGAGAAGAAGGAGGACTGCCTGGGTGCTAGAAACCCAGTACAACTGGCTGGTTATGGAAATCTTAACCATGGGGCCTGGTTGGTTCCAGCCAGGTCCAGGGACTCATCTATGACCCCTGAAATGAAGGACCTTGTTCTGTAAAAGGATCAGGAGAGGCCCAGGCAGGAACATGTTTTCTAACTTAGCTTGCTTGCTCCCACTCAGAACAGTGGTTAGTTCTCCCTGAAAAGAGC
This sequence comes from Apodemus sylvaticus, assembly GCF_947179515.1. Classification (NCBI taxonomy): domain Eukaryota; kingdom Metazoa; phylum Chordata; class Mammalia; order Rodentia; family Muridae; genus Apodemus; species Apodemus sylvaticus. The sequence continues at coordinate 63,423,799 of NC_067479.1, forward strand.
ATGCTGCCACCCCACTCCTTGGAAATGCTGTGCTTAATTGGTTACTACTAAACTCTTGAATTCTGATAAAGGAATCAACAAACCAGCCGGGCGTGGTGCCTCATGCCTGTAATCCTAGCATTCCAAAGTCAGAGGCAGGAGGATCAAGAATTTGAGGTCAGTCAGCCTCAGCTACATAGTGAGTTCAAGATTAGCCTGGACTACATGAAACTCAGAAGGAAGAAAGGGAGAGCTGGAGAGAGAGAGAGAGAGAGAGAGAGAGAGAGAGAGAGAGAGAGAGAGAGAGAGAGAGAGAGAGAGAGAGAGAGAGAGAGAGAACACTGTAAGAATGACTGGGTCAAAGAAATATATTTCTTTCTCGTCATCCTGTTTCAAAATGCCTAGGTAGAGTGGAAGTGAGTGCAAACGGTGAAGTAATAACAGAGCATGGAAAAGAAGCGTTTGCTGAGGTAAGGACACCTGAGTCCTAGGCGAGGAGTGTCAGGAAGATGATGACAATGGTGACATTCAGCCTGATAGAGATCTGATCTCAGAGCTTTGTCACCAGCCAGCAATCACAGCAGAGCAGGCTGAGGACACTTCTTGTTTGTTTAGCTTATGGGATTACCTTAGTGGGTGGACTCAAAATACTATTATTTTGCATTCTGGGTTTTTTTTTGTTTTGTTTTTTTTTTTTTTTTGAGGCATATCACATGTGCAGAAAAGTAGGGATGCCTGCTGGCTGTTTCACAGGATGACCAGACCTCATAGTGCTCAGACTAGGAAATGTAAGTTTCCCAATCCTGCTGTTCTTAGTTGCCTGCCCCGCCCCTATCGTAAAATAGCAAGTTTCCATACAATAAGACCTTTCATTCTGTTCCCACCAAGCCTGACAACCTGAGCTTGGCTCCTGGAGCACATGCAGTGAAAGGAGAGAACTGACACCAGTGGTTTGTACACACACACACACACACACACACACACACAAATGAATGATTACGATTCTTTTAAAAGCAGAGTGCTTAGTAAAACATTTGAGCTATAGTAAAGCCAGCAGTGCAGAAGACAGCTTGTTAGTCTTAGTGAGAGGTGAGGGGAACATTATGCCAGGAAGAGTCTAGGGGCAGGGGTGTGCTTTGGTTATACACGAGGCAAAGGCAGAATAGGCTAGCTATGGGCAAGGGATTCCACCATCAGCGAAGGAGGGAACAGGTAGGGGAAGTAGGCTCTATGGCAGGCTCTGGGTATAAGAACCTGTCCCTGTGTTGAGGGTGGGGGTGGGTGGGGGCGGACACCTGGTCCTGAGTTAATAAGGACAGGTAGATAGCAACCTGGAGTGCTGATGCTCACAAAGGAGGTGATTAAGGTTGAGCTCCGGGGAAAGGTTTGCATATGAAAGGTACATCACAGGTGAGCTGTCTGTTATCTCTAGGAATTCGCTAACTGTGGAGGGTCATTGCTCTAGGGTCTAGGTCTGCAAAGCCCTAGAACTCAAAGCATCTGCATAAAGAAAATGCAAAGTGTAATTAATAAGCATCCATCTTTGACTCTCTAGGGCCTAAAGGAACAATTTGCTTATATGGGAACTGTGAAGGGGAGGGGTCAGAAACAGTGAATAGTGGTTCCTTAAAGAAGAACAGAGACAGTTAAGAAGAGGGCTGCCACATCCTCGCCAACACCTGCTGTCTCCTGATTTTTGACCTTAGCCATTCTGACTGGTGTGAGGTGATATCTCAGGGTTGTTTTGATTTGCATTTCCCTAATGATTAATGATGCTGAACATTTCTTAAAGTGTTTCTCGGCCCTCCGAAGTTTTTCATGTGAAAATTCTTTGTTTAGCTCCATACCCCACTTTTTAATGGGGTTATTTGGTTCTCTGGGTTCTACCTTCTTGAGTTCTTTGTATATATTAGATATTAGCCCTCTGTCGGATTTAGGGTTGGTGAAGATCCTTTCCCAATCTGTTGGTTGACAGTGTCCTTTGCCTTACAGAAACCTTGTAGTTTTATGAGGTTCCATTTGTCAATTCTTGATCTTAGAGCATAAGCTATTGGTGTTCTATTCAGGAACTTTTCCCTTGTGCCCATGTCCTCAAAGGTCTTCCCCAGTTTCTTTTCTATTAGTTTCAGTGTGTCAGGTTTTATGTGGAGGTCCTTGATCCATTTGGAGTTGAGCTTAGTACAAGGAGATAAGAATGGATCGATTCGCATTCTTTTGCATGCTGACCTCCAATTGAGCCAGCACCATTTGTTGAAAAGACTATCTTTTTTCCACTGGATGCTTTCAGCTCCTTTGTTGAAGGTCAAGTGACTATAGGTGTGTTGGTTCATTTCTGGGTCTTCAATCCTATTCCATTGATCTGCTTGCCTGACATTGTACGAATACCATGCAGTTTTTATCACTATTGCTCTGTAGTAAAGTTTGAGGTCTGGGATACTGAATTCCCCTGAAGTTCTTTTACTGTTGAGAACAGTTTTAGCTATCCTGGGTTTTTTGTTTTTCCAGATAAATTTGAGAATTGCTCTTTCCAGCTCTATGAAGAACTGGGTTGGGATTTTTATGGGGATAGCATTGAATCTGTAGATTGCCTTTGGCAAGATGGCCATTTTAACTATATTAATCCTGCCAATCCATGAGCATGGAAGATTTTTCCATTTTCTGAGATCTTCCATTTCCTTCTTCAGAGATCTGAAGTTCTTGTCATATAGATCTTTCACTTGTTTGGTTAGAGTCACCCCAAGATACGTTATGCTGTTTGTGGCTATTGTGGAGGGTGTCATTTCCCTAATTTCTTTCTCAGTCTGCTTATCCTTTGAGTATAGAAAGGCTACTGATTTGCTTGAATTGATTTTGTAGCCAGCCACTTTGTTGAAGTTGTTTATCAGCTATAGGAGTTCTCTAGTAGAGTTTTTTGGGTCACTTAAGTATACTATCATATCATCTGCAAATAGTGATATTTTGACCTCTTCCTTTCCAATTTGTATCCCTTTGATCTCCTTATGTTGTCTAATTGCAACACTCCTCCATTGCTGGTGGGATTGCAAGATGGTGCAACCACTTTGGAAATCAGTCTGGCGGTTCCTCAGAAAACTGGGCATGACACTTCCTGAGGACCCTGCTATACCACTCCTGGGAATATACCCAGAGAATTCTTCAGCATGCAATAAGGACACATGCTCCACTATGTTCATAGCAGCCCTATTTGTAGTAGCCAGAAGCTGGAAAGAACCCAGGTATCCCTCAACGGAGGAATGGATACAAAAAATGTGGTATATTTACACAATGGAGTACTTACTATTCAGCCATTAGAAACAATGAATTCATGAAATTCTTAGACAAATGGATGGAGCTGGAGAACATCATACTAAGTGAGGTAACCCAGTCTCAAAAGATCAATCATGGTATGCACTCACTGATAAGTGGATATTAGCCTAGAAACTTTGAATACCCAAGACATAATCCACATATTAAATGAGGTCCAAAAAGAATGGAAGAGTGGCCCCTGGCTCTGGAAAGACTCAGTGCAACAGTATAGGGGAATACCAGAACAGGGAAGTGGGAAGGGGTAGATGGAGGAACAGGGGGAGGGAAGAGGGCTTATGGGACTTGTGGGGAGTGGGGACCCAGAAAAGGGGAAATCATTGAAATGTAAATAAAAAATATATCAATAAAGAAAAAAAAAAGAAGAAGAAGAGGGCTGCCTCTGTGGCCTTGCTTCCCAATGCTGTTTACCCAGAGCAAATCAAGGGCTTACCTGAACACTAGTTCTTGCTTGTGTGCAGGGCTGATAATCAGAAAGCCGGCTGGCTTCTTGGCAGTTTTAGAGGAGCCTTTACAGACAGACTAATGGGAAATGAATGCATCCTTCATCCAGCATGCCTGCTTAGACCACCTGTCTCAGTTGGTTCTGAAACCATTTACTCCTGAATTCTGCTGGACCAGTAGGGCTTTGGAAGGGGTGCACTCCTACTGTTTACATCCATACACAGTGGTGCCCATGGTAGCTGCTTTGCCCACGTGTCTGGCACCAGTGTTTGTTCTGGGGCAGGCCAGGCTGCACCTGCTGACTATGTGTGCGTGTACTACATGTGTGTGTATACTACGTGTGTGTGTGTGTGTGTGTGTGTGTGTGTGTGTGTGTGTGTGTGTGTTGCTTTCCTTTCCGCATGGCTTCAGAGGAGATGGGACTTCTTATACATCAGTTTGGGATCCAGGAAGGAACATTCACACTTCAGACACACACACACACACACACACACATACAAAGGCACAAGCAGCACAGCCTTTGCTGACAGGCTCAGAAAGCACCTGACATCTCACTGCCCCACCCCTACCCCTGCTGACCCCCCTATCAGCTGAGGCAGTCCCAAGCCAGGCCAGATTTAGAGATAAAGGAACATGAATCCTAAGTCTCCAAATGGAGTGTCAAAGTCCTACCGACACCACTGCTCTCCAATGGCTGTGGGAGATGGCAGAAGGGAAAAGATGGAAAGCCTGTGAGGCAGTACTGTGGCACCTGGCAGGCTTCCTGACCCCAAGGCCAAGGTGAAGGCAGAGAAGAGTGCCTGCCTCCTTTTGACACCCGCCCTCCACACATTTAGTAGCAACACCTCCCAGTGCCACGCCTTTAAAGGGGGCTCAAAGGAGGACAGCCATTCCATCGTAAGGTGAACGATATGACAGAATGCAATCTGAAGAGACAGGGTGGACATTAAAGTTGTATTTGGAAAAGTCTTTATGGAGTCATAGATCTGTATTAGGAACTGAGGTTTACAGGGTTTCTTTTGAGGGGGGTTTAGGTGCAATTTGAACCGAACTAAAAGTCAGGTATTAAAAATGGCTCCTCAGCCCTTCTTCAGCTCTCTGGACTGGAGTCACCCTGCTCACCTGACCTGGGGTCCACTGAGTATAATGTTCAAGAAGCACAGGCCACAGTTTTACTTCTGCATGTGAACACACTTTTAGACTGCATCCATCCCAACCCAGGGAAAGTCTGTTACTATTGCCCGGATTCTGTAGCTGGTGAAGAGAAGTGACAGCTAAATGGGAAAGAGGCTCAGTCTTCCAAATGTCTGGTCACTGTCCAGTTATCCACAGAACCAAAAAACAAACAAAAAACCAAAAAAACAAAACAAAACAAAAAAGTCGGGCAGTGGTGGCACACACCTTTAATCCCAGCACTTAGGAGGCAGAGGCAGACAGATTTCTGAGTTCAAGGCCAGAATGGTCTACAGAGTGAGTTCCGGGACAGTCAGGGCTACACAGAGAAACCCTGTCTCAAAAAACCAAAAAGCAAAAACAAAACAAAACAAAAAAATGAAACAAATGAATAAAAAAAAAAAAACCAGTTCTCCACAGGACACATGGCTGAATGCAACGAGCCTGGATCCACTCAAACAACAGCCTATGTAGAAAACAGAACCCCCCTCTGCTCTTGATGAAGCCTTGAGGATCATAGCTACCCTCCTGCCTCACATGCCTGCAAAACTGGGGAAGAAATAAAAGAACAAAGGTGTTCAGACATTGAGCAACAGAGCACAGGATGCTAACTAAAAGGGACACTCCTCTGGGGAGCCCTGTGTGCTACTAAGGTTTCTAACAGCAGCCGGTGAGGTGGGAGGGGGCGGTGGAAACCCACAGAGACTAGGGGGACTCTGAGGAGAGGAGTCCCAGTTCAGGAAGGACAAAGCAAGCCAGGAAAGGAGGCTGACCAGAGGCTGGCAGGGCTGAGGGCCTGGGCGTGGGATCTGAAGTTCTTCTGGAGTATCAGCTAAGCATTGCTGCACACATATTGTGTGTGTGTGTGTGTGTGTGTGTGTGTGTGTGTGTGCGCATGCATTCATGTGTGTGTGTGCATGCATGTGTGTGCGCATATATGCATGTGTGTATGTGTGTATGTGTGTGTGCATGTATGCATGTGTGTGCATGTATGCATGTGTGTGTGCATGCATGCATGTGTGTGTGCATGTATGCATGCATGTGTGTGTAAATGTTGATTCTGTGAAGAGAGCACTGGAGAAGGCAGGAGACTAGTTGTTGGTCTCCTGAACGCTCACAGGGACAGAAAGATTCTACTCTCACCAGCCAGACTAGGAAGGACTCCTCCCACATGTAAGTAGCCTGGGGGGTAAAAACAAGACCATACAACCTATAGCCAGAAAAAAACATCAATCAATAGAAACAACCAGAAATGACAGGCCTGATGAAACTGATAACATTAAAAGAGCTTTAAAAAAAAAAAAGCTCCTCCTCTTCCTCCTCCTCCTCCTCCTCTTCTTCTTCCTCCTCCTCCTCCTCCCCCTCCTCCTCCACTACCACCAAGAGGAAAGTGAGAATGTGAAGAGAAAAGAGAAAATCTTTAAAAGGCTCAAACTGAAGACAGAACGCTGCAAGAGGCAACGTGTGAGAAACAAAAGGCAGGAGATAGGAACAGCAGTCAGCTGGACACTGCAGGGAGAGGCTACAGCAAGCGTGGGGTGTGCCAGCATGAACTCTCCTAAGGGAGAAGGGGAGAAAAACTCCAAGTAAACAAGAGCAGCAACCTCGGAAGCAACACCAAGTGCAGGACTTAAAAGCAGCCAGTCTCCGAAGTGAGGAGCTAGAAAACCGATTTGGAGGAATAATGGTTGGACACTTTCCAAATTTAACAGAAGCCATAGCACGTTGTGTCAAATGGCCCAAGATCCCCAGCCAGAGGCAACACAAAGACAGCACACTGGGCAAACCTAGCCAGGCTTCTGATCATTGTTTTACATATTAATTAATTTGTGTGTGTGTGTGTCTGTGTGTAGGGGTGGGCAATTCTCATTGCCCATTGTGTGTGGAGACCTGAGGGGAACAGTGAGCACCCTGGTTTATGACTACTCTCTACCTTCTTCCCTTGAGACAGGGTCTCTCATTGAACCTGGGGTGAGGCTGTGATTACTAAGCCACAGCTATCCTCCTGTCTCCACCCTCCATAGTGCTGCCGTTACAGGCTCAGGTTGTGTGGTCATTCTTTGATTTTTTTTGAAGTGGGTGTTGAGAATTTCTCCAGTCCTTGTAGTTGTACACCAAGCAGAGAGTCTTTCTTACCTGCTGCGCCTTCTCCTTGGCTGTTAGTATTTGAAAATATTAAAAAGCACCTGGAAGTCCCATATTAGCCCCGTGGCAGAGGATGCCCCATGGCAGAGGATGCCCTGTGGCAGAGGATGCCCTGTGGCAGAGGATGCCCCGTGGCAGAGGATGCCCTTGTGGCAGAGGATGCCCTGTGGCAGAGGATGCCCTGTGGCAGAGGATGCCCCGTGGCAGAGGATGCCCTGTGGCAGAGGACATCCCGTGGCAGAGGATGCCCCGTGGCAGAGGATACCCTGTGGCAGAGGACATCCCGTGGCAGAGGATGCCCCGTGGCAGAGGATGCCCTGTGGCAGAGGATGCCCCGTGGCAGAGGATGCCCTTGTGGCAGAGGATGCCCTGTGGCAGAGGATGCCCTGTGGCAGAGGATGCCCCGTGGCAGAGGATGCCCCGTGGCAGAGGATGCCCCGTGGCAGAGGATGCCCTGTGGCAGAGGATGCCCCGTGGCAGAGGATGCCCGTGGCAGAGGATGCCCCGTGGCAGAGGATGCCCTGTGGCAGAGGATGCCCTGTGGCAGAGGACATCCCCTGGCAGAGGATGCCCTGTGGCAGAGGATGCCCTGTGGCAGAGGACATCCCCTGGCAGAGGATGCCCTGTGGCAGAGGATGCCCTGTGGCAGAGGATGCCCCTGTGGCAGAGGATGCCCTGTGGCAGAGGACATCCCGTGGCAGAGGATGCCCCGTGGCAGAGGATGCCTCGTGGCAGAGGACTTTCAATGGCAGATAATGCCCCACGGTAGAGAACATCCCATGGCAAAGGCACAACATACACAATAGTGAGTGGAAGCTTCGGAGGAGCCCAGACACGTGGGGTGGCCTCTTCACCTACCAGCTCTTTTGTGTAGTAACTAAGTCAGGCCCTGAGACCAAACCCATGCCCATGAGACAAGTGTCAATCATTGCCCCCATAACACCTCACCATGCCTTTACTAAAGGCCAAGCTTCCGGCACATGAATCTTTGGGGGGACATAACATATTCAAGCCAGAGCACCCAGAAAAACTATCTTTTAAAATGCAGGCAAACAAAAGACTTTTCAACATACGAAAGTTGTGGGAACATCACTCAGCAGGCAAGCACTGCATGGATATTGAGGGAGGTTAGTCTTTGTGCCAAAGGGTTGTGATGCTGCACAGACATCTGGGTCAACACAAAAGAAAGGTAATATAATATATAGGCAAGCATAAGGTATCATTGAAAGATAATTGTTTAAAAATAAGCCCAACTTCCTATGGAACTTAAAACAACATTTAAGTAAAATGGCGTAATAACAATAGCACAGAGACCAACTAGAGGGGCAGGGAAGTAACTGGAAAGGCGTTTGAATGCTTGTATATGTGATGTGCAACTTTATTTTATGGGAGACACTAATTAGCAATGTAGACTGTAAATATTTTAGCAACTAATTTAAAGAATAGGCAATTAATGTATGCCAAACTGAATAGTAGAAAGTAATGACTGTGACACAGAAAAATGACAGGAAAAACAAGCAAGCAAACAACAAAAACCAAAGAGCTGGCACAAAGCGTTTGCCATAAAAGCCTGGTTACCTGAATTCAATCCCAGAACCCAAGTGGAAGGAGAGAACCACCAGCCCTTCAAGTTATCCTCGAAACACCACATGTACTCTGTGGCATGCATGTGCCTGCATTTTCATACACATATATCACACACATGTACACACACACACACACACACACACACAATTTAAATTAAAAACCAAAGCAGGATGGATAAGTCAAAATCAGTAAGATGTTAGATTAAATACAGTCACACTCATAATCATGTAAAATATTTATGGGCAATATATATGTATGAGTGTGTATACATATATATACACACTCATAGATATATATTGCCCATGCATGTGTGTATACACACACACACACACACACACACACACACACACACACACACACTGTTTTAAAAATAAAGCCTTAGATTAAGTGGAATGAATGGAAGGTCTGACTCATGCTGGAATGCAGGAAGACAAGGAAACACTTGTAGAGCTATAGCAGGCACGAGAGTCAAGCTCAGGTAAGGCCAAAGCATTGGAATGATAGGAGTAGGGAATTAAATGACTATCGTTATAATGCTAAGAAAACAAACGGCATTCAAAGCAGATAGCAACATTAGCAGAAAAATGGCAAGACAAAGGTTAGAAATGAAAAACAGATGAATATTCAGCAATTGGCAGACTGGACATGGTTAAGCTGCGTGCCAGTGATCTCGAGAGTATGGCATACTGGTCTCCTAACTATAGGAAAAGGGAAGTGGGTCAGAATGTCCAGGATTGTGGGGACAACAAAGGATGAGACTTACACAACCTGGGGAAAACAAAAGGTGGGACACACATAGGGAAGAGCAGAGGGCTGGAAGTGTCAGAAGTAATGTGACAACTTCCCAAGCCAAGCAGGCAGGAACCCAGGGCTCAGCAGCTAAACAAGGAAAACAGCAACAAACTGCAGAAAGCCAAACATAAGGTAAACACAGGAGAGAAGCTGAGGAACGAGCATCTCACCGTAGAAGGAGGAGGGCTGCTCCCAGGGTCTCTCCAGAATGTACATGAGCCAGGAGACAACAAGAGGAAGCATTTTAGTGGGTTGCAAGTAAAAAAAAAATACAAACCCCAAACCAAACAAACCCCCTAATCAAAATCCAACCACAACAACAAAACCCACAATTCTGTTTCAAGCACAGAGAGAGAAAAACAGAGACAGAGAGACAGAGGAAGAGAGAGACAGAGACAGAGAGAGACAGAGAGAAACTTTTCTGGATAAACAAAATTTGTTTGTGATCTACCCTGAAAGGAATGTTTGAGAAAGGTTCTTCACGGTCTGGAGATACCCAGGCTCATTGGTCAAGAGTGATTGGTGCGGTTTTTAGACTTCCTAGTACCCACCCCCTGAGACTCACAACACCCACTGTATCCCCAGCTCCAGATCCTATGCCCCCTTCTGACCTCCCAGCACTAGCACATGCATGTGCATGTGTGTGAGCATGAACACACACACACACATACACATGCACACACATACGTACACATACGTAAGAAATCGTCATTTAAAATGTTCTTCAGAGAGAATAAAATTTCACAGGTCAGCAATTTGGATCTATATAAAGAAAGGTCTTTAAAGAAGGAAAAAAAAAAGACAAAATTTTTGTGTGTAACCTGAAGTGACCGAACTTAGGGACTTGTGTGTGTCAGGCAAGTGCGAAGTATGGTGCTGCCAAGCTACAGCTCTAGCCAAAGATGACTAATTGTTTTTTGTTTGTCTTTGATACAAGCAATGCATTCAATCATTATACTTCATCCATAAGTAAAATGGATGACAGCAGAGGCAAGGGATGCGAGAGAAGTTGGGTACGCTGGTACTGGGCACTTGTACTGCCTATGAAGTTGGACAGTGTTCTTTGGAAGCAGACTTGAATTAGTTGTGACATATAAATTGTAAATCCTAGGGTAACTGCTAAAAAGGTAAAGAACTGATATGCTAATAATATGCTAAGAAAGGAAAATGGAATTTTAAAAGAATGCTCAATGAAGCTGTATGATAAGAAAGAATGGAAACAAAGAAAAGAAGGAAAGAGAAAAGATGGCGGACACAGTGTGCATAATGCAGCTCTATGATGACTGTGTCCGAAGCCAGTGTCATAAGTACACACTGGACTAGAGGCTGTCAATATGGGCTAAAGAGCCAAAGTCCGATGAATATATCCTAGGCCAAAGGTCTAGAAAATATTTTTGATATAATCATAGAAAAATTCACCAGTCTAGGAAAAAAGAGGCCCGTTATGTACAAGATGTATACAGAACACCAAATAGGAGAAGAAAAGAAACTCCTACATCATATCATGAAACCACTAAACATACAAAACAGAAAGTATATTGAGAGATGGAAACTCTAAGAGAGAGATGCTAAATCGTGTGGAAGTTACCCTCCTGTCCCCACTCCTGCAACAGCTGACTTTTCAACAAAAGCTCAAAAGCTAGGCCTTGACCGAAAGTGAGACCAGTGGGCAGTGGAAGAGCATGTATTTTTACTTTTCCATGGAAGCACATAGTTTCAGTATTTTGCTCCAATCAGTTTGTCTTTTACAACAATTAAAATACGACACAAGCATTCATTAAAAAAAAAGTAAATGGTTAAAGAAAAGTATGCCGTGCAGGTATTAATCCAAATAAATCTGAGCCAAGCCTGGTGGCGCACACCCATAATCTCAGCTGCACAATTTAGTGAGACCCTGACCATGTGAAAAGAGGGCTGGGCCTCCGCCCTGAGGGGAGCACCTGCCTTCCTGTTCAGCTGACTCTGCACAGGGGCCTGTGCTGCCTACTTTCTCTTTTCCTTCTACGGATCTTCTATTTTCTTTATGCCTATGTGGGGATTAAATCTAACATTGAAAAGTTAAGATAATCTACCGTAGACAGTTCTGACATCAACCACACACGTAAAACTCCATGCCTTAACAGCCTCCATCCCTGTGTGTCATATAGTCTATATCCATTAATGCAGACATAGCTGTTTTAATTAACTCACATATATATGTATATATATATGTATATATATGTATATGTATATATATATATATATATATATATGGCATGTTCATTAGTGCATGTATTTATTAGGTCTACATAGAGTGCCTACTCATTAAAGTAGATGTATCAATTTGAATTAGCACACACCTCTGTATATTCTTATTTTTTAAGGAAGATGTATATTTCTCTTAGTAAATTTGTCTTTCAAATTCCATACAAAGAAGTGGGGCTGCAAAGAAAGCTGCAGTGATGCTTGTAAAACCTTCTATAATGCATATGAGTGCTTGCTTGCACATATGTAGGTGTCCCATGTGTGTGCAGTAACTTGAAGGGAAGAAGAGAGGGTTGGCCTCCCTTGAACTGGAGTTACAACTGCTTGTTAGCTGTCATGTGGGTACCGGTGTGCTGAGAGAACCCAGGTCCTCTGCAAGGGGAGAAAGCTCTCTTAACCACAGATCCACTTTCTCTCCTGCCCCCTAACTACCTTTGATGACTTAGGCAACAGCTGGGAGGCTCTGGAGAATAGAAGGCGTGGTAACAGTTTTAGAACCATGTCTACACGGGCTCCTGTCCTGGCTTAAGTGTTTGCTAGTTGAATGATCTTGAGAAACTGTCAATCAAGCAGTGTCCCGCTCTTCACCGAGTGGTCACAACCAGCTCTGGGTGCCATGAGAATAAATTAGAATGTACTTACAAAGCATGGAGTCTACCCACAACTTGGCACAGAAGGCAGAACTGAAGTCCTTGAGAAACTCCAGGCACCCTTTCACAGAATTGTGACCAATGTGAGTGCAGAGAGCTGGCTTAGAGGGTATGAGTCTTTATCATGCAAGTGTGAAAATCTGAGTTCAAATCCCTGGCACCTACAAAAGAATCTGGTCATGTTAGCACATGCTTGCAACTACAACACTGGGAGGGTGGGGTGAAGACAGGTGGATTCTGGGAAGTTCTCTGGCCAGTCAGTCTAGCAGAAATGGGAAGCTCTGTTCAGTGAGAGATCCTGGCTCAAGGGAATAGGGCAGGGTGCAATAGTGATACCCAACTTGCTTCTCTGACCTACATATATGTGCACGGATGGGTATGTGCAAACACACACACACAGAGGCAGAGACAGACACACACACAGAGAGACAGACACACACACACACACACAGACAGAGAGAGAGAGAGAGAGAAAGAGAGAGAGAGAGTAAGGGAGAGGGAGAGGAAGAGGGAGAGGGAGAGGGAGGGATGGATGGCATGAGAGGGCGAGAGAGAAGCCAGAAGGTCCCAGTGTAGACGAGGTCATAAGAAGCCATTTGGGGTCTCTCTCCAGCCTGTAGTGGTCTTGCAACAAATTAACAATTTGCTGCTCTGACTTGTACTTCTCTGGTGAATTTTCACAGTTTCTTCCTTCTCTAAAATACAGGACCCATGAGGGATGTTCACACCAATGCCTGGTTCCAGGGAAGGAGTTCAAGGTCTCCATTTCTGACCTTCCATCAGAAGAGCACAAATCGTGCTGGCACAGATGGCCTACTCCTACCTATTCACCCACCCACACCGGCTTTACGGCCCAAAGTGCACACAGCACTCCTTGGCTTGCAAAAACCTTTAAAGGCTGACAGCTTCCTCTTGACTCTAGACATAGGAAATCATGAAGGCTCAACTTCTGTGGCCCAGTTAACTGAACCGTGAGCATCTGAGGGCTGTGGCCAGATCTCTGTTGGCATGTTCACTGTTTCTGGGTATGCTGCAGCCTGCAGGCTAGAGGAATGGTTAGAGAGCACCGTGCTGGGATCTCCCCTCTGTATTCTGCGCCTCGTCCTTTCTTTGTGAACGGAACTGGGTTGGTATGGAAGCACTTGATCAAAACAGGACCAAATTCAGTGGTGAAAAACAAAAGCAAGGGCCTGAGGTGGTGGTGGGGTAGAGTGGGTGTGTGAGGAGTTGGGGGGATGGGTGGAGTGTGGTTGATGCAGGGGGATGGCTCTGTAGCAAGCATGAGGCACTGGGTTTGGATCTCCAGCGCTCGCATAACAAGTGGTAACACATCTGCAATCCACAGCTGGGGAGGTGGAGACAGACGGGCCAGGCCAGACCGACCAGTTAGTTCCAGGGTTAGTAAGAGATCCTGTCTCAAAACATCAGGTGGAGAGCTGAAGAGGTGACCTAAGAGGGCTAACCCTGCAAGCAGGGGGACCAGAGTTTGGGGCCCTGAAAACACTTGTAGCCTGGGCTTCTAGGGAGAGTGGAGACAGGTGGTTGGCTGAAGCTTGTGGCTTTCAGCCTTGCTGGGAAGGTAGGAGCCCTGGTTCAGAGAGAGACCCTATCTCAAAGGAATGGGCAGAGAGTGGCAGAGGAAGGATATTTAATGCTCTATTCTGGCCTCTAAACATAAGGCGTGTGTGTGTGTGTGTGTGTGTGTGTGTGTGTGTGTGTACATTTATACACATGCACGTACATACCCAAATAAATCTCTAAAATAATAAGCTGGAGAGTGATTGAAGAGACTCATATATGCACACCCACATAACTACACATATAATAGGAAAAAAACCCTAAAATATAAAAAATGAAGCATAGTATCCTAAGCTTTCACACGATCAGAATGAGATGAGCACCTGGAGGGACAGCCTGTGTAACAGACACCACTCCAGGCACTGGCGGCCCCTGTAACTCATCTGCTGGGTGTGGAGTGAGCAGTTCTCATTTCAGGGCTGGAGCTGTGGATGGCTCCTGATCTGGAAGATCCCCAGCTGTGTCTCTCCCTCTCCCAGCTCACTTCGCATCATTGGTTCACCTCAGATGGGCAGTGCCTTGCCTCAGCACGGCGGAGTTTTGCAATCCCTCCCAGCTAAATTGCAACAACTTGCTCGACTTGGGGCTGCCTTGGAGTCCCTGGCAAGGGAAGGATCCCAAAGCCTGTCACCTGAGAAGCCTGAGTCAACGTAAGCCCTTCCCAGCCCTGCCCCAGGGCCTGCTCACAGGTTACCACCTCCAGTGGCCAGCCATAAGCCTTCCTGGGACTCAGCTGGCTTCAGGATGACCTGACCACGCCTTTCAGTGTCTCATCCTGAGCTTGTCAGGCCTGCACGGTCATCATCGGAGCTTGAGAGCCCTGATAATGAGCTAGCAGCCGAACTTCACAGAACGTTTAAGAAGGATTTCCCATGCAGCTCTGCCCCCTACTCATCCCGTGGCTCCTAGCAACCACTGCCCATTCCAAGGTGAGGTGGTAGCTACGGTAAGCGGACATCTCCCAGAGTCCACTGTGGATGTGGGATCCTCTCAGGAGTTTTTTCAGTCTTGCTTTAAACAGTGTGTACTCTGTCCTTGCACAGTAAGCCCTGGCTTTGCATTTTCTCCTTTGGCCAGTTGGAGGCGTAGAGTACCAGCTTCCAGGACCAGTGGTTGGGTATTTTGCTAGGTCACTCTTACCCTTGATCCCTCTGCCACCCAGTGAAGAAAAGAGACATGGAAGAAAAGGCCTTGTACAGAGTCATATGAGGGTCTAGTGGTCAGGTGAGTCACAGGAAGGTCCTCTGGGAGAAGTGGGTATCATATAAACCGTGTATATAAGTTATATGTCCATTGTTGTGATAAAACACCATGACCAAAGACAACTTATATATGAAGGCATTTGTTTTAGGTTATGACTGTAGAGGGATGAAAGTTCACCATGGTGGGAGAGGCATGACACCAAGAACAGGAAGCTGAGAGGTTACATCTGAACTGCAAACAGGAAGCCGAGAGAGCAAACTGGAGGTGGGTGAGGCTATAAACGCTCCATGTCTACCCCTAGTAACATACCTCCTCCAGCAACGCTCGGTGTCCTAAAGTTGTCATAATCTCCCCAAATAGCACTACCAACAGTGCTCAAACATAGGAACCTAGGGGGAATATTTCTCATGCAAACCACCACAGTCAACTCCCTAGCCCCCGTAGGCTCACAGCCATATCAATGCAAGACATTTAGTCCATCTTTCACAGTCTCCACACTGAAAGTCCAGAGCCTCTTTTGAGATTCAGGGCAATCTCTTAGCTGTGAACCCTGTAAAAGAAAAACAAATTACATATTTCCAACATACAATGGCACAGACCACACTTTCTCATCCCAAAGGGGAAGAGGAAAAACATGGTGAGGAAACTGGACCAAAACAAGACAGGAGTCCAACAGGGAGGACACCAAATCCGGCAGCACCTCACCCGTTGTCTGTGACTTTAATTCCAAAGGGTTTAAATAGCTTTGCACCCACAGCTTGCTGCATGTAACATCCTGACTGGTTCCACTTTCTGTATCCACCTCTGGTAGGTGTCTCCCAGCTCTGGCATCTCCAGCATCTTGGGGTCTTCCTCAAAATGCAGGCCTTACTAGTACAGCTTCCCATAGTGGTCTCTCTGGGCCTCCATGCAGTGACTCCAGGCAGAACTAAGGAGCCATGACACAGAAGGGCATGTCCCAGAGATTTGAGAATGGAAAGGAAGGCCAGATGCATTCGGGCAGTGCCCATAGGTGGAGCGATCCAGTAGGAGGGCTAAGCTGTGAGCTCCAGGAGGACAGGCCTGCTTCGCCCACACACTGTCTGACCTCAGCCAGGGTTCAAATATATATGCCCATGGAGGACATGTGTCATGCTGTGGATTTCAGGGAGCCTTCAGGAGGGGGTTGTTAGGGATGCCATACCACTTTATTCCTGTGGTGTATCATTGGCCTGCACTACACAGGTTCTTGTTTTGTTGTGCTCTGTTTGCTATTTATGAAGAATCCTGGGCTAGAGAGTATATCTCAGTGGTGAAGAACTTACCTAGAATGCACAAAGTCTTGGGTTCAATCCCAAACCCTGCAAACACAAGCCAAAAACTTATACTATTTGGGTCGTCAGGATGCCTTAGCAGGTAAGAGCGCTTGCCACCAAGTATGATGACCCGAGTTTCATCTTCAGGATCCACATGGTGGAGGGAGAGAAATGAGTCACTGAAATGTATCTTACTCATGCATTTGCAAGATACATGTTTAAATAAGTGTACATCTTAAAGAGCCCTCCTATACTTATAATGTTTAAGGCATCATCCTGGGTGTTACAAGGACATAGATGATCACCTGCAGGGCGGGGTGGTGAAAGCAGTACATAAACTTAAATACAAAATGGATTTTGATGGGGATGGAAGTGCAATGACTAGAGAGAGGAGACTGCCTTTGGAGTCTGGAACAGAAAGGGCTGCAGAAGTTGTGGGGGCTTGAGGGTAGAGAAGTCAAGCTCTTTGGGCTAAAAGGACAGTGTGTAGCAGGCGGCCAGGGCTAAGGAGCTTCATCACAGAGATAAAAATCAGAAGGAAGGCCAGAGGCACACAGGGTCCAGTAGGAGTGCTAAGCCGTGAGCTCCAGGACAGGCCTGCTGCGTGCATACTGGTGGACGGGGAGAGCAGCTGAAAACTCCACTGCAGAGTTCCTGTCTGGGGGTGGGGGGATGTGGTTCCCATGGCAACAACAGGTCCAGAGGGCAGCCAGGGAAGATGAGCTAGAGCCCGCTGATGATGCCTAGGATTTGAAGGTGCTGGAAAAAAGGCCCCTGGAGAGGTAGGTCAAACGCTTGCTATCACTGAGTTCCTGGACTAGGAACTGTCCAGGATGCATCAGAAACCAAGGTCAGGAACATCTCTACAGAGGGAGAAGGAAGAACAGCACGGAACATCTAGGCTGTGGAGCAGGTGGAGGGCAGGAAGAGGCAAGGAGTGGAGACTGGGGAGGACGGTATAGGACAGCTGGAGGAGAGGTGAAGGAGGGCAGACACATTTGCCACACCCTTCGGCCATGAGCCCCCAGACTAGTCACCACCTAACTGATATCTTAACAGACATTTTAACCATTCGGTGGTTGACTTGGTCCTTTCCAGGTTAAAGGGCACTGGGTGGAGTAGGCTGTCTCCCAGCTCCTTCCATTCCTGTCTCCTCAGCAAACCTGCTGTGGTAACAGCCACTGGAGGGTATCTGGATGCTGGCATTCGCATGGACTCCAGGGTGGGCAAAACCCATGCCTATTGCAAAATGTGTGTAGGAGCACACAGAGGACAACCAGTTAATCAGCTAGAAATGCTGTTGATAGGGAGGTTTTTAGTACAAATTCACTCCAGGTTCAGGTTTAATAATGGGCTGGCAAAGGCTTTCTGAAAGCTTCCAGCCCAACTGGAGCACAGACATGGATGTTCTCAGCACGAAACACTGCTTGAATGGCGGGGAGGGGAGGGGGCTGAGCCTGGGCTCATGCGATGGGGCTATCCCAGGAGCTACTGGTCTGCTCCAAAGGACACACTGGGAATGTGGGGAGAGTTTCATGGGTCAGCTCTCTCCTACCTCGAGCAGCCTGAAGCCCAAAGTTGGTGATCAAGACATGTTTTTACAATAATTGCTCTTTGGCACCTATGTTCACTTTCCCAAGGAAATCCAGTGCGGAAAATCCCAGATGTAATTAGTTACAAGTCCTTCCCTCAGTTAAAGAACTCACTACAGGCTTCCTTACACGGTTACTGTTAACTTTACATGAAAATTCAACTCAGGCTCTCAGTCCATTCACTAGCCAGTCCCTAACTGCAAGCATCACCTCGACATGAACTCTGGAGCGGCCTGCTTTCTCTGCTCCCTTCTTTACACAATGTCTGTCTGCCTTTTTCTCCTTTTGCTGGATCCCGAAGGGCTTGTTCGAGTCATTGTAATATATTCAGTATTTCCTAAATAGACTGCTTGTATGCAAGGTTAGTCACCTCCTTTATTAGGACATGGTACTAATTTGCTCATGAATAATGGTACACCATAAAAGCACACACCGGGCACCCGATCTGACCTCTTCCACTCCATGCCAGCACAACAGGCTCTAAACTGCAGCGGCTGCAGAAGCTGAGAGAGATAAACAGGGTGGCGGGTGGGGAGGAAGTTCTTACTCAAATCTAAATACAGCCACTGCTTGCTGATCCAAGAGCTGAGATCACTGGGAGAGATTGCAAGGAAACTTTTCTGGTGCTGATTCTTCTGAGCAAACAGGTCTCGGCCTGCTTCTGCCACTCAGGGGACAGGTGAAGAGAGAAACAGAGGCATGGCCCGTGTAAGAAAACAAATGCTAGTTTGGGTTTTATCTTCTAAAAGCATCAATATTTACTGCAAAGTTGAAGATTCTTCTAACCAGTCTTCAACACCGGTTGTAAGAAGCTGACTTAGTCAAGTTCCCAACAACTGCAGGGCTAAGATGCAAAGGAGGCCCCCTTGGGGATTTCCAGTTCACCCAAGGGCATGTTCTCAGGTACAGGTAAAATCAATGTGGGTTAGCTGTGGAGTCTGTCAGCTGCTTCCCATGTGCAGGTAAGCAAGCAAACCTGGGCCGATACAACCCCAGGGCCCAAAAGGCAGGTGAAGTTGGGATTGAAAGTCGAGGGGCCCAGGATGGTGTAGAGAGGGCGCCGGGGCATCATGGGACTTTAGGGCAGCATAAATCTCCAGCCATCACAAAAGGCTCTTCTGTAAAGGGGAGAGGACTGAGGTAACCTCACAGGGCTGAATGACAATTTAACACGTTGATTTATTTAAAGTGCTTGGAATAGGGCCCAGCACATAAGTCTGTGCTTAATGATAATTGTCTATTAAAATCCATAGAAAAGGTTGTTGCAAGACAACACGGGGGCAGCTTGTCAGAGGGCTGCTCTTTTTCTGGGAACTTTTCCTCTAATGAGGCTGCTGAGGAAAGCAATGAAAGATGCAGGATTGCTGCATTTTTATCTAGTATAGTAACTCAGGCAAAGGCGAGTTGTGCTAATGATTTTCTAAGTATCCAGACTATCACACACAGTTCCCTGTGTGCTTATCTTATTAGTCCAACTTCCCCTCTGACCCATGGAGCAGTCTCAGAGGGAGACTAGTGGGAAAACATGAAAACGGAGGCTTCTGGAGAAAGTG